>NC_090928.1:191864664-192167694 GCF_040938575.1 Ambystoma mexicanum | reverse complement strand
TTGTTACTTTTATTCAATACAGTTTGGTGTCTTTACGGCTCTCCCCTCGACTCTGGCTGTTATGAATTGTTTTTGCTTTCTTGTCTGTAGAGTGAAGGCCGATACCATGGGCCATGCATCTCTCCCCGGCTTGGCTGTCAGCGGAGGAGTTGCCCAGGTATCGTTGACATCTCTGGTAACACACGCTGGCTATTGTTTGCGGTCTTATGTTTCCTTCACTTGAGGCTTCACAGGTCTCTGTCGATAAGGGTAAAGTCACTTCTCCCCTTGGTCTCCTCTCGACTTGCGCCGTCTTTCTCTTCCTTTGGAACTCTGGGTTGAGTTAGCTCTCACGTCGTGCGGTCTGCTTTGCTCGTAGTGTGCTCTCTTGCTCCACCCTTTATCCCTGTGGGGAAAGGAAAGGGCCATCGGGTGTGTGTGATTTGGGTTAATTGCCTGACTCTGCCTGACCCTTGGGTTGGGACATGTCAGGTAAATAGTTTTAACATTAGTCTGTTTTTTATCACAGTGTGCATTTGAAAAAGAGGGGGTTGGAGTTTCTGAGTGTCCTACGGGGTAGGATGGGGAAAAGGTGTTGTATGGGATTGTAACCCTAGTACTAGAGGGGTTTGTAGTGATCTCAGAAGAATGGTTTTTGTAGGGTTTGTGGGAGCTGATGTTATCGGTCATATTCAACTGGGTGTTTGAAAAATTACAATCAGAGGGCCGGGATTGGTAGGATTTATGAAGCAAACAGGGATAGCCAGGATTGTGAACTGAACAAAGGGGATTGTGGGAACAGTAGTGTTTTGCCAAGGTAGATTTGATGTTCAGGAAAGAATAATTATAGGGCTGTGAAGGAGAATGACTGGGAGTATTTGGGTATGTAACAGAAAGACAGGTATCCTGAGAGATTTAGTTTCCCATGGCACTGGGGTTTGGGTTCTTAAATGGTTTGCCATAGGTGGATGATTTGTTGGTTTTGGATAAGGGATATTTATTGGGAGGAAGGGGGGTAGATTTGGAATAACCAAAGAAATTCTCAGGGACTTTGTCCTCTTCTCCTTCTTCTGCGGTGTAGTACTGCGTCTCACCTGGGGTATTTCCCCGAGCATAACCTCAGGCTACCCTACCCAGGTGATCCTCCCTTGCTCGTCCACCCCCGGGGTGGGATCTGAGAGCACCAGTCCTCCCCTAGCCACATCAATAAGGAATTCCAGAGGTCTACTTGGGGGAATACCCTCAGGTTTCTCAAATGGGACTGCAGCAAAGTTGTGTGAGGAGCATCAGCAAGGACCTGAAAGGATGCCTGTGGAAATCTGTCCTGTGTTTTACTTTTTTGAAATTGTTGAAACATAAGTACAAAAAATAGTGATATAACTTTTCTGCCATGGGCAGAGAGAGGGCCTGGCCTTCGGCAAGGACAGATGTCTACTCTGATTTGCCTATTGGGGTATGCTCTGCAGGTAACGACTCACATAAGTATGCGTTGCAAAAAATATGTTTGTTAAATGAGGTTCATAGTTATTTCATATATGTTAAAAGAGGAATTATTAATAACATATACAGTGATGTAACATTATGAAACATGTTCATGTATAAAAACCTATTCAATTGACAGCAAATACTGTGTTAAAGGGACGTTACGGTTAAGATGTACCCCAACCTTGGGACTCCTCTGCCCCAGCAGTTAGCTAGTGGCCTGCCATCTTGGGATCCTTTGGCACTTCCCTCCTGGACTCAATTACATCAATGACATTTGTGATGTCATCTTCCATGTACTGGGTGTTCTTCTTCGCAGTGCACGGTGGTGGCGCGAGTTATGGTTGCTTAGCTTACCATACCTGGTGAATTCCAGGGTTTTTTCAGTTTTACTTGTAACCATAACGTCCCTTTAACAAAGAATTTTCAGTGAATTTCATAGGTTCATATTGGTGCAGCTTAACCATAATGTCCCTTTAACAAAGTGTTTTCATTGAATATATATATATATATATATATATATATATATATATATATATATATATATATATATATATATATATATATATATATATATTTGGGGGTGTTATTCACAAAGAAACAAAGAATACTTTTTTGGCAGAGGTTTTACCAGGTCTAAACTACTCCTGCAGCGGACACTCACAGAGCCATCATGTGTAACTTAAAAAGTACTACTTTTTTAAAATGTGCGTATGTTGCACCTGATGCACAAAAAAGACCTAATTACATCCACAGTGAGTGATATGCCAAGGAGTACGTTGTTCCAGAGAAAAGTACTGTAGGTCAGACAGTACAGTTGAGGTGCACGGATCGCTCGTGAAACAGCACAATGGCTTCTAGAAGCTTCAGCAACTGCAGCATAGGGCAATGGCTGCCAGTTGATATCCAGCAGCTCTCCTAAATGGTCCTTGCTTCACTTGGAGGACATTAAGATGAGCATTGCGGGCACTTAATTCCCGCCATTGTCCTGCACCTGGCGCGCTAACGGTGAAATAACAGTGGAGTGTTGGCATGCCATTGCAAGCTATGGGTCAGCTTAGGGCCTAAACCATTGTTACAAAGCTTGCTGTTTCCCTCTCAACATTCTGCCTCAGTGCTCAGTTTCTCCTTCAGCCAACATTCCACCCTTAGAACCCATGGCATGGGTGGCAGCTAATCAGGTTGCTCAGAACACGGGCTTCATTCGCCAAAGCCCCTTGACACCATTTGCCCCCTCCTGTTACTGCCCTCCCCAGGCTGTGACGCCACATAATCACATGACAAAGACCATTCTATGGCTACAGAAACAAAATCATATGAGGCTGCTTCACAACGAGGCTATTGCCAGCAATTATGAGTTACTCCTGACTCTTTTCATTCTTTGAGTAAGTTAGGAGCAAGTCAGCGTTCCTCTTGGTAACTTCTTTATGAATCAGCACCTATTATTTTCTTATGACTGATATTGCATGAGTAATCTGACACAGAGTGACCCACAAAGTTATGTTTCGGAGGAAGCAAAAAAGTGAAACTCGGCCCCAGAGGATTTGTGGCAGAAAATAATTCTTAATCCTAAAAGGGGATTCAACAATGGGAAAAGGTAAGAAACGTTACCACTTGCTGTGATCATACTGCCTTGAATTCATTCATTCTTAAAAAATATTAACTCTTCGATTAAAAGGTTGCAACTTTTTTCTTCGATGAATCATGAATGAGAAGTATAAACTTGAAAAAGTGGAACTTGTTTGCCCACAAGCTGTAATATCTTGTTATCTTGTATACCTCTTCACTGACCAATTCCCAACTCTATTAAAAAAAAATGTGTTTAATTAGCGACCGTCAGTTTTTTGTTTTAAATACAAAAAACATAATGGGCTGGTATACAGTTATATATTGAACCTTGGATGCTGGAGGTAAAATGTTTTTCTACACCAGGACTCACACTTTGCCCCTCCTTTTACTCCCACTAACCCTCCTCCTCACCCTCTTTTAGAAAACCTAGCGCCAAGAGGCCACAACAATTGTCAGAGGTTGGAACAGTTTAATTGCAGTGAATAATGTAAAAATAACACACACAAGATGTGTGTGATTCTTCCTGTTCAGTAACCTCCTGGCAGCCCCCTTTCAGTTCCCAAGGGTCAAGGCAATCTCCTCTGCTCTTAAACATATGCATGGCCCTACTCATGAAAACTCATCAAAAGGCACAGACGGACCTACCAAAAATACAGGGATGACACATGTGGTAGCTGGTGAATTGTTTTATTTGATGGGCATGGATATTTCTCTTAAATGTATGTAAGTGACCGAGCCCAAACAAAGCAAAGGGCTTCAGGATGGGATTTCTTTAAAAACATTGATTAAAAAGGTGCATCTTGCAGCACAATTTGTTTGCACATTTTTTTAATAGAACAATTAAGTTTGGTTAAACATCTATACAATTTACAATTGTTTTTGTAGGGTAAAAAATGGAAAAATCCAATAGATGCCAGGTCACCAATCACCTATGAATGAAGAGAGGGTCCCAGGAATGAACCCTCTCATCCCCATGAATGACGGCCCGAAGAGTCAAGAACGCACAAAGTCATTCACTGTTCGGACAGCCCCCAGGAGCACCACTGACTGACATTTCCCTGCATAGATATGCAGGGAAATACTCTCTCAGACAGCCATTCAAACCTTATGCAGGGAATTTCTTTATGGATACATGTGCTTTAACAGTAGTTATAGACCCAAATGCCTCGATGGATGACATTGACTAATGCCGAGAAACTACTGTGCTGACATCATTAGTCACACCACAATGTAGCCACGTTAGTCATGTAGAACACTTGCAACCATGCACAACACACACTCGTATTCACGAAGAACATGCTTACACAGTTCTGTATACAGAGGACAGATACATATACAAACTGACAAAAGCTTTTATTATTTTTCTCATTAGCGAAATGAAGTGCTGAATACAAGGCAATGAAGAGATGCAGCGAAAGCTTTCAGATACTTATGGCAACTAAGCCTGTGGAACTACAGGATCACATAAGGAGCCTGGCAGGACCAAATATAACTAACCTATAGGAAACATAGCACGACATAGTGTACAGAAATCATAGTATAAGTATAACGAAGATCACATAAGGCCCCAAGCTGCAGGAAGAGAGACAAGAGAAAAAGCAGACCAAGGCTGCACAGAGCAGGAAGGCCAGGGATCACAGCCAAGGTCAGAGACAAGCAGCACATTCCAAACCACAAACCACAAAGGGACCATCTGCAGAAAAACAGAATAAATCCTCATAATTGCAGCCCAAAGAGTTCGATTTTGTGGTCTTCAACCATGTGATGTGGCCAAGCTAGACTATGGGTATTTACCTGCGGTGGGAAGACAAACCATTCTCAGCACCACAGACATGAAGTGAAACATGAAAAAGTTAACAAGGTTGCAACATGAAGGGCACTCTCACAGGCACTCTTAACAGAGACACTGCATTGATGTACCAACTTTTATGAGGCGTTCACACATTTACAAGACAGCTAAGGTAATGGAATACACACACGGCTGAATTTGCACGTTTACTAAAGATAAATGGTAATGACGTCTGCACGTATAATGGCACTAACGTTCACATTGCACCTTTTCTCTTTTGTATTTCTTTTATGTGAGGAAACCAATCTCCTTGCTGGTATGTACATTTAACATTTATGATCCAAATTTTATACACATGTGTTACGTGATGAAATGTATGTTGCAATTTAGCCCTGAAGATGGTGCTAGTCACCGAAATGCATTGGCAAGAGCTGTGATTTTTTGTAGGTGAATTGGGAAATGCCTAATTTATTGTGTGATTAGAACACAAATACTCGAGTAAAAACTTTGATAAATGAAGTGGCTGAAATCACTCTTTCTGAAAGAATCAATTTTAATGATTATGATGAAGTTCAAGAATTATCTAACTCAACTAACAATTGAATATAACTTCAAGTACCAAATTTAGCCTTCACACAGGAGGCAAGCAGTGAGCACTGGGTGTTATGGGGTGGTCTCCACTCCGTTTTTCATACCACTATAGTTGTTAAGGTCCGGATGTCATTGGACCTTTTTTGACACAGTAAGCTCCATTGAAAAATGAATACCCATTGGAACAATACTAATAATTGAGATTTATTTGAAAGGAGAAGTATTCACAAGTGGTGCCCACCTGACCTCCATTGCAGTGTTTGTCCATAATGCCAGTAATATTGGCAATGCCACTGTATGAAACCATGCCCATGCAGGCTGTACTCCTTTAAGTAGGCACCTTAAATTAAGAACGTGTGCGTTGCATTTGTCCATAATGCCAGTAATGTTAACATGCACTGTAAGCTCAGGCATGCTCTCTCACTATAGGCCAGTACCAGTACCACATGGATAAACACTAATGTTGTCTTTGCTCATAATGCTAGTAATAGTGCCATACCCAAGTAAGAAAACATGCCCATGCAGGCTGTGCCATTAAAGACCATTACATTCACATTTAGCCTCATCACGACTTTGGCGGTAACCCTTAAATCCGGCGGTCGCGCTTTTACCGCTGGATTTAAGGGTCCGCCAAATCAGGACTTTGGCGGATTTCGCCCCAGCTTTTGGCTGGGGGGAAATCCGCCAAAAAATGTGCGCTATTACCACCGGCAGGAAATCCGCCGGCGGTAAGTGCGCGAATTTTCCCTATTGAGCCCAGTGGGGAATGAGGCATTCCCAAATCGGCTCAATGGGCAATGGGGAATTACATTACTGCCGAACTCGTTATCCGGCGCTATTAGCGCCAGGGAGTTCGGCGGGAGGGCTAATACTGCCGGCGGTAATACCGCCGGCGTTACCGCCAAAGTCATGATCAGGCCCATTGTCTTTGTCCGTAATGCCAACATTTGCATGGAGGCTGTGACACTATTGGCCAGAACCCCAACATGAGAATACTCACATTGTATTTTCCCATAATGCCAGTACTATTGCCATTGCACAGCATGAAAACAATCATGTGCTGCCTTGCCACTATGGCTTGTATTCCCACATAAGAGCACTCATGTTGCATTTCTCTATAATGCCAGTAATGTTGGCGACGCTGCTTTAAGAGAACATGCCCATGCAGGTTGTGCCTCTCCTGGCCAGTACCACCTCAGAAAATGCCAGTTATATTCTCATGCAATATTGAGAGAACCTGTCCATGCTATTGAGTACAACCCACCAAGCATCCCCTCTACCACAGTGGCCTCCTCTCTTCACAATCCTCCCCAACGAGAACAATTTCCCTTGGTTCACCCACCACACACAAACAACACACATGCACACACGTGCATTTTTGCATTTTTACTTGCCTTCCAAAGTCAGGGCAATCTAGGGCTGCAGATCTACTGCTCTGTTTCTCTGGCAGAGATGGTGTGGAGTGCTAGTATCACAACAGCAGCTTCAGCCATACTCTCGCAAGACTTGAGATGGCACGAGCAGGGGCCAAGTAGAGTGAGAGAGAGAAGAGTTGGCAGAGAGGTGAGCAGTCGCATGTGCCGCGCTCCTGTGCAGTAGCACCTGGAGCATTCCAAGTGCCAGATGGGATTACCATTAAATGATCTGAGGCCTACATAATAAGACAGGATTATCAGCTCAATAAAGTAAAGGCATTAGACCTTAATGTACGTCAGCTATGGGGTCATCCTACCTGGCAAACAGTAAAAATCTAATGAACAGAGGGATTGGGTAGGGGAACATATATACATATAGCTTATTTAGGAGTTAGTAACATTATTGGCTGCCCCTTATCTGGTAGGCTCACCTTAAACTACCTCTAAATGTGCACAATACAGATAATATCTGAATAACAGCAGCAGATTGGCTTCTGCTACAATGTCTAAGCCATCATTTCATAGGCCCTCATGATTGGTTGGCATACTCTCCCATCCATGGACATTCGGCTTGTTAGCAGCACGCAACCAAAATGTAACCCAGGTGCAGGGAACAACGTCGGACAACTGCCCACTTTGCCATTAGCCTACCATCTCTCGTCAGTTAGGCCCAAACCAAGGCTTCTTCTTTGTAGTTAACCTTGCTGACTGTTCTCTTTCTCAGAAATTTTATGGGAATGATGCTATATTGCTATCTTCATCTGAGGATTAATGAATAGGCCTTATTACCTGGTCTTGCACCACTATTTTGTACATTGTCACCTTCTATTTAGTGCTATTTGATTCAATTATATTGGGTGCTATTACTCCTCTTGGCCTCTGAAGACTTGGTTGCTCCATCTTGCATATGCTTTCTGCGTCTTTGGTTGTTCAATACTTGGCACTTGCAAATGTTCAATCCTTTGCTTAATCTTTGCTTTGCTTAACCTTTCATTCTTTTCAGTGGCATCTTGCTGTGGCATCCTTGATTCCCAAGCCAAGCAAATATTATTTGTTCTTGCATAGAGCTGTATTCCAGCGCCTGTCATCGCTGCAGACTTGGCCTCTCTCCTGCTTCGGGGAGGGGAGGTGGAGCAAACAACTGCCCCTGTTTGGCAGTCTTACTACACTGTAACATCATTTTTTCTATCATGGCATTTAAATGAGCACTTTGCCTTGTGTGCATGTTAAAGGCTGACCTTTGCCGGATGCAGTCACCTTAACAGAAGACTTTTAATGTGCGCTTTGAAGCAGGTTGCAGCCTGCCTTTGATAGCACACAGCATCCAGTAGTGTTAGCACCTAGTGTATCAGCTTACCTCTGGCTGCCTGCCACTAAAGAGCAGTCCTTTGCATCCATTCTTATTTAAGCAACCCAAGGGTGCCACAGACTGCGTCCACCCCACCTAACTGGAGGCAATGGGGCCCAATCAAATTGAAATGGATCCACACAGGCCCTGACAAATGTTTAGCCAGGCCTTGTGAACGAGCTCTAAGATGTTCTTTGTTATTCCAATGTGTCTGACTGACAGCAGGGAGGGATGAAGGTGTGTGCGCTGTGGCTGATGTGAGGAGATTGGGAAGGTGTGTTTCCGTCATCATCTCTGGGCGCTCCGCCCGCTCAGGATAACTAAATATGAACTGTCTGAGCGCCAAGCTGCCTTCAGACACTCTATCATACCAGGCAGTGAAGATAACTGACTTTACATGTATATAAGTTACTTGTGATAAAAAGCTCCATGCAACACAACTAAGTGCAACTAATAGACGGGCCTCCATGGGATCAGTGGTAGAAGTGTACTGAAAAAAGTAGTGGAACTGTGGTGTGGGCAGTGGAGAGGGTAGGCATGTGCCAAGGGATTACAGCCGGGGCATTGAAATATTCTTAGTGACTAGTAAATAAAACTCCTATTACAACTTTACACTGGCACAAAGACATGCATGGACAAATCATCTGTATAGAATGGTGAATATGGTCGTAAAAAGTAGGGGAATGGTAAACAGAAAAAAATAAAAGTAGTGGAACACCGCTCCCGACCGTGCCCACTCACTTCGATCACTGCATGTGATAGTAAGAAGCTCAAATATTGCTGTTCCTGTTTCTCTCCTTTGGCAATTAAAGGTGGCCAGCACTCGTGTCATCAGCAAAGTCTGGTGGCTGGGAAGCCACTGTTCATGGAATGCTGTAATCCTCTGGATTTTGTCGTGGCCTAACAGCAGCGCTCACTAGAGCTCCTGGAGACGGCCCCTGGGTGGTAGCAGTGCGTGGTATACATAAACATAACATAACTACCAGCAGCGTTCACTAGAGCGCCTGGAGACTGTGCTGTGGTGGTAGCGGTGCACGGTATAAATCAACTTTAACATAACATAACTACAAGCAGCGCTCAATAGAGCACCTGGTTACTGCCCTGTGGTGGTAGCGGTGCGTGGTATACATCAACATAACATAATTACCAGCAGCGTTCACTAGAGCGCCTGGAGACTCTGCTGTGGTGGTAGCGGCGCATGGCATAAATCAACATAACATAACATAACTATGAGCAGCGCTCAATAGAGCACCTGGAGACTGCCCTGTGGTGGTAGCGGTGCGCTGTATAAATCAACATAACATAACAACCAGCAGCGTTCACTAGAGCGCCTGGAGACTGTGCTGTGGTGGTAGCAGTGCACGGTATAATTCAACTTTAGCATAACATAACTACAAGCAGCGCTCAATAGAGCGCCTGGAGACTGCCCTGTGGTGGTAGCAGTGCGTGGTATACATCAACATAACATAACTACCAGCAGCGCTCACTAGAGCGCCTGGAAACTGCCCTGTGGTGGTAGCAGTGCCCGGTATAAATCAACATAACATAACTACCAGCAGCGTTCACTAGATCACCTGGAGACTGCGCTGTCGTGGTAGTGGTGCACGGTATACAACATAACATAACTACCAGCAGCGTTCACTAGAGCGCCTGGAAACTCCGCTGTGGTGGTAGTGGTGCGCGGTATACATCAACATAACATAACTACCAGCAGTGCTCACTAGAGCGCATGGAGATTGCGCTGTGGTGGTAGCGTGCACAGTATACATCAACATAGCATAACAAAACTACCAGCAGCGCTCACTACAGCGCCTGGATACTGCGCTGTGGTGGTAGCGGTGCGCATTATACATCAACATAACATCACAAAACTACCAGCAGCGCTCACAAGAGCGCCTGGAGACCGAGCTGTGGTGGTAGCGATGCGCAGTATACATCAACATAACATAACAAAACTACCAGCAGTGCACACAAGAGCGCCTGGAGACTGCGCTGTGGTGGTAGCGGTGCGCAGTATACATCAACATAACATAACAAAACTACCAGCAGCGCTCACTCAATTATATAAATGTGAAAAATCCGTAGGTTTGGTTGGCTGTGTAGAGCCCCCCCACGTCTCCCGTGACCCACGTTCAGTTTTCAGTGCAGCCAAGGGGCAGAACAGATTTGCAAACCGCAGGTGCTTCAAGTTTTAAATAAATGATAACAGAGCCAATGTTTACTCTATTTCCTGCTTCTGAATCGAAAGCAATGCATCCGTGTTACTGCCTGCGAAAAGTGCATTGCCCATTGCTTTCCGTACTGATCAGGGGAACGTGAAAAATGAAAATGCATGCACTCCTAGCAGGGGCGCCCCCCCCCCCCCCCCCGGCAAAATCAAGTCGGGGCTGAGCCCTCCCCCCCACCCCCCCGCCGGAGAGAAGTGACGCAGCATCGATGGCCCTTTCCATCGATACTGCATCACTTCTCTCCGGGTATAATCGCGAAAATGTGCGATTAAGCCCTCCCCTCTAGGACTCATATTGGTGTATGGTCCTGGAGGGGAGGGCTTAGGGCAGCGGTATTCAAACTGTGGGGCGCGCCCCTCTGGTGGGCCGCAGCCTCATGCCAGGGGGGGCACGCATCCACAGTTTGAAAAGAAAAAAAGGTTAAATGACCAAAGGGTCGGGCTGTTGCTTCATTAACAAGCAGCAGCCCGATCCACGGCCCCTGCCACACATGCTTAGTGCCAGGGGCGTTGCTAGGGGGGGGCTAAGGGGGCTATAGCCCCCGATCTTTTGGTTGTAGCCCCGGATAGAATCTCAGGAGCTACAGCCAAAAGTCTAGCTAGCCCCCAGTCCCAACAGTTATGACATCAGCTTAGCCCCAGGTCTTTTCCAGACCTAGCAACTCCCCTGCTTAGTGCCACAGGGGCCGGGCCTTTGTGAGGTCTCAGGCTCCATTAGGAGCCGATTAATGAAGACAAAAGAAAAATCCCACCCACACCTTCTTTTGCCACAATGATGGTCATCCCGGCAAAAGAATGTGTGTGCTTTTTTTTGTCTTCATGAATAAGCTCCTAATGGAGCCTGAGGCCCCACAAAGGCCTGGCCTCTGTCCCACTATGGGTGGTGGCAGCAGGGTCGGATTGGCCCCTGGCCGGGCCAAAATCGTCCCTGGGGAGTAAGATCCGGTTTCAGGCCATGCTTGGGCCGGTTTGAAAAAATAAAATTCTGAAAAATTCATTTTTTTCAAATTTATTTTTTCATTTTTTTATTCTTCAAAAACCTTTCATCCTTCTTGGGTCGATATACGTACCAACACAGGTTGGGTGATATTGTATGCATATTTGTTCTATAAAAAAGAGCTTACGGGTAAGTGCTATATAATACCATATTATCATGTGTCCTTGGACGTCTGCTTGGAGTCACAGTATTTTGACAATATGGATCTATACACACAGATATTAATGATACGTATGGTGATCCATTCTCGTATGAAATGTATATAGCCGGTCAAGTGGCACAGCGAGTAGAGCGCTCGCTTTGACATCAGTGAAGAGCCTGCGAAGGCAGGTTCGAATCTTCAAACTCAGCGTTTCATCCTTCCGAGGTCGATAAATGAGCACCACACACCGTGGGTAATAATAAGCAGCGCTCAGATACCTGAGGGTTCGTAGCGCTATATAAAATGCCAAATTATTATTATTATATCACCTTAGTGAAATCATAACCATATTTTTCGTAGTGTAGTTTACTTAGGAACAATGCTATTTGATGCCACTTCCTATTTTGTCAAGGGGTGAAAGGTTGTGTTTCATCGCTTCCCGGGATGTCACTTTGGTGTGGGGTCAAATGACATCACTTCCGGTGATATCATCAGAGGTCAAGTGTCGTGAGGCAAGGGGTGGGCCACTTTTTTGAGGCGAGGGGTGTGCCACTTTTTTTTGGGTGACCGGGCCTATTTCTTGTCCCAGTCCGACCCTGGGTGGCAACAGTGGTGTGGAACTGCCCAAGTGTCACAGAAGTGCTACAACATATTTGGGCACAGGCACCTACTGTTTTACAAATTAAGCACTTGGTATACACATGCAGTTGCTATTAAATGTTCATTAAAAAAGTATGCCCTCAAGAGTATGCTATCACAGAGAAACGGGGAGCCCAAAGTCAGTTCAACTACCCACTCCCAGGTGTGCTACTGAACAGGTAGATGTAAGTCGAGAGCCAACCAACCTCTTTCTCCTATCTGTGATACTGTACCATACAAATTAGGGGGAATCGCTCTCCTGCAGCCTCTCTCCCAGTCATCGATTCTTGATGATTTACTGGTGCAGTCACAAAAAAAAGATTTTTTGGGGGTTCATTTTGTTTGCAAAAGTAGCGCATTGCTAAAACCCCCTGGCTGCCAGTTCATTGTCCTTGGAGCGTCACAGGCTCCCTAGCCCCTGAGAGCCAACAACCTTGGGTGCTGTTTTATAACAAATGAAAGACGCAGACAGAACAATAACTGTGTGAGTCAACTGAGAGATGAATGCACTCATGCTCCATTCAGAGAGAGGCTTTGAAAATGTAGCTCTGACAAATCAGAGAATCAGGGGGGCAAAGAAGCACTGCACATCTCCGCTCTCTCTTCATGGGTTTACGGTTGCCACCTGAAAGGTTGCCAGCAGGTAACCTGCCATCCTGTCTCAACTCCATGCCTCGTGTGCTATTCCCTGGTCAACCAAACCCTGTGAACTCATAGGCCGCATAAGACCCACAGAAGTCTTTTTACCGCACGTCCTGAACGTTTCTTGCACTAGTGCTATTAACGCGTGCAGTTCCAAGGTTTAATATTAACAACTAGTGTTTGTGGGTAAAGGGCCGGCATAAAGTCTCTATTTCAGTGCCAGAGTCAAATTATAAGGTGCTTGTGGCAGTATGGAGTTCCAGGCCTCTGCTTGGACGCCGGGTTCTGCAACGTTTAGCTCTGCAGATGTGTTGGACTACAATGCTCATCAGCCCCAGCCAGCATAGTCAATGGTGATGGATCATAGGAGTCGTAGTCCAAAACATCTGGAGAGCCACATGTTTAAGACCCCTGGCTTTAAGGAACAGGAAGTAAAATAATCCATGAAAGTAACAGGAGTATGACGTTCCTGGATCTACATGGATGGAATAAAAGTAGACTAGAAGAACAGCCTGGGGGCATCAAGTTTATGTAGGATGGAATGGTGGGGGTCTGAGTCACCTTTGGAGACAAATTGTTCTATTTTGGGCGGTATGGTGGAGGAAATACCTCCATCTTCTTGCTGGAGGATTTTCCTCCACCTTTGCCCTCAAACTCATAGTTGGGCGGTGCGATAATGTGACTCTATACGGTATTACCAGTGTTGCCAGTCAGAACTCATTTACCTCAGCAATGTATTCAGTTCTCTGTTTTTTGTCCTGACGCTTAAAATGTGTGATTTGCATTACAAGCTGTGTGCTGCAGACTGCTTCCACTCTAAGCGGGGGAGAAGTTAGGACTGTGGGGACTGAGACGGCAGGACTTTTCAACCTTTTGACACGAGGGGCCTTCACTGAGTCTTGGGGGGCATCACCTCCCACGGGGTATGGTACAGTATAATTACCTCATTGCTTTCTAACACTGGTTCCTCTACATCAGCCTCTTGCTGACATAGAAGGGTTTATAGCTGTTCAGTGGGCATTCAGTGTTTAAGATCTATGCTGGCCTGCCATCTTGTGATAAACGTCAGCTATTAACCTTAAATTTGTCACCATTGCAAGTCTCACTTCTCCCACAGCAACAGCAGAGCCTGCTTGCCAGCGCCTGATAATCCCAAAATTCTCTGTAATTTTATGCAAAACTGCATTTTATTTTTATAAGGTTATTTTACTCACTGAATGCTGATCAAGTGTTTTAAGTCTGGACTTTATTAACTGGGTGCTTGTAATTGCAGCACAAGCACTCTTTACAATCTAAACTATTGGTGTGTTTACAATGTTGATTGTTCAAAAATACATCTCCTAGTGTGCTGCTTTAAGCTGTACACAATGATACATTGTCTGGTTGACATACTATGTGATTTGTGTATTTTATAAAGGAAACTAAGACCACTAGAACTCACCACCCCAGAAACTCCCAATCCCACCTTTGGGGGCATTCCTGTGGACATGAGAACACAGAGGAAAGAATGAATAAAAAAGTATTTGCCTTCAAGAGGAAGCTAGACCTTTGCAAAAGAACAGTTGGAGCTGGGCAAGCCACCTAGCAACATTAAGGTCCAGCTTTGATGAATACTTCCCTGAAGTAAATGCTGGCATTAATGACTGGGTGATGCAGACTTTTCTGGCAGAGGAGGTGGTACATCATCCATTTGATGCCCAGGAAGAGCTGATTGAGGTTCAGTCGGACACTACTCTGCAATCTGAATTTAGGAACATTGCAGTGGGTGAATTTTGACTGAAGGTAATCCTGGAGTATCCTACATTGGCATGGTCTGCTATACAGTCGCTCTTACACTTTGGGTCTTACTCCTTGTGCGAAATAGGCTTTTCAGCATTGCCTTTTTTACTGACTCCTTCATTTTTTGAATAAGGGGTGTTTCAAATGAATGTTGAAAACCCGGAAAGTGGGAGTTTTTAAAACATGGAGACAACCATGGCTACAACATTTAGACGCGAGTGCTTCCATCAGTCCCAAACATCACCTGGGTGCAGGGCGAGCCTGGGTAACTGCTTTTTAATATTGTACACTACTTTACCAGAATGTCTGGTAAACTACAATGTTAAAAGCAGTTAATACTCTTCCCCCCAAGTCTGAAACCACACTAGATTGCATTATACTTCAGCCAGGATTGCATTACACTTCAGCCAGGATTGCATTATACTTCAGCAGCACATCTGATGTGTCCACTGAAAGGTTTAAGATTAAGCTACATCCCTAATTCTATCTGGTTACCCAGAAGTAACATCTTAGCAAATTTCACTTGTGGCTGGCCAATCTACAGCAGCACTATTGTAAATTTGAATTGTTGATGTTTTACTGAACTATGGCACCACACACATCTTGCTTGGTAGTTTTTAATCGGGAAACGTCTACTTCTCGTTTCCCTTGAATTGTGAACTTTTTTTGTGGTGGTGGTGGTGGTGATACTCCACCTTGCAGCTGTACCTTCTGTTTAGCAAGCATTTCATTCTCCCATCCTAGTTGTGTTGCTGGACGATTATAGAGCGGTGGGGTAGGGGCAGTGATGTCTTACTGGAATGCAACTCGAAGGCTTAAATCTCCTTTTTCTTGACTTTAGTATATGCAGTGCATGCTAGCCAATGTTTCCACTGTTTTGCGCTGCGCGCGCCAACAACCACCCCCCTGCGCGCCGTTGCACCAAGTTGGCGACTACATGCAAATTTGCGGTCATATAACTGCCAGTGATGTCACTTCCTGTATTTGGGCCCCCCCACCCCTGGAAATTCATAAGTCGGCTCCCCTGACTCCCAGTGATATAGCTCAGTGAGTAAAGCCTTGCTGTAGTCCTTCATCCTCCCAAAGTCGATGCTGCAATTAATAGGGTATGCAGGCAGGCGGAAGCAACCCAGAATGAAGCGTTGCATAAACATGCAGAATTATGTTTTTGGATTCACTCCCGTTCCCACGCCACGTTTCAGCGAGACTTTGATATTCACAGAATAATATTTACTCCCCCTCCCCCGCCCGTAATACCACAATGATTTATTTAAACAGGGATTGTGCCAGACGCAACGCAGACATTTCTATTCGGCCGGTTTCTTATTAAGATGGCGGAATAAGAACCAAGCTCATAGGTCGTAGTAGGCGGGGATCAAGGGTACGACGTTCCTGTACTTTTTCTTAAAATCAGCCAATGTTGCCTTACTTTTGGTGGGCTGAGACCTGTTCCTGGGTGACAGGCCGAGGAGCATGTTTGTATTTTGCTGCACCCTTCCTGGGGATTCAAACCTCAGCCCTCCTGGATCTCCTCTAATGTGGCTTCCTGTTGAGCTATCTTTGCACAGGGACTTGCTGCTGTTCGTTACTGTAACGTGGTTGGGACATGCAGCCCACTCCCGAGCCCCTGCATAGCCCTGCTCACGTAAGGATCAGCATTTTTAAGCAACGGATTAACGTGCAATTGCTGCAGGCACAGCTGTGTGTGTAGGTAATGAGTGGGTGGGAGGGGTGGCTTTAGTCTTTGGCATGTCTCATAAGAGGTGTTAATGGTGGGTGTTTGGAAAGGGCATGGTCCATGAAACTGTGTACTGTGAGGGACCATAACTGAGGAAGTAATGGTGATCGTTTAAGGTGAATTTTCTTTCAACCTTTGTAGTACACTTGCAAAACGCAGTGTTGGGGAGTGGGGGAAAGAAAGGATCCACGTATTCATATTGATATTGAGATTTTATTTCTATCGTGCGCGTACACAAGTGTTTCAGAGCGCGGCAAGGGAGGGGAACAGGAGAGAACAAAACAATATCTTACTAGCCCCAGTGAGACTGAGAACGCGCAAGTGCATGGGAGAGGGGGAGGGGAAAAGTGCATGGAACGGCGGAGAAGTGGACAGTGCGGAGCAAAGGAGGAACAGATAATGATACATAAATAAATATTAAAGGCAACAAACAGTGGTAGTGCAGCCAGCAATTGGCAAGTGCTGGGTTTAAGGCAGCAGACATGGTAGGTCTGATAAGTGCAGGAAGAAAAAAAGGGGGGACTGTATGGGTACAGATACAGACCCCAGTGCAAGGGGTGGCCCGGAGGCAGTGCGGGAGGGTGGCCAGGTGCACGGTGCATGTATGGGGTTTGTATTGCGGTAGGCGGAAGGAAGGCATGAATATGGGATCGGAGGGGGCGGGCCAGCAAAAACATAGTTCCACTACTTTTCTTGTACCCGTCAATCCCTGGCCAAACTTCTGGATCGCTTCCATTGCCTGTATCTCCCAATCCGAGCGCCATCTTGCCGCCCTCATTGTGCCCAAGGTAAATAACTCCCTGCAGGCACCACTTTTCCTGACCGTGCTGTAAATAGAGCTTTGTCTGCATAGAAGACAGTAGCCATAACAAAAAGCGCAGCCATTGCTAAGTGTGGGAGTTTACTTCCGGAGAAACGCAACATTGAACAGTCGTGATTACTTGGGAATGAAAGGAGGAAAGTATTAGCCGTGATTCTAATACAAATAAAAAATGTGCGAAAAAACATTCATACAGTATCTCAGAGATAGGCTTGGACACTAGAGATACGTGGATCAAACCATTGACCCGGTCCTACGCAAGGCTCGGACTGGCCTATTGGGTAAGAGGGCACTGCCTCAACCAAAAAGGCAAAATGCTAGTGTGATCAAACTGGAACACTTTTTTGGGCAAAGTATGCCAGTTGCACGAGTTACTTCAGTATGCAGCTAGTAGATTTGACTATTGTTACTGAAGAAATATTCTTTAAATTGTACAATTTGCATCAGATTTGATGAAAAAACTCCCCCTTGGGTACTAAAGGAATGAACTGCCATTTGCAACTGTGGGCTACTTTTTTATTGGTGCCTGAGACAATGTTATGCCCCGATCCAACCCTGTCCTACGCTTGTTTGTGGTATGGATCACTTTCAAAACAGAACACATCCACCACCACACGATTTCCACTAAGCTAGTTCAGTGAGTTAAGCGCTCAGCTCTGTCATAAGCATCCCCCTTAAGAGACACAGGGCCTCATTACGACCCTGGCGCTAAGGGGTTAACGGCGCCGTAAAAGGCTGCGGTGCCGTTATCCCCTTAGCGCCTAATTACGAGGTCCCTTTGTGGCTCCCGACCTTAACGGCTGGTCTGGACCAGCCGTTAAAGTAGGGACCCGCAAAGGGACCTTGAAGGTAATTACAGTACCGCAATTTGCGGTACCGTAATTACCGCCTTCCCCATTCCCATTGAGCCCTATGGGGCAAAAATGGGAATGGTGAAGGGCCAATGGTGCATGGGGAATTACCGCCCCGCCAACCTTGGAATGGGGTGGTAATTCCCCATTGCACTATGGTGGACCCGTTACAATACCGGCAGCAACCATGGTGCTAATAGCGCCATTTCTGTTACACCATCCACTGGTCACCTTACGCACACGAATACCTGTGCAGCCACTAAGCCCTCCCTCTCAGGTCCTGATTTGCCTTCCACTTCTAACCTCAGGTCCTCACTCCCTCAAGTAGCATGGCAGCGTCTATCAACAAGAACACACGAGGGTATCCAATGCGTTATGGTCATTCTCACGTATTGCGACATTGGCAGCTGCCCAGGGGTCTTGGAGATAGTCGACGGAGACACCGTCCTTTTTCTTTGCTTCATCACGCCTCCAGGAAGACCCGGCAGTGTTTTTGAAATCTTGGGTCATGTGACACAGAAACGTGCTATCTCATCAGTCACGTGATGGGGTCATGTGACACTCCTAGGCCCCTTCAAAACTGGAGAGGGAACGCTCATTCAGTGCTTCACAGCTGACCCAATCAGGCACTGTTCGGCATCTTCCTGTCTCCACATCTCGATTCTGGACTACGGACTGTTCTTCTTGGATACCTCTGTCAAGCTCTCGGATACTGTTTTGCTGTTTCAGGACCTTTTGAACTGTGTTTTGGATTCCTTTGGATTACCCCTGGTTTTGACGAACTTGGCTGGCTTTTGGCCTTGGAACTCTTAACAGACTATTTTCGGATTACCCTCTCCATTCAGGTTTTGCAATGCCAAACTCAACAACTATCTACGCCTACTCGCTACAGCTTGCTACATTCTGCAACCACACGGAACACCTCCATTTTCTTCTGTGCTCTTCCCAGACCTCACCTTGGTAAGCCCCTTGATATTTGTGATCTCGTTATTTCAGTGTATTGTTTTTCCATTGTACTGACCCATTGCTTGCTTTACAACGGTCGAGGGGTCACCGGTGTCCTGGTTCCTGGCGTTCTTCGGCACTCAAAAAACCTGTGGCCTCAAGGATCGCTCAGGAAGTTATTTGTATCTTTCTGAGTGGAACTTGTGGACAGAGGCCCCATAATCTTCACGACCATCAAGTCATAACAATTGTTTACCGCCGGTGTTGTAATGAGGGCCACAGATTTCAATTCTAGCAGCACTTACTTCTTCATCCTTGCAAAGTTGATCAACTGACTACCACTAAATTGGGTGGTAATTAGACCTATTTTGAAAGTGCTGAAAGCAAAGACTTTGGGCCTCATTACGACCCTGGCGGAATGGGTTTATCGGCTCCGGTAAAGGTGCCGGCGCCGTTAAACCCATTCCGCCTCATTACGAGGTTCCCTCGCGGGACCCGCTCTGGACGTCTGGTCAGACCAGACATCCTTTGCGGGTCCCGCGAAATGACTAACATGCTAACAACGGGATGTTGGGGGCTCGAATGGGGATGGGGATGGTCTGGGTCTGGGTTCCCTCAATGGGGAAATACCAGGCCCTCCTAGGTCAGAATGGCCTGGTAATTCCCCATTCAGGGAACCCGGACCCGAGTTTGGAGGCAGCCATGCCCTTTAGTCGGACTTGGTGGACAGAGTGGCACCCGCGAGCACAGCATGTCAGATGCACCGGCACCGTTTACAATGGTGCCGGCTCATCCGACTTCCACATTCCCATTTAGCCCTATGGGGCCGAATGGGAATGGGGAGAATCTTTTTTCCGGCGCCCGCAAATGGGCAATTACTGGGTCCGGCAGGGCCATAATGACCCAGTAATTGCCCATTGGCGGGCGCCGGGAAAAAAATGACACCGGCAGCATCCGTGCCTGTATTACGGGCACGGCTTCCGCAGATGTCATAATGAGGCCCAGTGTCTTGACTTGTACTGCATGGCTGAGAATAGAAGTTTATTACATTGAAAGTCATGAACTGCACACAATATTAAATAAGTTTATCCCAGAAAATATAAATGGTGCTTGGAACACATGGATAGAAATGTATTTGTGATATGATTTTCATAAACATGCAAACGTTTTCTTAATCCACCTCAATATGTTATTTGTCACTAGTGTAAAAAACAAAAACACACTAATAGTGCACATTTTAAAATAAAGAGATACACTTGTTCTGAGTCTGATGGATATACAATGGATGTTTTTTTTCCAGCATGCCTGGGATAACTGGCACATTTGTGTTTCTTATGAATGTATCTACTTGCAAGGGCTGGGTGCTTTCCTGTAGTGGAATACTAGAGTTCAGAATATACTGTTCACCCAAGATCACAAGACTGCTCTGCAACAAATCATTGCAAGCCAATGCCCCTTGTACTGGAAAACACATGCTTGAACTATACACTGTTTGCCCAAGATCAGAAGTGCACATTGACTATGATGAATCCTTTCACACTACTGTATCACTGGTCCTCCAAAAGCTTGTAATAAATAGTAACCACAAGTATCCCAAAAAGGAGCGCACACCGGGCAAGAGGTAACACTGTTTATTACAGCTGGGCGAGCACAAATCAAACAGAAAAGTGGAATAGAACTGGTTGGCGAGAGTTGACAAACTGGCACACAGCAAACATGATTTTTATTCTACCAATACAATGCTCTTGGAGTTAGAAACAGTTGCACTTCAAACGTCGCGTCTTTGTGGTTCCCACAAAGCTTACTGGTTAAACTACGTCACACCCCTATAGCTAGACATACGTTAGTCAAACATGATTGCTTTACGCCCCATGTGCAATGGATGAATGAAATCATTCTGGGGATGAATATACATTGATTCTACCCTTTAAAGAAGTGCTCTCTTTCCTGGAGCACTTTTGCCAGGTGTGTTTCATGAATGCTACTTGATAGATTGACAGAAATTGGCTCCATTCTGTGCCATTGGGATGATACTCAACCGTGAGATGTTGCAGAGTTAGTAGGTACTGAACAGAGATAGCAGCGGCTGCTCATTTGCATACTTAATCTTATGTTATGTGACGTGTATATAGGGGCTAGCTGCCAGTGTCATGACCGCAAAGTGATGTGGGTTGTCTGAGAATTAGGAAGACCGCAGTCTGATCATTACACAATAAGACTGTGCACTACATTGCAGGAAAATAACAATTATTTGGCAGAGAGAACTGTAACATTACCTTTAACACGTATGATTGCAACCCTTAGGCATGTCTTTGCCGAATGCAAAGTGTCGGGACCCGTGTATATGGGTATCCTAGCTAAAGTTGGGCACAACCCTGATGCTATCAAAGAGGGGGCCTTTTGGGACTTTTGCATTAACACCGGGTCTGTTAGTGTTCATATTGCCCTTTATTGGCTGCAGCACTCGATTACAAAACTTTTATCGGGAGGTGTGGAATAGTGAGGGTTTGAATGGTTTTATTGATAATAGGATTAATAATGTAATTGATTTTTACTATGATTTTAATGTATAGTAAGTCACTGGTCTTATCACGAAAACTTTTCCCTCCTTGAACAATGGACATATATGAGGTATTTATTTATTTATTAGCATTTATAAAAGCGCACAGCAAACCTTAGGCATCATGTTATGGTTATCAACTGTAAGTAGGGAAGTGCAACAGCCATGGACCAATGGTGGTCAATTAGTGGTTAATATTGGACTGATGAAAGGGCTGACAGATTATTTAATTAGGGTGTAACTGAACTGTGAATTAGTTGTTTGCGCACTTTTATTTTATTCTATTGAATGTGGTTTATAGTCTATATCGTTATAAAGGGTATGAAATTAAATGTTTTATGAAAACGTTTTAAGAAAATGTTTTTAGAACGTTCTTAAAGTATGCTTTTAGATTATGAATTATGACTACTGTATGAATTAATGCTTGTTGTTTGTAAAGGTTCTTTTAGAACAATATTCAAATAAAATCAAATTTTAAAAATTATGATTTTAGTGGGGAGTACTCTGTGTCTGTACATGCGAGTGAATTAGTGATTGTTGGAAGGAGAACCGAATTTGGGGTTTGGGACTCTGCCAGTTGTGATTGGAATGAGGTATCAAAAGTGGCAGAAGAAGTCCTATTGATTGGACAAAAACTACTCGAACCATTTTTGCTCGATGTGTTTTGCTAACAATTTCGCTGAAAAATGTAGATAGTGAGTTGGGGTTTGGCAGTTTGCTGGGGGTGTGGGCATGTTGGGGCAGTGAGTGGTTGTCTGGGGAAGGGGGGGCTTCCTTTTCTATACAAGAATAGAGCAAAACATTTCTAGAAAAAATGATTTGAGCAACAAACAAAAAAAACGACGAATAGACATGCACCCAAGGTTGTGTGGGCAAAGTGAGTTTGGATGTGATTATCTATTGCATAGCAACTGATTGCAGTTGTGGGCTCTGTGACTACATGATAAACTGCACACATGTATAATGTTGGTTGACAGTGATAGCCCTGGAATTAGACGATTTTACATTTCAGATCCTCCGGATCAGTAACTACTACTCCCATTCCATGAAAGACTGTGAGAGGAGTAGAAAACACGCATCTAGGCCACCTCACTAATTTCAAACTTCATCCAAGAACTCTATTACCAAGTGTCTAGCAGGGATTGGGACTTAGTATGGAGAGCACGAACATGAGCCAGGGACAGGGCCCAAAGAGGTAGACAGTTTCTGGGCTAGGGGAGGAAGTGGATAGGGCAACTGCTAGCGGGAACTAGCAAAACTCTTCCTCCAGCCACCCAGTAGTACTTCAGTCCCTTTGACAATACTCCAGCCCTCTCATACATGCAGAAGCATGGTGATCTTCATACATGCCGGAACTGATTAGGACAATGTTGCGAGTGATCAAGTATCATGGCATAGAAAGAAAGACCAAGGCTTGTTAGCCTTCGGTGTGGGCACCACACCCTATCACCCGCCAAGGGTCTGTTGTCTTAATCGTCAAGATCTCATAGATTTATTGCGACTGTTATTATTCTCTAAATAAATCGTTATTCCAGTTGAAAAAGAATAAAGGTTTTATTTCGTAATAAATGAAGTTATTAGCAAATGAGAACATCACGGCATCCCAGTCTGGCAATGCTCAGGTATTTGGCTGCGGTAGCTGAGCTGTTGTTCACTGGTTATGGAGATGTCATTCAAGCGTTACCTGCTGGTACCCGTGCAACATCCTTCGTACCTCTAGTGCTGCCTTTGCGACATCTGGTTTAACCACTTAAATGTAGAGGATGGGGACATCGTCTTCATCCACATTACATGTGGAATATGCAGGAATTGGACACCCCAGTCTTAGAATCACTGAAGATTGCTGGGGTAGCGCCATTGCCTGAAATTAAATATAACTATTAGTAGTTTCCAACCCACGTCGCTCTCCTAGGACCTCAGTAGCTTCCCAATGGCTGCTGGGAGGGTGGGGGGTCCTAAATGAGGGACACAGTATGGGAACCCTTCTTCTCATCCGCACGGTGTCAACGGGAAGTTCTCGAAACAAAGTGAGTGAGAAGAGGAAAGTGCAGTAGGTGCCCTTGTCACCAGCGCCGTGGAGGCGGAGGGTGAGCTTATAGCCATTGCTGTTACTTAGACTCCTTCAAGGGTCGGAGTGGTGTGGGAGGTGGAGGCCAAGGTGAGTGGGCCGCGCCTGGACCTCTGAAGTAGTACCCTGCGTATGATGACTATAGATGGAAAATGAGACATTTACCGTCATTTGATGGCATGACAGTACTATGTTTGGCTGAACATGGCACATGATGTCTGCACTTGCCTATGCAAAGCTCTCACTTGCATATGGTAAACACATCAGGTATACATGCATTAACCTGGATGCTATGGCGGTACGATAGCATTTAAAGCTGTATTCGGCATATGATAGCAGCACCTGGCTGTGTGAGGCTGCAGCTTACGTAGTATGTCTATGACTGGGATGTTCTGCTATAACCACTGTAGGATAACTGTAATAGCATATAGGAGGCTACGGCCGGGATATTGTGACAGCACCTGGGAATGTGGGACTGTAGTTAGCATACTTTGACTAGACCCAGCATGTGAGTTTATAAATGCCAGTAGACAGCAGTAACTGGTCATATAATGTCTGCTCCCTGATTTATGTTGGTTGTGCTGGGTTAGCCCTGGCATGTCACGACACTGCCCATGCCATAACAGGGCATCATCCCCTTTCTTAAAATATGGTGCATAACTTAAATTATAGTTTGCCTGATTTCCTAGCTGTTTGTTATTTTACTAACCTTAAGATTATTTGCGCTTTCTTTTTCATATCCACAAATGTTAGTTTATTTATTTATTTATTCCTTTAGCGCCCAATACCGAATATTGAATACATGCTCTTTCAGACGTGCCTTTGTAATCCCTGACTTTTGTCACATATTACGACGAACTGCAATCCTCCTCTTTTACCGGCATAGGCTGTTTTCTTGCTCCTACAGTTCAAGTCACAGAGTTTTACACCCCACCATTATCAAAGTTCACCAGACCCCACTGAGTCCAGCAACAATATACTTCTAGAAGGAAATCGACACTGCAAGAAGGGACGTGTGGATGGGCTTTCTCTAAGAATATGATGAAAGGCGGAAACTCCCAACCGAAGGGAATCGAAGATGACTTGACTCTCAGGGAAACCTTGAAGACCTGGCCTTTTTAACACCTTGACCTTGCAATGGCCACACACATCACGAATGCTCCAAACCACCTAATAGGCCTTCACTAATTCCACACTAAGAGTTGAATTCTCCTATGCTTTAAAGCACAGCATGTATACCAACTCTTCGGCCTGTACACACACGCTAAAGATCGCTCCCATTGGACTTCAAAGAACCACAACACTACACCTCCAAAACGTATTTACATACAAGCCCCACCCACCTGACCCGCCTTTGCATCCTACCACCACGGACACGTCAGGTTCCTCTGTGGAAAGAAACGCCTCTGTGTCCCGGGAAAATAACACTTAGAAACAGACCTGCATGTAGAACTCAGGGTACTTCCGGTTTGCACGCATCAACACAACAGCAAATCTATCTTGCTTTTTCGCTTTACTCCCTCTAAGCTCATCTCCTCTCCCTCTCGTTGAGATCAGCATGACATGACCCGGCGTGACCAGACCCATAGAAAATGAAATGGACTTCGACATAACATCCCGATGAAGGGGTACAAGCACAAGATGAAAGTGTCTCCTTACAGAGCATAAACTGGTAATGGCAATTCGCTCTGGTGTTATCGACTTTGACTTCTTTTGTCGCTTGCTCCGACAGCTTTTTGGGCAGAGTTCACAGAAGACAGAGTCTATCTACCCTGAAGGAGCGCAGACCTGGCAGGCAATTATACTCCATGATTCAATCACCAATCAGCCTAGACAAGTAGCCATCCATACTTGGAATCGCTGGGTGCCTAGTCTGAAGCAATAGACAGAAATGTCACATGAGTTCAACTGACTATGTGCTAAAAAAAAATCTAAGCAACACATGTGAGATTCTATAGCCTTAAAGGTTTTTTCTCTTGTTTTATTTTGATTATTCAATTGGTTAAAGAAACAAAAACACAGTCAATAAATAGATGTTTACATTTTTTTACTAGGGGGGTCATTATGAGTTGGGCGGTAAGGGAATACCGGCACCGGTAAGGAGACCGCTGCCGGTAATCCCCTACTGCCCAATTCCGAGGTCCCTTAGCGGGAACCGTAAGGGACGTGTGGTCGGACCACACGTCCTTTACGGGTCCCGCTAAGGGATAAGGGCGCTAATAATGGGCCTGCCATTCGCGAGCTCGTTATTAGCGCCCTCCCCATTTCCATTGAGCCCTATGGGGGCTCAAATGGGAATGGGGAATGGTTTGTTCATTGGGGACTTATCGGTCCCTCCATGGTCGGAATGCACCGGTAAGTCCCCATTGAACAAGACCGGTGCCGGACCCGGTATTGGAGGCAGCCATGGCGCAAATAGCGCCATGACTACCTCCAATCTCGGAATGAGGCCCAATGTGTTCTAATTCACAAGGATAAGTGTTGATTTTGAAAAACCGCTCTCTATCAAGGAGAGCGCTGTACTGCAGCCCCCTCCGCTTTCCACCGGTTTTCGTTTTTCCACATTCCTTTGTGTTACTGTCAGTCCAGAAATGAGATGGTGTTTAAATATGATAGCAGATGTTGGGAGCCCACCACTGGAATTCTAGGCAATTATACTCCACCATTCTCGGGAGGATAGCTCAGGTGCAACGTGATCGCCTTGGAAGCAACAAAAAGCACAACAAGTTCGATCCCGGGTCCGCGCTTAGAAACTCTGTATAAAGCGCATTATAAATAACATAGCATTCACTTCAATGAATGTATACGACCCTAAACACTCAAATAACACTTTGCGGAATGAGAGGGGGTCGTCTTTATTCGGGCAAACACAGCAGTCACCTAAACGTCCATTCTGCTGTCCAATCACTCAGGTCATGTTGCGACTTAGTATCTGCGGCTATACGTGGGCTTTGCCCCAGCATACCACTCCCCCCGCCCCCACCCTGCAGCGCTTTCATTTTTTGCGTACACCCAAAGGACAGACCGAAGAGAATGGCACTGTGTGCTGCTTCGTATTGCAGGCTACCCTGGAACATTCCATGAAGTTTTCATCCACTACCAGAAGCTGGCGAGGCCGCGGCGCGTGCCCTGGGGCCATGAGCGATATTTCCTGTTGTGCTTCTCTGCCTAGAGCTGGGAAACGACAGACATCAGGTTCCTGTGTTGCTCGGAGCCTACTCAGACTGCAGCTATATAATGATTTGTTTCTGTTCACGTTTCCCTTTCTTACAAACGGCACTTTCCGTCCCCGTTTCGTCCTGAGGTTATTGGCAGGTTAGTGCTGGCCGACGGTAAACGATACCTCTTTGTTCGGCGACTCGAAATGTCGGCGCCAACCGTTGACGCATTCAGGACACGTTCTAATGGCAATTAAAGAAGCAAACGCGCAGCGAAAGGGGGTGGCGCAGTTTGGAGGGGGCACGCGTAAACGTGACCGCATCTCCAAGGTGACCAAGAACACTGAGGGTCTTTGTGAATCAGTAACTCGTGAGGACACAGATGAGGAAGAGTGGAAGGTTCCTAGGGCTGTGGCGTACAGACACCGGCGTAAGCAAACATTCCCTCTCCGCATCGACACCAGCGTTGAGTCATAAGAAAAACCTGCTGAATCGGTTGCCTACGTAGTTGGTGCCGCACATTGAAGTCTGTGCGGCGACAGAGTGCCTGGCACAATTAAAAAGGCTGCAGTCGAAACAGGGCCTGGCACGTGCACCCAATGTGATAACTGGCGGATACCGAAATCTGCTCAACCGACTCCAGCACAAGCCCAGCACTGAAACCACAACAATCCACACCACTTTCGAGGCCTGTGCCGTATGCAGGTGGATGGCACATCTTTGACATGTAGCCCTCTTTTGTCTGCCCCCTCTACTCTCCGACGTACGGCTCCTTCATAAATGTACAATCACCTAACTCTACACAAACAACCCCAACCCCCCCCCCCCCAAATGCCAACCACAGGCCTGACAGATAACATTAATCAGGCTAAGACTAAACTCTCTGGATCTTTTTTACTGGGGGAATCCACTAGGCATTGGCAGGGATGTGGGGGTGGGAGGTTTGGGGGGCTTAGGGGTGAGGGTGGACAGGGAAGGGCGGTATTTGGCCACTCCACCTGCCATCTGTGTTAGGGGGCATTATCTCGCATTTAGCCCATTTGTGTTGGTGAGCCAATCTTTCACTTGGCCTGGCTGTGTAAGGGAGTCCTATCCCGCACGTCCGGATTACGTGTCACAGGGAACCCGTGGGGGTGGTAATTGCAGTACACCAGAATGTACGACGCGGCAAAGTCATATGGGCCACAGTTAGAACAGCAGGGGTCGGAAAGTGTACTGCCACTAATAAACCCTGCTAAAAACTCACCCTTCTGCCTACACCTCTCAAACTCTGAACTAAACACAACCATGCCTCAGCAGCACAACAAACTGCATGCATTTCACTGCACCACAATAATGAAACAATCCACACATAACCTCACCCAGCAGCACATGGCAGCTACCAACCAAAAAACACACCTATGTTCAGTGAACGGTGTCAACCGAAATTATACTGCCAACAGCCCATCACAGCTCTTTTGCTCTTTTCTCCCGCTCAGTCCTACTAACTTACCCTCCTCGCCCCTTGCTTTACAGATCTGCCAGAGTGCCAATAAACCACGCAGGTGACAACAGTGCGTGGTATAAGAACCTTTAACATAACATAACATAACATAAACATTTGCCTCTTAGCCCATAATATTATTTGAAAATAGCCCAGTTTTTTATAATCTTGTCAGCAAAGTAGAAATTGTGCACACCTTTTAAACCTAAGAAGATGTACTTTAATACTTCCTGTAAAGTGACATGTCAACATAGGACTTCACACAGATCCTGCTCACAGCCTCAAGTGGTCTTGTGGGGAAGTGTCTAACCCCTGTGGGCTGAGCAAGGGGGGAAACTCAGGTGCAAGGAGAACACACGAGACAGGTATCTCTTTTGGATGCCAAACCGGCCACAATTTTTAATCTCACAACAAACCATAAAGGCACTCCAATAATGTGATGTTACATGTAATAAGTGATCGGGCTCATTACGAGTCCGGCAGTAGCTGTGCCGGTAAAACCAGCAGGCTGCCTCTGGACCGCTAGTGAATAACTGGCGCTGGACTTGCCGGAATTACTGGGGCATTACAGCCCTGGTGGGCCAGTTAATCCGGCGCCGGCAATTCTGTAAATCCACATTCCCATGGAATACTCCATGGGAATGAGGAAAGCGGAAACACTGGCACCATGTCGTAATGGTGTCAGTGTTTCCGTGCATCTTTGCGAGCGGGTGCCGTTCCAACCGCCAGGCCAGACCTGGAGGGCGGGACGGCACCCGCCTGCAGAACTCGTAGTTTGCCGGTCCGGAAAACGGTGCTGGTTTGGTTCTACCAGCACTGTTAATTCCGGACCGGCAAACTTGTAATGAGGACCTATGTCCATAAAGAACATTCCTATTGACAAGTGGTCCTGGGGAACCCATGGCTCTCTGTCCCGCTAGGGAGTCACATGGTGATGAGGCCCTATCCTCTCCCCACAATGCCCTACACGGGAGGTATTACCAAGAGGCAGCTCCCCCTCCCCCTGAGTAGAGCGGGAAGGGAAAAAGACTGATGTGGCTTGCACCTGAGTCTGTTGCATTGGGGTCTTTTCGAGGAGTCTTGGATTTTTCCTTCTTAGCCTTTGCCTTATTGCATAGCCGATCCTGGAAGAGATAGGGCCTATCCTGGTCTGCCGCCACAATGAACTTCTGTAGGTAACCACAACTAGGACATAGCAGCAGCCAGACACGATTTGGCCTGTGACTTGAGGGAAAAGACCAAAGTCATAAAAACCCTTAGCAAGTTGATGGTAGTGGGATACGGGCAGTTCAGTTGATTGTAATGGATGTTCCAGGCTGAACGAGTGGGAAGAAGCAGTAAGTATGATCTCCCTAAGGATAAGGCAAGAAATGTTTGAGGAAGCAAGTCCAGAGTGTGGGACGCAGAGGACAATAGGACAGTGAAGAATTAGTAACAGGGAAGTTAGAGGATGGCAACAGTAGAATGCGTCCTGATGGGACTGGATGAAAATAGGGCAAAAAGAAGGAAAGAGCACCAAGACAGACGAAATCCACTTTCAAAAGGGAGCTAGAAAAGCAGCAGAGAGACACACCGTAAGAAATAACTCTAGCGTCTTACCCTAAAGTGGGAGCAAACAGGGTTACAACGCAACATGCATTTTGTAGTCACCGGTATTAGAGGAAACGCTGCGATGCGAGCGGCCATCTTGGTTGAACACTAGATCATTGCAGCAGATTGGGAAACTATGTGATGGAACACTTGTAGTCCATAAGTGTAGTAAAGCGCAATGGTGCATCCGCTGCCCTTTACACCAGCGGTGTCACAGTGACCAATGGTTCGCTGTGACAGTATGCCCCCTTTTCATCCGACTGGGTCCTGGTTTCCAGGGATGCCACCTGTGGAATTGGCGAACTAATATGGGTGTATGGACATGAGTTACCAGTTCCCATGTTCGTTCTTGTATGGTGGATCCTTTCCAGTGAACCAAATACTGTAAGGAGCCTCTGTAATACGTAGAGTCACAAATCTTTGGACAATTTAGAAGAGTGAATCCATTTGGGAAGGACTTTGTAGAAAGCCAGTCCTTATCTCCGATGGTACAATTTTGGTTCTCACTTCTATGTTGGTCTGCATATTTCTTGTTCCATTCTTTGGACAAATGAATCTGTTGATAAGTAGTCCTGTGGTTTTCCTGTATCCTTTTTAGGAAATCGTTCATAGTGGGAATATTTGAAGGTGGACATGTAGTCTCCGGAAGGATTTTAGGATGATAACCATTTTCGAGGCTGAATGAATGGTGTTATTGTAGGAATATTCTGCTGTAGGAAGTAGACCTGACCAGGAGTCTTGAGAGCTGGTGGTATAACAGTGTAAGTATTGCTCTAAGGTGTGATTTAGTCACTCCGTTGGTCCATTTATTTGGTGGTAATATTCGGAGTACAGTGCTCTCTGTATGCCCAACAACTCACAAAGAGTTTTCCAGAATTGTTAGGTGTATTGAGACCCTTGGTCTGTGGTTATGGATACCGGCAGACCATGTAGGCAGAATATGTCCCTAAGGAAAACTACTACCATATGGGGAGCCGACAGAACTGCATGTAATGGAGTAAAGTGAGCCATCTTAGTGAATATATCTATTCCTACCATGATGGCTGTGAATCCATTAGAAGGGGGAAGATCTACTATGAAATACGATGATATGTGAGTGCATGATCCTAGGGGCTTGGGTGTTTGTTCCAGTTTTACAATGGGTTTGGAAGTTGAATACTTCTGGCGCACACTGGACAGGATAAGACGTATCTCCTTACATCCTGAAAGGCCACGAGAAGATATGAGAAATCAAATCCAAAGTGGATGTTATCCCCTTGTGTCCAGCTGCAACGCTATAGTGGCACCAAGACATGACTTTAGTTTGCAGAGAGGAGGTGGGAACCACCATGCGGTCCAGGTAATAATACAATCCGTCTCGAGTTATACATTTATGGATGCTCTGACTCGCCCTTCTGTACTCAGGAGTCAGATAGGCTTCCCTAACTTGTTGTAAAAAAGAAGAGATTGCTACGATGAAAGGCCTCGAGGGAACCAGGTGGCAGGCCAGGCACGGCGGTGAAAGTCAGGCAGGACGAGACAGAGACAACATGCTCTACTCATCCTCCTGGGCTATATTTAAGCCCCAGGACTGGCACCATCGTCCCCCCCACCAGAGCCTGCGAAAACCGCCCGGCATCCACCTGCTCCTTTGCCCCTGGCTGACCCCTGCTCGTCCAATCCGGCGCCCCCATAATGGCAGGGTTTTGCCTTAGATCCCAGTGATTACAGTTCAAATCCTGACCTTGCAGCGAATGCCGGAGGATAGTTTAAAGCATTCTCAGCATTGTTAAATGCATATAGAGCGCACATGAATTTCCCCAGATTGTGGTTCTGAGACCCAGGGAGACATGTGTTGCCAGATCCGGGAAGATTTGGCCAATGTCAGCACTGGTCCGTATGGTACCAAAAGATAACACCCTATGTCAATATCACATACAGAAGTGACAAAAAGGTACAGCAGAACCAAGCCAGAAAACAGAGTCTCTTGAAGAAACAGGGATAAAGGACCAGCAGGGAAACAGACACGAAAAAAGAGGGAAAGCTCCTTCACAAATTCTGCCTCTGAGGTCCTAACGCCAGACCTTAACGGGTATGGGGCCTCATTACGACCCAGGCGGTAAGTTACCGCCTGGGCCGTGACTTTACCACCATGGCGTAAACTACGTTTACGCCATGGTGGTTGGCGGACTTACCGCCCCATTCCGAGGTCGGCGGGGCGGTAAGTCCCCAATCCCCATTTACCCTTCCCCATTCCCATTTTTGCCCCATAGGGCATAATGGGAGTGGGGAAGGCGTTAATTACGCCACCGTAAATTACGGTGGCGTAATTAACTCCATGGTCCCTTAGCGCCATGGATTTTAACACCTGATAAAAGCAGGTGTTAAAAGCGCCATGGCGCTAAGGGACCTCGTAATTGGCGGTAAGGGGTCGGCGCAGCTAACGCTGGCGTTAACCCCTTACCGCCAGGGTCGTAATGAGGCCCTGGCTTTGGTACATCACGGATGTGTGGGAGACCCTGTCCTCACATGCATGAGTAAACAGGACAGAAGAAAGGGGATACAAGATCAACTTTCCTTCCTCCCATCATTGTCATCCCACTTCCCAGGAACAAGTTAAAACAGATTGGCCCTCATTACAACACCGGCGCTAAACCATGGCGCTATTAGCACCATGGTTGGTGCCAGTGTTGTAACAAGTCTGCCATGGTGAAATAGGGAAATACCGCCCCATTCCAAGGTTGGCGGGGCGGTATTTCCCCATTTCACCATGGCCCTTCCCCATTCCCATTTTTGACCCATATGGCTCAATGGGAATGGGGAAGGCGGCAATTACGGTACCGCAAATTGCTGTACCGTATTTGCCTGCGAGGTCCGTTTGTGGGTCCCTACTTTAACGGCTGGTCCAGACCAGCCATTAAGGTCGGGTTGCGCAAAGGGACCTCGTAGTAAGGCGCTAAGTGGTTAACGGCGCCGCAGCCTTTTACGGCGCCGTTAACCACTTAGCGCCAGGGTCGTAATGAGGCCCATTGTGCTGAAAGGCAACATCCTGATCGCCTGAAGAAGACGGTGAACAGCAAAGTACCAAAAGTACTGAAAGAAATAGGATTCTACGTCATTGTTTTTCTCGTGCTAAAGCCATCAGGGGTGTTCAGGCTGTATCTAAAATGATACAACATACACGCCTGCAATTGGATGCCCAAGATGGGGAGTCTCCAGAAGGTGATCCTGATGATCAGGGAAGGGGATTTTTTAGCCTTCCTCAACTTACAGTATTCCTATTATCATGTTGCAGTCTGGTGGGCCTACCGGACAATGTTTGAGGTTCTCTGTCGAGTGTCAGCATTTTCTGTTCCAAGCTCTGCCGTTTGGGCTAAAGACGGTACCAAGAGTGCTTGCCAACACCCTGGTCCAAGTAGTAGCATTCATACATGCACAGTGTGACTGTGAGAGAAAGAGCACTAGTTCCCGAAAGCCACCAGGACACCGCTGAGATGTGGACAATGATCAAGAAGGTATGAAAGGATATAAAGCAGCAGAGTGGTCCTGTATGACAGTATACGCAATTGAAAGTCTCTGTGAAGGAAAAGCAGCATTGCGACATCCGGGGAGCTGTGCGCGAGTGAAGTGTGAGCAAAATAGAAATCCTTTTGAAAAGCTCCATGGCAGTAGGGGAGCTACAAAAAAACTGAAGAGCAAAGCAGCAAAAACTGACAATGAGAAACTGTGAGTGGACTGAGAGTGTTGAGAAGCATTGGGGTGGCCTCCAAGCAGGAGGCTGATCCAAGGAGGCTGAAGAGACCCCACTCTAAGAACCTACCAAGAAATTTAAGCAAAGCTAGGCACCTGGTTGCACGACCTTTAATGGGTGAACTGTGCGGTCTACAAACTGTGTCACGGCCAGGGTGGCCTAGATGTGAGAAGGAATCGTTTGAGATACTGAAGTTGTAATTGAGAAGGACTTGGTTTAGCATGAGGAAGTGAGTCCCATAAACAACAAGTGAAGAGTGATATTTTCTGATGGAACTTTTGTGAGTGATACTTTTGTGTTTGGAAAAAAGGTAACTTTGAACATTGGTACGTTGAAGGATAACCAGGAAGGTCTAAGCTCGAGGCAAGGGAAACCTGAGAGAACCTGTGAAGAAGTGAACCCAGATAAGTAAAAGGCACTGTGAATTTTTGCCAAGTGAATCCCAAGAACTTGTGAAATTTTCATGCTGACTTTGCTTTGAACACTATCAAGTTGGCCAAATCCCACACACCCTGAGAAGAACTGAAAGCTGTAAGATTGATGACTCGCCAGAATAGATATGTCCTGGATATGATCACAGCTATGGACGGAAGTTTTGTGCAAAAATTGGAGAATCATGTTGCACGTTCATACCTACTCACGATGACGAGAATAGTACCTTGACAGAGGCAATAGACATGCTGACGAAACTCCATGGCCAGATGATAGACGAAGAAGAAGACATAGTTGATGACAGCTGGTTTGGAAATGCTTTCTCTTGGGTTCCACAATGGATGGCAGATATTTTCTACTTTCTTGGAGCCCTGTTATTGTTAGTGATACTTGGATTCTGTGTGATCAAGATAATAATCTCACAGTGCAAGAAAACAGCAAAGAAAGACATAGGGATGAAAATCATGATTGATGTTGAACCAGAATGGATGCCAAAAGATCTGACTGATGAAGAAATCAGACACTTTGTGAAGGCCAGTATCCATGCACCTGAGGGAGCGAAGTTCCTGTATTCTAAGGACCATAAGAAGTATGTGGGGAAATTGATCTATTGCAGTCCAAGTGGACAGTGCATGCTCATGACATGGAACAAGGATGAGCATGGGAAATTAGCTGGATGCCTGATGGGAGTCATAAAAATATAGATACCTAGGAAGCATCTCTTCAGACCAGGATGTCTAGATGTAGAAAATGATGTGAGAGTGGTCGATAAATCACCCAGAGGGGGGAGTGTAGAGGAGGAGCCAAGTACCCCCACTCCAACTGCCCCGCCTACATTACCTGAAAGGCAGTATGTGACGTACACAGAACAGTTAAACAAAAAAGAGAAAAGCGTGGACTCTGTGCAGTACCCATAAGAGGACCTATACCTAAGAGAATATGGGAGGTAAAGTACCCATTAAGGAAACCATACCTGCATACAAGACAATATGATGGCCATTTGAACGAGATTCCTGAAGAAGCAGAGAAACTAAAAGGCAAAGATGAATGGTGACGTCATACAAAATTGAATTGACACCCATAGAAGAGATAAACAGACCAGAGGATGCAGACGATTTATAAACCATCAAGAAAGTATCAAGTATAAGTGACATCTTGGGATCAAGGTGAAGAAACCTATGCCACAGACCTGATGAAGATACTTAGTTTAAACGTGTACAGATGCAATGAAACGCAAGCAGCAAAGCAGTCATGAAGCTAGCCACATGCCTTTGAAATAGATTAGACCGCGGCAAGTGCTAACATAAATATATATATATATACATATATACATTACATGGCCACGGTAGTGGCCATGTAGTTATGGTTAAGTTGCTGTTTCCATTGGAAGAGCACTTTCTGGGTGGCTTATAACTTCGCTCTCCCTGGACGGATCCTCAACAAACTTTGCAAAAAAAGTATTTGGGTCACTCTGAATTTATTTGCAAAGTCTGGTGAGGATTCGTCCAGGGGGGGCAAAGATATAGGGGGGTCCCAAAACTTTTTTTTTTCCCATAGACTGAATGGGAAAAAATTTTTGCTCGCGCCTACAGCCCAAACCGCTGGACGGATTTCCACCAAATTTGGACCAGGAGCAGCGGCTTGGTCCTGAAAGCGTGCTTTTGAAAACTTGGTGAAAATCCGTCCAGTAGTTTTTTTAAAATGACCAAAAAGTAGGTAAAAAAAAATTTGTGATATCTGTGTTCGGTTCGCGGACACACTTCCCTGTTCGCTCCGCGGACAGTGTCCTGATTGGCCAATCGTCTTGCGTGATGTTCGCGGACATGCAACGTGTTCGCTGATTGGACGGCGTGGAGCGTGAAGCGTGTCAGATTTTTCGGTAGCGCCCGCCATCTTGGATTCGCGGACGTCCGCGGACAGCGCGGTGAAACTTTGTTCAAAATGTGTATTTAGTAGAGTGTGTTGGTGTGTAGGAGTGTTTGGGGAGGGTGAGTGTGTATGAGATAGGATGAATGTTGTGTTTTTTATGTGTTAGACGTTCTTTTTGTGTTCGATTTGTTTGCGGACATCACGGGTGTTCTGAAATGTTCTAAATAAACTGACTGGGGGGTGTTCTAAGGACTCAATATGTGTCCGTTTTGTTCGCAAGCAAAGTGAAACTGTTCTAAGAACACTCGCGGTGTCCGGGGAGTGTTCGTAGGGGGTGTCCTGAGGACGCTGTCCGTATTGATCTCTGTCAAGTTGAATGTGTTCTAAGAACACCCGCGGTGTCCTGAAATGTTCGCAAATAAACAAAATGGGGGTGTTCTGAAGACATTTTTGAGAACACTCCCGGTGTCCTGAAATGTTCGTAGGGGGTGTCCTGAGGACGCTGTCCGTATTGTTCTCTGTCAAGTTGAATGTGTTCTACGAACACCCGCGGTGTCCTGAAATGTTCGCAAATAAACAAAATGGGGGTGTTCTGAAGACGCTTCTAAGAACCCTCGCGGTGTCCGGGGAGTGTTCGTAGGGGGTGTCCTGAGGACGCTGTCCGTATTGTTCTCTGTCAAGTTGAATGTGTCCTAAGAACACTCGCGGTGTCCTGAAATGTTCGCAAATAAACAAAATGGGGGTGTTCTGAAGACGCTTCTAAGAACACTCGCGGTGTCCAGGGAGTGTTCGTAGGGGGTGTCCTGAGGACGCTGTCCGTATTGTTCTCTGTCAAGTTGAATGTGTCTTAAGAACACTCGCGGTGTCCTGAAATGTTCGCAAATAAACAAGATGGTGGTGTTCTGAAGACGCTTCTAAGAACACTCGCGGTGTCCGGGGAGTGTTCGTAGGGGGTGTTCTGAGGACGCTGTCCGTATTGTTCTCTGTCAAGTTGAATGTGTTCTAAGAACACCCGCGGTGTCCTGAAATGTTCGCAAATAAACAAAATGGGGGTGTTCTGAAGACGCTTCTAAGAACACTCGCGGTGTCCGGGGAGTGTTCGTAGGGTGTGTCCTGAGGACGCTGTCCGTATTGTTCTCTGTCAAGTTGAATGTGTCCTAAGAACACTTGCGGTGTCCTGAAATGTTCGCAAATAAACAAGATGGTGGTGTTCTGAAGACGCTTCTAAGAACACTCGCGGTGTCCGGGGAGAGTTCGTAGGGGGTGTCCTGAGGACGCTGTCCGTATTGTTCTCTGTCAAGTTGAATGTGTCCTAAGAACACTCGCGGTGTCCTGAAATGTTCGCAAATAAACAAGATGGTGGTGTTCTGAAGAAGCTTCTAAGAACACTCCCGGTGTCCTGGAATGTTCGTAGGGGGTGTCCTGAGGACGCTGTCCGTATTGTTCTCTGTCAAGTTGAATGTGTCCTAAGAACACTCGCGGTGTCCTGAAATGTTCGCAAATAAACAAGATGGTGGTGTTCTGAAGACGCTTCTAAGAACACTCGCGGTGTCCGGGGAGTGTTCGTAGGGGGTGTCCTGAGGACGCTGTCCGTATTGTTCTATGTCAAGTTGAATGTGTTCTAAGAACACCCGCGGTGTCCTGAAATGTTCGCAAATAAACAAAATGGGGGTGTTCTGAAGACGTTTTTGAGAACACTCCAGGTGTCCTGGAATGTTCGTAGGGGGTGTCCTTAGGACGCTGTCCGTATTGTTCGTTGTTAAGTTGAAAGTGTTCTAAGAACTATCGCGTTGTTCTGAAATGTTCGTAGGGGGTGTCCTGAAAACGGTGTCCGTATTGTTCGCTGGCAAGTTCAAAGTGTTCTAACAACACTCACATTGTTCGCGGACATTAAAAGTTTCCCATAGATCATAGTTGAAATGTTTGACTCTATGGATGTGATATGCTGCGGTGGTTGTTGCCAGGGCATAGAGTCTTGGGTGCATGGCTATTTGGCCATGCACCCAAGACTCTATGCCCTGGCAACAACCACCGCAGCATATCACATTCATATTTGCTTATAACTTTGGGTGAAAAACAAATGTATAAGGAACAAAGGTATTAGATACTATGGATGTGATATGCTGCTATGGTTGTCCTTATTATTGTATACTTACTGTTTGGTCTAGTAATGGGAGTCCATGTTTTTCTTCTTCATTTCTGTGATAAAAGAAAATAGCATGTTAGTATTAGTATTTTGTAATGACTTATTACATTGTATAAGCAATATACTTTTATTTTTTTTCAACCTTCATATTTAGTAGAGTACAAATCAGAGTACTGTGCAATTTGCTCAGTTTCTGTATTTGTTGCTAAAATCATTGGGTCTGTGGGAGAAAGAAAATCCATGTTGGATTAAAAAAAAACCCTTTTTCTGTTATGCTACAGTTTATTTGTTTGTTTGTTTTCAGTGTTCACTTGTTGTTTCTGGCTAATGCTTTATACTTTGCTTTGTTGTATATTTTTTGGAGCAGTAACAGATTCTTCATTTGTTTTGATATTATAAAATTTTGGAGCAGTTAGATACCAATTGGCGTATTCTAACTGTCTATTTTTTAAATATATTTTAGTGGTTTTGATTTATCTATTCGGATATTGTAAAATTTTGGGACAGTTAGATACCAATTGGCGTATTCTAACTGTGTATTTTTTGGCCTAATTTAGTGGTATTCATTTATCTGATTAGTTGTTGTAGAATCTTTGAGCTGTTAGATAGCTTTTGGAGTATTCTAACAGTTTATATTATTTTAACACAAATTTATAATTTTGGGACAGTTAGATACCAATTGGCGTATTCTAACTGTGTATTTTTTGGTCTAATTTAGTGGTATTCATTTATCTGATTAGTTGTTGTAGAATCTTTGAGCAGTTAGATAGCTTTTGGAGTATTCTAACATTTTATATATTTTTAACACAAATTTACTTAAAGGTTTAAATACAGTTTATTTATCAAATTTTGGTTTTAAGAACATCAAATAAGCGTTTGTAAGATTTGCTGGTAATCTCTGCTTTAGAGTAATGGTACTATCATTACATTCAAACCATCCACATTTCTTTTTTATATATGCCGTGTAGTGCCCTGAATTGGTTGTGGCTCCTGCGTGGTAGATTATACCTATTGTTGTGAAGGTTTTCTTACCAAGTGATATTTGACTATGTGTGAATCCAGTCAGCTTGCAGTTGTTTTTGGTACCATCTGCATTGTAACGTAGAAAGCCCACACGCTCGCCTACAACCCGTATTCATGGAATCGAATAGGGCAAACCAGCGCACGGTCAAAGACGCGCACAGGGCCAAACAAGTACGCCACAAGAAAGCAGGCAGTAGCGCCCCTGCGACTGAAAAAAATGTGCGCCAAAATGTGCGCTAACAAAAAGCACCCATATACAGCCATGATGAATGGCCCATACAGTGGCCCTCTAGGACAAATGAGGTGCAAAGGGGCACCGACAAACACAGACACCCGCTGTGTGAAAAATAGCATGTGCGCGTGTTCCTGGGTGCGTGGGAAGTTCCACACGCGATTAGCCTGGGTATGTGTACTTCGGGGTGCGCGGGAAGTTCCACACGCGATTGGCCTGGGTAGGTGGGGGTGCGTGGGAAGTTCCACACGCGATTGGTCTGGGTACGTGTATTCCGATGTGTGCGGAAGATTCACACGCGATTTCTGCAGGGTACGTGTATTTCGGTGGTGCCGGGGAATGCTACACGTGATTTGGCCATGTGGGTCCCCCCAGGTGTTCCCTCTACACCCTCCACGGCCCCTGCAGGCAGCCCACACCACAGGGTACTACCCTGCACCCCTGCTCATGTCCCACAGGCAACCCATCCACCATGGCCATGCCCAACAGCCAACCCACATGTCACCTTGCACTACTGATCACCAACACATGTCTCCCACCACCCCCACCCCCCAGCCACCAGGGGCAGCCTCCACCAGGCCCCCACTCATGTCCCCTATTACCCCCACCCCCCAGCAGTGCAGGGGCAGCCTCCACCAGGCCCCCACTCATGTCTCCCACCACCCCCATCCCACAGCCGCCAGGGGCAGCCTCCACCAGGCCCCCACTCATGTCTCCCACCACCCCCATCCCCCAGCAGTGCAGGGGCAGCCTCCACCAGGCCCCCACTCATGTCTACCACCACCCCCACCCCCCAGCCACCAGGGGCAGCCTCCACCAGGCCCCCACTCATGTCTCCTATTACCCCCACCCCCCAGCAGTGCAGGGGCAGCCTCCACCAGGCCCCCACTCATGTCTCCCACCACCCCCATCCCACAGCCACCAGGGGCAGCCTCCACCAGGCCCCCACTCATGTCTCCCACCACCCCCACCCCCCAGCAGTGCAGGGGCAGCCTCCACCAGCCCCCACTCATGTCTCCCACCACCCCCACCCTCCAGCCACAAGGGGCAGCCTCCACTAGGCCCCCACTCATGTCTCCCACCACCCCCACCCCCCAGCAGTGCAGGGGCAGCCTCCACCAGGCCCCCACTCATGTCTCCCACCACCCCCAGCAGTGCAGGGGCAGCCTCCACCAGGCCCCCACACATGTCTACCACCACCCCCACCCCCCAGCCACCAGGGGCAGCCTCCACCAGGCCCCCACTCATGTCTCCCACCACCCCACCCCCCAGCAGTGCAGGGGCAGCCTCCACCAGGCCCCCACTCATGTCCCCGATTACCCCCATCCCCCCGCAGTGCAGGGGCAGCCTCCACCAGGCCCCCACTCATGTCTACCACCACCCCCACACCCCAGCCACCAGGGGCAGCCTCCACCAGGCCCCCACTCATGTCCCCTATTACCCCCACCCCCCAGCAGTACAGGGGCAGCCTCCACCAGGCCCCCACTCATGTCTCCCACCACCCCCATCCCACAGCCACCAGGGGCAGCCTCCACCAGGCCCCCACTCATGTCTCCCACCACCCCCACCCCCCAGCAGTGCAGGGGCAGCCTCCACCAGGCCCCCACTCATGTCCCCTATTACCCCCACCCCCCAGCAGTGCAGGGGCAGCCTCCACCGGGCCCCCACCCATGTATACCACCACCCCCACCCCCCAGCCACCAGGGGCACCCTCCACCAGGCCCCCACTCATGTCTCCCACCACCCCCACCCCCCAGCAGTGCAGGGGCAGCCTCCACCAGGCCCCCACCCATGTCTACCACCACCCCCACCCCCCAGCGACCAGGGGCACCCTCCACCAGGCCCCCACTCATGTCCAACTCATGTCTCCCACCACCCTCACCCCCCAGCCACAAGGGGCAGCCTCCACCAAGCCCCCACTCATGTCTCCCACCACCCCCACCCCCCAGCAGTGCAGGGGCAGCCTTCACCAGGCCCCCACTCATGTCTCCCACCACCCCGACTCCCCAGCAGTGCAGGGGCAGCCTCCACCAGGCCCCCACCCATGTCTACCACCATCCCCACCCCCAGCCACCAGGGGCACCCTCCACCAGCCCCCCACTCATGTCTCCCACCACCCCCACCCCCCAGCAGTGCAGGGGCAGCCTCCACCAGGCCCCCACCCATGTCTACCACCACCCCCACCCCCCAGCCACCAGGGGCACCCTCCACCAGGCCCCCACTCATGTCCAACTCATGTCTCCCACCACCCTCACCCCCCAGCCACCAGGGGCAGCCTCCACCAAGCCCCCCCTCATGTCTCCCACCCCCCCACCCCCCAGCAGTGCAGGGGAAGCCTCCACCAGGCCCCCACTCATGTCTCCCACCACCCCCACTCCCCAGCAGTGCAGGGGCAGCCTCCACCAGGCCCCCACCCATGTCTACCACCACCCCCACCCCCCAGCCACCAGGGGCACCCTCCACCAAGCCCCCACTCATGTCTCCCACCACCCCCACCCCCCAGCAGTGCAGGGGCAGCCTCCACCAGGCCCCCACTCATGTCTCCCACCACCCCCACCCCCCAGCCACCAGGGGCAGCCTAAACCAGGCCCCCACTCATGTCTCCCACCACCCCCACCCCCCAGCAGTGCAGGGGCAGCCTCCACCAGGCCCCCACTCATGTCTCCCACCACCCCCACCCCCCAGCAGTACAGGGGCAGCCTCCACCAGGCCCCCACTCATGTCTACCACCACCCCCACCCCCCAGCCACCAGGGGCAGCCTCCACCAGGCCCCCACTCATGTCTCCCACCACCCCACCCCCCAGCAGTGCAGGGGCAGCCTCCACCAGGCCCCCACTCATGTCCCCTATTACCCCCACCCCCCAGAAGTGCAGGGGCAGCCTCCACCAGGCTCCCACTCATGTCTACCACCACCCCCACCCCCCAGCCACCAGGGGCATCCTCCACCAGGCCCCCACTCATGTCTACCACCACCCCGACCCCCCAGCCACCAGGAGCAGCCTCCACCAGGCCCCCACTCATGTCCCCTATTACCCCCACCCCCCAGCAGTGCAGGGTCAGCCTCCACCAGGCCCCCACTCATGTCTCCCACCACCCCCATCCCACAGCCACCAGGGGCAGCCTCCACCAGGCCCCCACTCATGTCTCCCACCACCCCCACCCCCCAGCAGTGCAGGGGCAGCCTCCACCAGGCCCCCACTCATGTCTCCCACCACCCCCACCCCCCAGCAGTGCAGGGGCAGCCTCCACCAGGCCCCCACTCATGTCTCCCACCACCCCCACCCCCCAGCAGTGCAGGGGCAGCCTCCACCAGGCCCCCACCCATGTCTACCACCACCCCCACCCCCCAGCCACCAGGGGCACCCTCCACCAGGCCCCCACTCATGTCCAACTCATGTCTCCCACCACCCTCACCCCCCAGCCACCAGGGGCAGCCTCCACCAAGCCCCCCCTCATGTCTACCACCCCCCCACCCCCCAGCAGTGCAGGGGAAGCCTCCACCAGGCCCCCACTCATGTCTCCCACCACCCCCACTCCCCAGCAGTGCAGGGGCAGCCTCCACCAGGCCCCCACCCATGTCTACCACCACCCCCACCCCCCAGCCACCAGGGGCACCCTCCACCAAGCCCCCACTCATGTCTCCCACCACCCCCACCCCCCAGCAGTGCAGGGGCAGCCTCCACCAGGCCCCCACTCATGTCTCCCACCACCCCCACCCCCCAGCCACCAGGGGCAGCCTCCACCAGGCCCCCACTCATGTCTCCCACCACCCCCACCCCCCAGCAGTGCAGGGGCAGCCTCCACCAGGCCCCCACTCATGTCTCCCACCACCCCCACCCCCCAGCAGTGCAGGGGCAGCCTCCACCAGGCCCCCACTCATGTCTACCACCACCCCCACCCCCCAGCCACCAGGGGCAGCCTCCACCAGGCCCCCACTCATGTCTCCCACCACCCCACCCCCCAGCAGTGCAGGGGCAGCCTCCACCAGGCCCCCACTCATGTCCCCTATTACCCCCACCCCCCAGCAGTGCAGGGGCAGCCTCCACCAGGCTCCCACTCATGTCTACCACCACCCCCACCCCCCAGCCACCAGGGGCATCCTCCACCAGGCCCCCACTCATGTCTACCACCACCCCCACCCCCCAGCCACCAGGAGCAGCCTCCACCAGGCCCCCACTCATGTCCCCTATTACCCCCACCCCCCAGCAGTGCAGGGTCAGCCTCCACCAGGCCCCCACTCATGTCTCCCACCACCCCCATCCCACAGCCACCAGGGGCAGCCTCCACCAGGCCCCCACTCATGTCTCCCACCACCCCCACCCCCCAGCAGTGCAGGGGCAGCCTCCACCAGGCCCCCACTCATGTCTCCCACCACCCCCACCCCCCAGCAGTTCAGGGGCAGCCTCCACCAGGCCCCCACTCATGTCTCCCACCACCCCCACCCCCCAGCAGTGCAGGGGCAGCCTCCACCAGGCCCCCACCCATGTCTACCACCACCCCACCCCCACCCCCCAGCCACCAGGGGCAGCCTCCACCAGGCCCCCACTCATGTCCCCTATTACCCCCACCCCCCAGCAGTACAGGGGCAGCCTCCACCAGGCCCCCACTCATGTCTCCCACCACCCCCATCCCACAGCCACCAGGGGCAGCCTCCACCAGGCCCCCACTCATGTCTCCCACCACCCCCACCCCCCAGCAGTGCAGGGGCAGCCTCCACCAGGCCCCCACTCATGTCCCCTATTACCCCCACCCCCCAGAGTGCAGGGGCAGCCTCCACCAGGCCCCCACCCATGTCTACCACCACCCCCACCCCCCAGCCACCAGGGGCACCCTCCACCAGGCCCCCACTCATGTCTCCCACCACCCCCACCCCCCAGCAGTGCAGGGGCAGCCTCCACCAGGCCCCCACCCATGTCTACCACCACCCCCACCCCCCAGTCACCAGGGGCACCCTCGACCAGGCCCCCACTCATGTCCAACTCATGTCTCCCACCACCCTCACCCCCCAGCCACCAGGGGCAGCCTCCACCAAGCCCCCACTCATGTCTCCCACCACCCCCACCCCCAGCAGTGCAGGGGCAGCCTCCACCAGGCCCCCACTCATGTCTCCCACCACCCCCACTCCCCAGCAGTGCAGGGGCAGCCTCCACCAGGCCCCCACCCATGTCTACCACCATCCCCACCCCCCAGCCACCAGGGGCACCCTCCACCAGCCCCCCACTCATGTCTCCCACCACCCCCACCCCCCAGCAGTGCAGGGGCAGCCTCCAACAGGCCCCCACCCATGTCTACCACCACCCCCACCCCCCAGCCACCAGGGGCACCCTCCACCAGGCCCCCACTCAAGTCCAACTCATGTCTCTCACCACCCTCACCCCCCAGCCACCAGGGGCAGCCTCCACCAAGCCCCCACTCATTTCTCCCACCACCCCCACCCCCCAGCAGTGCAGGGGTAGCCTCCACCAGGCCCCCACTCATGTCTCCCACCACCCCCACTCCCCAGCAGTGCAGGGGCAGCCTCCACCAGGCCCCCACCCATGTCTACCACCACCCCCACCACCCAGCCACCAGGGGCACCATCCACCAGGCCCCCACTCATGTCTCCCACCACCCCCACCCCCCAGCAGTGCAGGGGCAGCCTCCACCAGGCCCCCACCCATGTCTACCACCACCCCCACCCCCCAGTCACCAGGGGCACCCTCGACCAGGCCCCCACTCATGTCCAACTCATGTCTCCCACCACCCTCACCCCCCAGCCACCAGGGGCAGCCTCCACCAAGCCCCCACTCATGTCTCCCACCACCCCCACCCCCAGCAGTGCAGGGGCAGCCTCCACCAGGCCCCCACTCATGTCTCCCACCACCCCCACTCCCCAGCAGTGCAGGGGCAGCCTCCACCAGGCCCCCACCCATGTCTACCACCATCCCCACCCCCCAGCCACCAGGGGCACCCTCCACCAGCCCCCCACTCATGTCTCCCACCACCCCCACCCCCCAGCAGTGCAGGGGCAGCCTCCAACAGGCCCCCACCCATGTCTACCACCACCCCCACCCCCCAGCCACCAGGGGCACCCTCCACCAGGCCCCCACTCAAGTCCAACTCATGTCTCTCACCACCCTCACCCCCCAGCCACCAGGGGCAGCCTCCACCAAGCCCCCACTCATGTCTCCCACCACCCCCACCCCCCAGCAGTGCAGGGGTAGCCTCCACCAGGCCCCCACTCATGTCTCCCACCACCCCCACTCCCCAGCAGTGCAGGGGCAGCCTCCACCAGGCCCCCACCCATGTCTACCACCACCCCCACCACCCAGCCACCAGGGGCACCATCCACCAGGCCCCCACTCATGTCTCCCACCACCCCCACCCCCCAGCAGTGCAGGGGCAGCCTCCACCAGGCCCCCACCCATGTCTACCACCACCCCCACCCCCCAGCCACCAGGGGCACCCTCCACCAGGCCCCCACTCATGTCTCCCACCACCCTCACCCCCCAGCCACCAGGGGCAGCCTCCACCAAGCCCCCACTCATGTCTCCCACCACCCCCACCCCCCAGCAGTGCAGGGGCAGCCTCCACCAGGCCCCCACTCATGTCTCCCACCACCCCCACCCCCCAGCCACCAGGGGCAGCCTCCACCAGGCCCCCACTCATGTCTCCCACCACCCCCACCCCCCAGCAGTGCAGGGGCAGCCTCCACCAGGCCCCCACTCATGTCTCCCACCACCCCCACCCCCCAGCAGTGCAGGGGCAGCCTCCACCAGGCCCCCACTCATGTCTACCACCACCCCCACCCCCCAGCCACCAGGGGCAGCCTCCACCAGGCCCTCACTCATGTCTCCCACCACCCCACCCCCCAGCAGTGCAGGGGCAGCCTCCACCAGGCCCCCACTCATGTCCCCTATTACCCCCACCCCCCAGCAGTGCAGGGGCAGCCTCCACCAGGCCCCCACTCATGTCTACCACCACCCCCACCCCCCAGCCACCAGGGGCAGCCTCCACCAGGCCCCCACTCATGTCTACCACCACCCCCACCCCCCAGCCACCAGGGGCAGCCTCCACCAGGCCCCCACTCATGTCCCCTATTACCCCCACCTCCCAGCAGTGCAGGGTCAGCCTCCACCAGGCCCCCACTCATGTCTCCCACCACCCCCATCACACAGCCACCAGGGGCAGCCTCCACCAGGCCCCCACTCATGTCTCCCACCACCCCCACCCCCCAGCAGTGCAGGGGCAGCCTCCACCAGGCCCCCACTCATGTCTCCCACCACCCCCACCCCCCAGCAGTGCAGGGGCAGCCTCCACCAGGCCCCCACTCATGTCTCCCACCACCCCCACCCCCCAGCAGTGCAGGGGCAGCCTCCACCAGGCCAACACCCATGTCTACCACCACCCCCACCCCTCAGCCACCAGGGGCAGCCTCCACCAGGCCCCCACTCATGTCCAACTCATGTCTCCCACCACCCCCACCCCCCAGCAGTGCAGGGGCAGCCTCCACCAGGCCCCCACCCATGTCTACCACCACCCCCATCCCCCAGCCACCAGGGGCAGCCTCCACCAGGCCCCCACTCATGTCCCCTATTACCCACACCCCCCAGCAGTGCAGGGGCAGCCTCCACCAGGCCCCCACTCATGTCTCCCACCACCCCCATCCCACAGCCACCAGGGGAAGCCTCCACCAGGCCCCCACTCATGTCTCCCACCACCCCCACCCCCCAGCAGTGCAGGGGCACCCTCCACCAGGCCCCCACTCATGTCCCCTATTACCCCCACCCCCCAGCAGTGCAGGGGCAGCCTCCACCAGGCCCCCACTCATGTCTACCACCACCCCCACCCCCCAGCCACCAGGGGAACCCTCCACCAGGCCCCCACTCATGTCTCCCACCACCCCCATCCCACAGCCACCAGGGGCAGCCTCCACCAGGCCCCCACTCATGTCTCCCACCACCCCCACCCCCCAGCAGTGCAGGGGCAGCCTCCACCAGCCCCCCACTCATGTCCAACTCATGTCTCCCACCACCCCCACCTCCCAGCCGTGCGATTTGCCTGGGTACGTGTACTTCGGGGTGCGCGGGAAGTTCCACACGCGATTGGCCTGGGTATGTGTACCTCGGGGTGCGCAGGAAGATCCACACGCGATTAGCCTGGGTATGTGTACTTCGGGGTGCGCGTGAAATCCACACGCGATTTGCCTGAGTACGTGTACTATGGGGTGCGCGGGAAGTTCCACACGCGATTAGCCTGGGTACATGTACTTCGGGGTGCACGTGAACTTCCACACGCGATTTGCCTGGGTACGTGTACTACGGGGTGTGCGGGAAGTTCCACACGCGATTAGCCTGGGTACGTGTACTTCGGGGTGCGTGGGACGTCCCACACACGATTGGCCTGGGTACGTGTACTTAGGGGTGCGCGTGAACTTCCACACACGATTGGGCCTGTGAGAGTGGGTTACATGTATTCCAGGGGTGGGCGGGAATATTTACCCGCGACTGTGCCTGTGAGAGCGTGCTACGTGTATTCCTGGAGTGGGCGGGAAGATTCACACGTTCGCCTACGACGTGCCGAAAAATGGTCCAATCCTGAGACACGTACGCCAGCATGAAGCAGGCGTACGTCGACCCGCGCAGCATAAAAGTGCGCACAAACAACAAACAAGCTCATACGCCAGGATGAATATACCATTCCTAGCAGCAGTGGCCGTGGGTTACCAAAGGAGGAGGAGGATAGTGAGGGCCCGAATTTTCACTCCCAGAACCAGCCTTTTTGGGATGCCTGATGACCAGGTGTATGGGAGGTACAGGTTCCCCCACACATAATACTGGACCTGGTCAGTGAGTGGGAGGATGACCTCACATCACCCACCCTGTACTCCCAAGCACTCAGCCCCCTGGAGAAGGTCCTCAATGTACTGCACTTCTTGGCCACAGGATCATTTCAGCGGACAAGTGCCATAGTGGGTGGGGTGTCACAGGCCACGCAGTCACGCTGCCTACACCAGGTCTTGAACATCATCACTGCACGCCCATCAGTCCCCAGGCACATATACCTGCCCAGGACACCTGCAGAAAGGCAGGCTGCCTCCCTCGATTTCTACGGTGTGGCACAATTCCCAAAAGTGCTAGGTGCCATTGACTGCACCCATGTGGCACTACGTCCCCCCAGGGCATCTGAGCACATCTATAGGAACCGCAAGCACTGGCATTCCATCAACGTGCAGGTAGTATGTAATGCTAAGGGAATCATCACCTCAGTATATGCCAACTATCCAGGGTCCACCCACGACAGCTTCATTTACCGAATGTCTACCCTAAGCCGGGACCTAGAAGCTGGGCGGCATGGCGATACATGGCTGCTTGGTGAGTATGAATGCCACTGCACATGCATGCATGTCAGATGCAGAGTTATGTCACTACCCCACTAATGATACCCATCACCTCCTCACTAGGGGACAGTGCCTACCCTCTGAGCACCCACATGATGACGCCAATTCGGAACCCCATCACGCCTCCAGAGGTAAGATACAACACAGCCCATATTGCAACCCGGGGCATAGTGGAGCGCACATTCGGAGTGCTCAAGTCACGCTTTCGCTCCCTTGACCGTTCTGGCGGGCAGCTGTTATATGCGCCCCCAGTAGTGTGCAGGATCATAGTGGCAGCATGTGTCCTGCACAATGTTGCAACACGCCGGGGCCTGGCCATGGACATGGTCGTGCCCCCACATCCCCAACCACATGCACGCCCCCTGCGCATGGGAGGGGAGAGGGCACGGGGTGAGGCAGCCCGTACGCAGCTGGTGGCTAATTACTTCACATAGAAATCACACCCCAGTGGAGTGCACACAGGCCTGGCACATACCATCTGATAAGCAATGATGACTCGACCTGACAATTAAGACGAACAAAGGGACTGTCAACTGTCAGAACCATAGCAGCCTGAGATTGTTCATGTGGAAGTGTCACAATGTGTGCATCCCTACCTACACAAACACCACCAATGCAGTGTCATGAAAAGACACTTCCATGCTGCAGAAATGAATACCCACTTGCAAAATACTACATGAAAACAGTGCCATGTCACCCACCCCCTCCCCGGCACGGCCACACAACACACCATGGCATGTCATGCAATGTGAGAGGAAAGAAATGAATCCCCACAACCTGCCCCAAGTGTCAGCAGCTACAGTGTCCCTAATGGAAACATGTCCACACATGAAATGCTCACAGTAATGCAGGACCTACAACCCACATTACCAAATACTTACCAAGAATACCAATCACCTACACAACCTCCAACCTACCTTAAACATGACATTACAGACTTAAAAATTAGCTAGCCTCACCACCTGATGATGACAGCCCTCCGAACACTTCCAAGTATACAGTGTTAGTGCCACGCAAGAGTGTAGGTGCACTGCTTACAACATGGACTCCAGTTCCAAGGTGGACCGTATTGTGAAGACATGAGGAATGGACCTGCAAATATGGAGGATGAGATGGATGCAGAGGCACATATCAATACACCACGCAGTGTACAATACAACAACAATATGCACTATGAATGTATACACAGTATTGACTACAGATGGCCCACACAGCTCATGGGAGTCCAATGGCACCATGTACGTCAATGTCACTTGGGCACACCCTTTGCAAGCCCATGGAAACGGGAAGCAGGAGGGGTGTGTGTGACAAAAACCCAAGCATCTGAACCAAATCCATGACAAGCCTGCATGTGCCCAGCCACAATGCAGCGTATGCCCACGGGAGCCACACAAGGCAACACACTGTCCCAAAAAAAAAAAAAAAAAAAATCAAAAATGGCCATTAATGGGCCCGGGGGGGTTGGGGAGGCCACCCAGGAGGTCCGAGGACAGGGTGCACACCAAAACCCACCTGTGTGGATCTTGCGAAAAAAAAACACCTCCATGGGCTCATTGCCTACACGGCTACCCTATTGTGGGAGTATCACTGCTGTCGCTATCCTCACCCTCTGCAGCTGCATACGGAGGTGGTGGCACTATGGGAGGCAGCTCACGCAAAGCCCTAGTCTGTTCCTCCATGGCTGCAAGCATGCGGGTGTGGTAGGTCTCGTTCTGGAGGATAAGTGTGCAGAGGTCCCCATGCAACAACTCACGGGAAGCCCGGACCTCCGCCCTAGTTGCCTGTATCTCAGCTGAGAGCGTACGGGTGAGACGCTCCAGCTGCTGTTCTGTCATTCGGTTTGTTGGAGCCTCAAGCTCAACAAGAGTCGTCCTGAGGTGAAAGAGTTCCAGCCTCAGGGCTTCCCTGTGGCTCTGGGACTCTATGGAGATGGCTTCCTGCAAAGTCGCCAGTGCCGCCCGCCTGTCCCTGTCGGACGCCAACATGTCCTCCCTGTGTGACTGGCAGATGGAGTCGGTTGCCTGCTGTAGTCGCTCCATCAGCCTTTCGGGGGGGACAATGGAAGTGGCCACCCTATCCATGGCCTGAGCCATCATCTCTGATGATGCTGCCTGTTGGGTTGCCATACCATAAATGGATTGCTCCCATGCGGTATTGCCATGTGGCGTACGGCCACCACGTCGGTGGGCACCACACCTGTCTGAGGCAAGGCAAACTGCGCCTTGCTGTGCCGGCACTGCCTGAGGCTGCAGGACTGCATTCCCCCTCTGATCTGCTGGCCCAGGAACAGGATCAGATGTCGCGGAGTGTGACCCTGCATCCGTAACCACCAAAGGCGTACCTGCCAACACTGACATCCCCATTGAGGGTTCTAACCCTGGTGCAGGTGGGTCGGACAGAATAGAATCCCTCCCAGGAACACTCACCTGCGACGGCACGTAGGTCTCATCATCCGAATCAACACCTGAGTACAGCTCGGGGGAGGTGCAGCCAGAGACACCCCTTGAGAGCACGACCTGCAGCAGTTGTGGGTTCTCACCCACCACCACACCACGTCCCTCACTGGTGGTCGGTCGGCCCTCAGACCCCTCCTGGGTCTGCACCATCTCCACAACCCCAGCAGTATCAGGTGCGTCTTCCCCTGCAAAGACATAAAAGAAAACAAATGGAAACAGGCATTAGCACCATGGCACACAATGAGGGCTGAGAGGCTACAGAAACAGTACTTGATTGACACATGTCCCACATGACTAAAACACTCCCATGCATGCACCGTCACTGCGTGTGATGGGGAGACAGATGGCACACAATGATGACACCAAGATGGAAGATGAACACATTTGCTGCATGCTGCCTAGCAGTGGCATCACACATTGGCCAGTGATTGGCAGGTCAAATACACATGCCATCACACAGATGGCATGTACCCTAGCAATGAAGTGAAGAGAGAGAGGAGGTCACCAATTGTTCATTCAGTCCAGTTTATTCATATGAATGATTATTTTCATTGTAATGGTTCAAATGTTTAACATGCAGCTGCTAGTCAAAAATGGTCCTATAGCACAGGGACATGTCCAAACTAATCATGTCCACGAACCTGAGCCAGTCCACTGTACCATAGCCATGTCAGACATGTGACAATAGGACTGAGAAATCCTGAGTAAAAGTGGTGGTATGCAAACAATCTGCCTGAATAAACAGAGGTAAATAAGCAACAGTGTAGTGGCAAGATGACACTCCAAGGGCAACTGGCGTGGTGTTGGGCTGGATGTCTAATGTTGGCCGAAGGGATGCTGCTATAATCAAATGCTGTTGCCAAGAATGTTTAGGAAGAGGCACATGGGTGAGCCGAACCACTCAGGCACACACACCCTCCCCTGGCACCCAAACAGAAGCCCTCCCACACACACCATGCACATGGATGACACACACATGCATGTGCACTCACCGGACAATGCCTCGTAATCTGCCACTTCTCCCACGCCTTGGATCTGTTCCTCCGTGACGTAGGTCCCAGCAACCTGCTCATGTGGAGTGAGTTCTATGTCGTCTGCTGGAGACCCACCTCCAGTCACTAGAGTTGCGGCATGACTTGAGGCCAGCTTATTCTTTGCCCTACGCTTCAGGTCATTCCAGCGCTTGTAGCATTCATTAGCTGTGCGCCTCACGATTCCAAGGGCACTTATGATGTCTGCAATGGTCTGCCAGTGTGCCTGACGTTGTGCAGGTGTGGTCTTGGATCCTGCAACAATCACCATTTCGCGGTCATGTTCGGACACATACTCTACAAGTGCATTCAGATCGGCCTCATTGAAGCTGGGCTTCCTTGACGGGCCGGACTGTGTAGCCGTGTCTGGGGCATCAGCCTCTACTGGACGAGCACTCTTCCTTTTCCGCTTGAAAGGTGGTGGGGATCCGGAGTGTCCTGCGCTGCTCTGGACACTAGGGGCAGGAGCGTGGGATTGCACACTCAGCATGGGAGTTGGTGCAGGAATTATCTCAAGTGTGATGGTGTCAGGGGGAATGTCAGCATGATGGACTTGGACCGACACTGTCCTGGATGGGTGTGTGAGAGGTGGGGTGGATGGAGCCGCAGCTGCCCCTGCAGCCTCCCCAGCCTGCCTACGCAGGGCAGCAGATGACCTAGCTGCCCCTGATCCACGTGGCCTGATGACACCAACGTTCACCGGCGCACGTGGCCTAGACCTGCTGACCTGGAAGTCAGCTATGGAGTCACCCTGTGCCAGGTCTGGTTCCACAGTGGGCTGGTCCAACAAGGGCTGAGCATGGATGGTGTCAGCCACGGTAACCTCAACCGGGGGGGGCATGGGTGTCCCTGACTGCTCCTCCACACATGGGGGGCTAGGGGCACCCTGCAAGTCACGGCCACATCCCCTACCGGATCCACTACGGCCACCACTTGGGGCTCGGCCACCTTTGCCACCCTTACGGCTTGTTCGCCTCCCAGCCATGGCACTGATGTTATTGTGCGTATGGGAGTCGATGTGAACTATTGTCCTGGGCAATTGGGGGTCAAAGGGGTTGGGTACCAGATGGTAATCGTACCCTAGTGCTCTAGCAAGTCTGTATGTCACCCCTGGGGAAAGATGATGGGTCACGCAACGCACAGGCACCCCAAAAAAGCGAAGTAAGGTGCACGCAACCCCTCCTAGACCACGTGCGTGGAAAAATAAACCTGCACTACGCTGTGGCACCCAGGAACACAAGAATGAACGTATGCGTGTCACACGCAGCCTAGAATGACCTCTGAAGGGGTACGCGACACACGGGGCAAGCACAGATGTTAAATACGTGCGCGACTCACCGTCCGCCAGGAACAAAAGCGTGAAAAATATGCGCGTGTGCGCGTTGGCAACACCCCCGCCAAAAGAAGAATTGTACGCTGTCTGAGGAGACAGGACAACAGTAGTAGGGAACGCTGTCTGAGGAAACAGGCCCAGGAAAAAGAGGAAAAGAGAAAAAGCTGTCAGAGGTAACAGGGAGTACGAACTGGAAACGCCGTGAAGTAAATCGCGTGTGAACCGACAAGAAGTACAGATTTCACCCACTCGCTCTCCACGAAAAGCACGTACAAGGAAATGGCGTTCTACACGTACCTTTTATACACACGTCACAGACGCGCATACGCAATGAGGCCATTTCCACCAATTACGCGCTTTGACACTCGGACGTGTATCTCTTCATTTTTACACGCGCCATTCTCTACGGCCATGCGCGTGACGTCACAGCTGCGCATGGTGGCCTTTGGGCCAATGAAATCGCATATGCGAGCACACGTGGTAAAACTGCACGTCCGAGTGTCATCGCGTGTAATCGGAGGGAAGTGAGCGTACACGCGATTGGCCTGGGTACGTGTATTTCTGGGGTGCGCAGGAAGTTCCACACGCGATTGGTGGAAATCCACGTGTGCTCTGTCATCACGTGTAATGAGGGAACCACCGGCGCGCCTCACGTCACAGACGCGCTCACGCGCTAAGGGCCTTTGGTCCAAATAAATAGCATATGCGTGCTGACATGCATACGCGCTAAGGGCCTTTCCTCGATTTACACGCAGACGTGCAGGATTTTCACGTGCCAAATCACTCCGTATCAAGCTGGCCACGCGTAAGCACACGGAAGACCACGCTCCTGCCCAAAAGGCCGAATTACAGCCCCCTAGACCCCCGAGCAGCCTCCCACGAGCCATCTGCTGCTGCCTGCCTGCCTGCCTGCCTGCTGCCACCGTGCCCTGCCATTTGGTGCCTGCACATCAGCCATCTGCAGGGGTCCATTTGCTGTGTCCACCCCTGCTGGAACAGAAGACTCCCGACTGGGATACCATCGCTCCACAGCCCAGGCCAGGACCCAGTTGCCCACCCACTCCTGCCTCTGAGGTTGCCATGTCGGGCACTGCAACATCTGGCACCACTGGCAACCCCCGGCCAGAGAGGCAGAGGGGCACCAGCTTCACTGCCACCGAAGTTGGTGTCCTGGTGGAGCAAGTCCTGGGGCAGTATGATGCCCTCTTCGGAAGTAAGCGCGCCAACAAGGAAGGACGGACTCGGATCTGGACGGACATCGTGACTGCCATCAACGCGGAGGGGGTGGCAGTCCGCGACTACCAACATGTCAAGAAGCGCTGGGATGACTGCAGGTCCAGGACCCTCTTGAAGGCCCGGCGCCTCGTGGAGGGGGGCCGGGGCTGCATGAGTACCATCCAGATGAGGGTCCTGGAACGCGTAGGCCCAGCGCTCCACGCCCAGATCCTTGAGAGGCAGACCCGTCTGGAGTTGAGCGGTAAGTCGCCAAGCATTGCTGTGTGAGACAGGGCATGTCGCAGTGTGCTGGTTGTCTGATACTTGCCTGTATGTGTGACATAGGCCATGTATGCATGTGTGTGTGTGCGGGGACGTCATGCATGTGAGACCAGTAATGTGTGAACCACATGGTTGGTGCATGTGTTCAAATGCAACATGGGTTGCCCTATGCGGAATGGCCACATGAAAGCATGCCAGTCTCTGTCCCTGGACATGGGTGAGGGATGGGTGCTGATGCCATGTACATGTATGCTGTCCATGTCTGTGTGTCTGACCTGCTTGTCTGTGACTTGTGAATGCCAGGGATGCATGACACATGTCTGTCGCAATGTTCAGGTTCACTGATGCAGCCTAGTCATCCTTGTATCCACTGTGTCTGTGGTGTACGAGGCCAGATGGATGAAACTAGGGTGAAGTGTGTGCATGTGATAGGCATGGCACATGATGCATGTGAGTTCCAAAACAACAGCGTATGTTTCAAGAATCACTTGGACATGTATGCTAATGTCCATAGCATGCACCATGCCTGTTACCGCATGTGTTTTACCTGCACTGAGCCATGTGTTGTGGAGGGACATGATGGAAGTGATCTTTGACAGTGCCACTCATCTGCTATTGCTTCCTGTCTAGGGGACCATTGTACAGTACCCTGATGCTTGTGTTCTATGTCTCCCTCTACACAGCGCCACGTGAAGAAGAGGGCGGAGACGGCTCTGTGGAGCAAAGCGGTGGGGATGCCCCCACGGGTGCAGCGGAAGGGGTGGGTGAGCCCCCACAGGGGCTTGCAACGGCGGAAGACGGGGTGGAGCCATCCAGGTTGGTGGTTTCCACAGAGGAGGAGGAGGCCGCTACTGAGGCGCACATGGGGCCTGGTGGGGGCATCCCTGCTGGTGCAAGTGTTGCAGTCCAGGGGCAGGGACAGGAGTCAGCACAGGCCGCCGTGGAGGGGCCTGTGCATGTCACTGGCCCTGACACTGTGACTGCACCACCATGCACCAGCAGGGATACCCCATCCCAGGCCTGTCCGCAGGTAGGGGGGATGTCCATGTCATCGGACTCCCCTCCACCTGCGTACGAGGGGACCCCTGGCCGTATGGAGAAGGTCCTGATTGGTGTCGCGTTGCGCACAGGTGCAATTCGTGATGAGGTGCGTGCTTCCCGGGAGGAGCATGCACGTCATCACGGAGAGCAGCGTTCCGACGTGGCCCAGTTGGGAACGGCCATGGTCGGGGGTTTCCTACATGTGTTGGCCAATCTGGCGACCCTCTCCTCCTCTGTGGAGACTATGCACCAGTCGTTCTCCATGCGGTCTTCCGGCCCAGATGCCACCAGGGCCCCCTGTGGACCTGCCCCGACCAATGCAGCCGGCTCGGTGGGGATCCCATCCCTGCCACAGTCGGGAGTCGGAGGTCCAGCAGGGGTGGACACACCAGCAACTGGACCCCAGCCGATGGAGGATGTGATGGCATCATCGGGCAGGGCACGTGCACGACGGCGTCGGTGGATACCATCAGCCTGGATGCCGTCGTGCTGGCACAGGCAGTTGCGTCGGAGGCAGCGGCAGGCTTGACGTGGGAGGCATCATGGCTCGGGGCCATCAACATCAGGGGTGCAGGCATCGACCGGAGGGCAGGAGAACCCTGGAATGGGAGTGGCTTCCGTGTGGGAGCGATTGGGCCAGCAGATAGGTGCAGAGCGGCAGCGGGCAGAGGAGGAACGGCTCACAATGGTCAGGGCGGAGAACTCCATGCGGAGGGCGCTGAGGCGGGCTGAGTGCCTCGAGGGTCTTCGCAGGGAGTTGGAGCTGGACACTGCTTTATCCCTGCGAGACCTCGGGGCCAGAGAACATGCCCGCCTCCAAGCCATTGAACAGGAGTTCGATGATGCCCTGGCCCATGACAACATCCAGTGAGCCGTTGGACTGGCCCGCTGCCCATGTAAATAGTTATGTAGTTAGTGTTAGGTTTCCTTTGTTTTTGCATTTTCTTTGGACCTTTTGGACAATGGGCCACATTTTTGTATATAGTTATTTTTTATTAGGTAGTGTTGTTAGATAGGTTTCATTTCTTTTGTTGGGATCATGGACCCTGGCTTGTTCACCTGTACATAGTTCACTGTTGGATTTTCTTTTCTTTTTACTATTTACCCATGGAGCAATGGCTTTCAATTATAATTTCCCATTGGATTTTCTTTTCTGGACTGTGACTTTGGACACCATTCCTTTGGATTCTGATTTTTGGTTTTGCATTTTGTCATGGACATGCTTCTTTTTACTTTTTTTACATTCCCATTTCTGTTAGTTTATTTTTGATTCAATTCATGTTTTCTTTAATACATATTTTTTGATCAAACTTCAATGTGTAGTATCATCTCTTTGGTTTCATGCATATCATGATATGGGTTTTGAGATTCACTGACACCCATTGGGTGTATGTGAGGGACATGTGTTCGTTTCCAAACTTGCAATTGCAGTTCTATCATGTTATTGCCATTTCTGAGTGGGTGGATGCAATACTCGGGTGGATGTTTTGCATTTGGAGGCTGACCATAGGGACCGGGGATCTAGATTGTGATGACATGATGGCTGGGGAACATGAGTTGGACATGAGTGGGGGCCTGCTGGCAGGTGCCCCACAGTGATGAGGGGTGAGGGTGCAGGGGAACATGAGTTGGACATGAGTGGGGGCCTGCTGGCAGGTGCCCCACGTTGTTGGGGGGTGGGGGTGCAGGGGAACATGAGTTGGACATGAGTGGGGGCCTGCTGGCAGGTGCCCCACAGTGCTGTGGGGTGCGGGTGCAGGGGAACATGAGTTGGACATGAGTGGGGGCCTGCTGGCAGGTGCTCCACAGTGCTGGGGGGTGGGGGTGCAGGGGAACATGAGTGGGGGCCTGGTGGAGGCTGCCCCTGCACTGCTGGGGGAGTGAGGGTGGTGGGAGACATGAGTTGGACATGAGTGGGGGCCTGGTGGAATCTGCCCCTGGTGGCTGGGGGGTGGTGGTAGACATGAGTGGGGGCCTGGTGGAGGGTGCCCCTGACTGCTGGGGGGCAGGGGGTGGTGGGAGACATGGACGGGGGCCTGGTGGAGGCTGCCCCTGCACTGCTGGGGGGTGGGGGTGGTGGGAGACATGAGTGGGGGCCTGGTGGAGGCTGCCCCTGGTGGCTGGGGAGTGGGGGTGGTGCGAGACATGGGTGGGGGCCTGGTGGAGGCTGCCTCTGCACTGCTGGGGGGTGGGGGTGCAGGGGGACATGAGTGGGGGCCTGGTGGAGGCTGCCCCAGCACTGCTGGGGGGTGGGGGTGGTGGGAGACATGAGTGGGGGCCTGGTGGAATCTGCCCCTGGGGGGTGGGGGTGGTGGTAGACATGAGTGGGGGCCTGGTGGAGGGTGCCCCTGACTGCTGGGGGAGGGGGTGGTGGGAGACATGGGTGGGGGCCTGGTGGAGGCTGCCCCTGCACTGCTGGGGGGTGGGGGTGGTGGGAGACATGAGTGGGGGCCTGGTGGAGGCTGCCCCTGCACTGCTGGGGGGGTGGGGGTGGTGGGAGACATGAGTGGGGGCCTGGTGGAGGCTGCCCCTGGTGGCTGGGGGGTGGGGGTGGTGGTAGACATGGGTGGGGGCCTGGTGGAGGCTGCCCCTGGTGGCTGGGGGGTGGGGGTGGTGGTAGACATGAGTGGGTGCCTGGTGGAGGGTGCCCCTGACTGCTGGGGGGAAGGGGGTGGTGGGAGACATGGGTGGGGGCTTGGTGGAGGCTGCCCCTGCACTGCTGGGGGGTGGGGGTGCAGGGGGACATGAGTGGGGGCCTGGTGGAGGCTGCCCCTGGTAGCTGGGGGGTGGGGGTGGTGGTAGACATGAGTGGGGGCCTGGTGGAGGCTGCCCCTGCACTGCTGGGGGGTGGGGGTGCAGGGGGACATGAGTGGGGGCCTGGTGGAGGCTGCGCCTGCACTGCTGGGGGCTGGGGGTGGTGGGAGACATGAGTGGGGGCCTGGTGGAGGCTGCCCCTGCACTGCTGGGGGGTGGGGGTGGTGGGAGACATGAGTGGGGGCCTGGTGGAGGCTGCCCCTGGTGGCTGGGGGGTGGGGGGTGGTGGTAGACATGGGTGGGGGCCTGGTGGAGGCTGCCCCTGCACTGCTGGGGGGTGGGGCCGGTGGGAGACATGAGTGGGGGCCTGGTGGAGGCTGCCCCTGGTAGCTGGGGGGTGGGGGTGGTGGTAGACATGGGTGGGGGCCTGGTGGAGGCTGCCCCTGCACTGCTGGGGGGTGGGGGTGCAGGGGGACATGAGTGGGGGCCTGGTGGAGGCTGCCCCTGCACTGCTGGGGGGTGGGGGTGGTGGGAGACATGAATGGGGGCCTGGTGGAATCTGCCCCTGGTGGCTGGGGGGTGAGGGTGGTGGTAGACATGACTGGGGGCCTGGTGGAGGGCGCCCCTGACTGCTGGGGGGTAGGGTGTGGTGGGAGACATGGGTGGGGGCTTGTTGGAGGCTACCCCTGCACTGCTGGGGGGTGGGGGTGATGGGAGACATGAGTGGGGGCCTGGTGGAGGCTGCCCCTGGTGGCTGGGCGGTGGGGGTGGTGGTAGACATGGGTGGGGGCCTGGTGGAGGCTGCCCCTGCACTGCTGGGGGGTGGGGGTGGTGGGAGACATGACTGGGGGCCTGGTGGAGGCTGCCGCTGGTGCCTGGGGGGTGGGGTGGTGGTGGACATGGGTGGGGGCCTGCTGGCAGGTGCCCCACAGTGATGGGGGGTGAGGGTGCAGGGGAACATGAGTTCTACATGAGTGGGGGCCTGCTGGCAGGTGCCCCACGGTGTTGGGGGGTGGGGGTGCAGGGGAACATGAGTTGGACATGAGTGGGGGCCTGCTGGCAGGTGCCCCACAGTGCTGGGGGGTGGGGGTGCAGGGGAACATGAGTTGGACATGAGTGGGGGCCTGCTGGCAGGTGCCCCACAGTGCTGGGGGGTGAGGGTGCAGGGGAACATGAGTGGGGGCCTGGTGGAGGCTGCCCCTGTAACTGCTGGGGGGTGAGGGTGGTGGGAGACATGAGTTGGACATGAGTGGGGGCCTGGTGGAATCTGCCCCTGGTGGCTGGGGGGTGGGGGTGGTGGTAGACATGAGTGGGGGCCTGGTGGAGGGTGCCCCTGACTGCTGGGGGGTAGGGGGTGGTGGGAGACAAGGGTGGGGGCCTGGTGGAGGCTGCCCCTGCACTGCTGGGGGTGGGGGTGGTGGGAGACATGAGTGGGGGCCTGGTGGAGGCTGCCCCTGGTGGCTGGGGGCGGGGGTGGTGGTAGACATGGGTGGGGGCCTGGAGGAGGCTGCTCCTGCACTGCTGGGGGGTGGGGGTGCAGGGGGACATGAGTGGGGGCCTGGTGGAGGCTGCCCCTGCATTGCTGGGGGTGGAGGGGGGTGGGAGACATGAGTGGGGGCCTGGTGGAATCTGCCCCTGGTGGCTGGGGGGTGGGGGTGGTGGTAGACATGAGTGGGGGCCTGGTGGAGGGTGCCCCTGACTGCTGGGGGGTAGGGGGTGGTGGGAGACATGGGTGGGGGCCTGGTGGAGGCTGCCCCTGCACTGCTGGGGGGTGGGGTGGTGGGAGACATGAGTGGGGGCCTGGTGGAGGCTGCCCCTGCACTGCTGTGGGGGGGGGGGGTGGTGGGAGACATGAGTGGGGTCCTGGTGGAGGCTGCCCCTGGTGGCTGGGGGGTGGGGGTGGGGGTGGTGGTAGACATGGGTGGGGGCCTGGTGGAGGCTGCCCCTGGTGGCTGGGGGTGGGGGTGGTGGTAGACCTGAGTGGGGGCCTGGTGGAGGGTGCCCCTGACTGCTGGGGGGTAGGGGGTGGTGGGAGACATGGGTGGGGGCCTGGTGGAGGCTGCCCCTGCACTGCTGGGGGGTGGGGGTGCAGGGGGACATGAGTGGGGGCCTGGTGGAGGCTTCCCCTGGTGGTTGGGGGGTGGGGGCGGTGGTAGACATGAGTGGGGGCCTGGTGGAGGCTGCCCCTGCACTGCTGGGGGGTGGGGGTGCAGGGGGACATGAGTGGGGGCCTGGTGGAGGCTGCCCCTGCACTGCTGGGGGGTGGGGGTGGTGGGAGACATGAGTGGGGGCCTGGTGGAGGCTGCCCCTGGTGGCTGGGGGTGGGGGTGGTGGTAGACATGGGTGGGGGCCTGGTGGAGGCTGCCCCTGCACTGCTGGGGGGTGGGGGTGCAGGGGGACATGAGTGGGGGCCTGGTGGAGGCTGCCCCTGCACTGCTGGGGGGTGGGGGTGCAGGGGGACATGAGTGGGGGCCTGGTGGAGGCTGCCCCTGCATTGCTGGGGGTGGGGGGGTGGGAGACATGAGTGGGGGCCTGGTGGAATCTGCCCCTGGTGGCTGGGGGGTGGGGGTGGTGGTAGACATGAGTGGGGGCCTGGTGGAGGGTGCCCCTGACTGCTGGGGGGTAGGGGGTGGTGGGAGACATGGGTGGGGGCCTGGTGGAGGCTGCCCCTGCACTGCTGGGGGGTGGGGTGGTGGGAGACATGAGTGGGGGCCTGGTGGAGGCTGCCCCTGCACTGCTGGGGGGGTGGGGGTGGTGGGAGACATGAGTGGGGTCCTGGTGGAGGCTGCCCCTGGTGGCTGGGGGGTGGGGGTGGTGGTAGACATGGGTGGGGGCCTGGTGGAGGCTGCCCCTGGTGGCTGGGGGGTGGGGGTGGTGGTAGACCTGAGTGGGGGCCTGGTGGAGGGTGCCCCTGACTGCTGGGGGGTAGGGGGTGGTGGGAGACATGGGTGGGGGCCTGGTGGAGGCTGCCCCTGCACTGCTGGGGGGTGGGGGTGCAGGGGGACATGAGTGGGGGCCTGGTGGAGGCTGCCCCTGGTGGTTGGGGGGTGGGGGCGGTGGTAGACATGAGTGGGGGCCTGGTGGAGGCTGCCCCTGCACTGCTGGGGGGTGGGGGTACAGGGGGACATGAGTGGGGGCCTGGTGGAGGCTGCCCCTGCACTGCTGGGGGCTGGGGGTGGTGGGAGACATGAGTGGGGGCCTGGTGGAGGCTGCCCCTGCACTGCTGGGGGGTGGGGGTGGTGGGAGACATGAGTGGGGGCCTGGTGGAGGCTGCACCTGGTGGCTGGGGGGTGGGGGTGGTGGTAGACATGGGTGGGGGCCTGGTGGAGGCTGCCCCTGCACTGCTGGGGGGTGGGGGTGGTGGGAGACATGAGTGGGGGCCTGGTGGAGGCTGCCCCTGGTGGCTGGGGATGGGGGTGGTGGTAGACATGGGTGGGGGCCTGGTGGAGGCTGCCCCTGCACTGCTGGGGGGTGGGGGTGCAGGGGGACATGAGTGGGGGCCTGGTGGAGGCTGCCCCTGCACTGCTTGGGGGTGGGGGTGGTGGTAGACATGAGTGGGGGCCTGGTGGAGGGTGCCCCTGACTGCTGGGGGGTAGGAGGTGGTGGGAGACATGGGTGGGGGCCTGGTGGAGGCTGCCCCTGCACTGCTGCGGGGTGGGGGTGGTGGGAGACATGAGTGGGGGCCTGGTGGAGGCTGCCCCTGGTGGCTGGGGGGTGGGGGTGGTGGTAGACATGGGTGGGGGCCTGGCGGAGGCTGCCCCTGCACTGCTGGGGGGTGGGGGTGGTGGGAGACATGAGTGGGGGCCTGGTGGAGGCTGCCCCTGGTGCCTGGGGGGTGGGGGTGGTGGTAGACATGGGTGGGGGCCTGGTGGAGGCTGCCCCTGCACTGCTGGGGGGTGGGGGTGCAGGGGGACATGAGTGGGGGCCTGGTGGAGGCTGCCCCTGCACTGCTGGGGGGTGGGGGTGGTGGGAGACATAAGTGGGGGCCTGGTGGAATCTGCCCCTGGTGCCTGGGGGGTGGGGATGGTGGAAGACATGAGTGGGGGCCTGGTGGAGGGTGCCCCTGACTGCTGGGGGGTAGGGGGTGGTGGGAGACATGGGTGGGGGCCTGGTGGAGGCTGCCCCTGCACTGCTGGGGGGGAGGTGGTGGGAGACATGAGTGGGGGACTGGTGGAGGATGCCCCTGGTGGCTGGGGGCGGTGGTAGACATGGGTGGGGGCCTGGTGGAGGCTGCCCCTGCACTGCTGGGGGGTGGGGGTGCAGGGGGACATGAGTGGGGGCCTGGTGGAGGCTGCCCCTGCACTGCTGGGGGGGAGGTGGTGGGAGACATGAGTGGGGGACTGGTGGAGGATGCCCCTGGTGGCTGGGGGCGGTGGTAGACATGGGTGGGGGCCTGGTGGAGGCTGCCCCTGCACTGCTGGGGGGTGGGGGTGCAGGGGGACATGAGTGGGGGCCTGGTGGAGGCTGCCCCTGCACTGCTGGGGGGTGGGGGTGGTGGGAGACATGAGTGGGGGCCTGGTGGAGGCAGCCCCTGCACTGCTGGGGAGTGGGGGTGCAGGGGGACATGAGTGGGGGCCAGGTGGAGGCTGCCCATGCACTGCTGGGGGCTGAGGATGGTGGGAGACATGAGTGGGGGCCTGGTGGAGGCTGCCCCTGCACTGCGGGGGGGGGTGGTGGGAGACATGAATAGGGGCCTGGTGGAGGCTGCCCCTTGTGGCTGGGGGGTGGGGGTGGTGGTAGACATGGGTGGGGGCCTGGTGGTGGCTGCCCCTGCACTGCTGGGGGGTGGAGGTGCAGGGGGACATGAGTGGGGGCCTGGTGGAATCTGCCCCTGCACTGCTGGGAGGTGGGGGTGGTGGTAGACATGAGTGGGGGCCTGGTGGAGGGTGCCCCTGACTGCTGGGGGGTAGGGGGTGGTGGGAGACATGAGTGGGGGCCTGGTGGAGGCTGCCCCTGCACTGCTGGGGGGTGGGGGTGGTGGGAGACATGAGTGATGGCCTGGTCGAGGCTGCCCCTGGTGGCTGGGGGTGGGGGTGGTGGTAGACATGGGTGGGGGCCTGGTGGCGGCTGCCCCTGCACTGCTGGGGGGTGGAGGTGCAGGGGGACATGAGTGGGGGCCTGGTGGAATCTGCCCCTGCACTGCTGGGGGGTGGGGGTGGTGGTAGACATGAGTGGGGGCCTGGTGGAGGGTGCCCCTGCACTGCTGGGGGGTGGGGGTGGTGGTAGACATGAGTGGGGGCCTGGTGGAGGCTGCCCCTGCACTGCTGGGGGGTGGGGGTGCAGGGGGACATGAGTGGGGGCCTGGTGGAGGCTGCGCCTGCACTGCTGGGGGCTGGGGGTGGTGGAAGACATGAGTGGGGGCCTGGTGGAGGCTGCCCCTGCACTGCTGGGGGGTGGGGGTGGTGGGAGACATGAGTGGGGGCCTGGTGGAGGCTGCCCCTGGTGGCTGGGGGGTGGGGGGTGGTGGTAGACATGGGTGGGGGCCTGGTGGAGGCTGCCCCTGCACTGCTGGGGGGTGGGGCCGGTGGGAGACATGAGTGGGGGCCTGGTGGAGGCTGCCCCTGGTAGCTGGGGGGTGGGGGTGGTGGTAGACATGGGTGGGGGCCTGGTGGAGGCTGCCCCTGCACTGCTGGAGGGTGGGGGTGCAGGGGGATATGAGTGGGGGCCTGGTGGAGGCTGCCCCTGCACTGCTGGGGGGTGGGGGTGGTGGGAGACATGAATGGGGGCCTGGTGGAATCTGCCCCTGGTGGCTGGGGGGTGGGGGTGGTGGTAGACATGAGTGGGGGCCTGGTGGAGGGTGCCCCTGACTGCTGGGGGGTAGGGTGTGGTGGGAGACATGGGTGGGGGCCTGTTGGAGGCTACCCCTGCACTGCTGGGGGGTGGGGGTGATGGGAGACATGAGTGGGGGCCTGGTGGAGGCTGCCCCTGGTTGCTGGGCGGTGGGGGTGGTGGTAGACATGGGTGGGGGCCTGGTGGAGGCTGCCCCTGCACTGCTGGGGGGTGGGGGTGGTGGGAGACATGACTGCGGGCCTGGTGGAGGCTGCCCCTGGTGGCTGGGGGGTGGGGGTGGTGGTGGACATGGGTGGGGCCTGCTGGCAGGTGCCCCACAGTGATGGGGGGTTAGGGTGCAGGGGAACATGAGTTCTACATGAGTGGGGGCCTGCTGGCAGGTGCCCCACGGTGTTGGGGGGTGGGGGTGCAGGGGAACATGAGTTGGACATGAGTGGGGGCCTGCTGGCAGGTGCCCCACAGTGCTGGGGGGTGGGGGTGCAGGGGAACATGAGTTGGACATGAGTGGGGGCCTGCTGGCAGGTGCCCCACAGTGCTGGGGGGTGAGGGTGCAGGGGAACATGAGTGGGGGCCTGGTGGAGGCTGCCCCTGTAACTGCTGGGGGGTGAGGGTGGTGGGAGACATGAGTTGGACATGAGTGGGGGCCTGGTGGAATCTGCCCCTGGTGGCTGGGGGGTGGGGGTGGTGGTAGACATGAGTGGGGGCCTGGTGGAGGGTGCCCCTGACTGCTGGGGGGTAGGGGGTGGTGGGAGACAAGGGTGGGGGCCTGGTGGAGGCTGCCCCTGCACTGCTGGGGGTGGGGGTGGTGGGAGACATGAGTGGGGGCCTGGTGGAGGCTGCCCCTGGTGGCTGGGGTGCGGGGGTGGTGGTAGACATGGGTGGGGGCCTGGAGGAGGCTGCTCCTGCACTGCTGGGGGGTGGGGGTGCAGGGGGACATGAGTGGGGGCCTGGTGGAGGCTGCCCCTGCATTGCTGGGGGGTGGGGGGGTGGGAGACATGAGTGGGGGCCTGGTGGAATCTGCCCCTGGTGGCTGGGGGGTGGGGGTGGTGGTAGACATGAGTGGGGGCCTGGTGGAGGGTGCCCCTGACTGCTGGGGGGTAGGGGGTGGTGGGAGACATGGGTGGGGGCCTGGTGGAGGCTGCCCCTGCACTGCTGGGGGGTGGGGTGGTGGGAGACATGAGTGGGGGCCTGGTGGAGGCTGCCCCTGCACTGCTGTGGGGGGGGGGGGTGGTGGGAGACATGAGTGGGGTCCTGGTGGAGGCTGCCCCTGGTGGCTGGGGGGTGGGGGTGGTGGTAGACATGGGTGGGGGCCTGGTGGAGGCTGCCCCTGGTGGCTGGGGGGTGGGGGTGGTGGTAGACCTGAGTGGGGGCCTGGTGGAGGGTGCCCCTGACTGCTGGGGGGTAGGGGGTGGTGGGAGACATGGGTGGGGGCCTGGTGGAGGCTGCCCCTGCACTGCTGGGGGGTGGGGGTGCAGGGGGACATGAGTGGGGGCCTGGTGGAGGCTTCCCCTGGTGGTTGGGGGGTGGGGGCGGTGGTAGACATGAGTGGGGGCCTGGTGGAGGCTGCCCCTGCACTGCTGGGGGGTGGGGGTGCAGGGGGACATGAGTGGGGGCCTGGTGGAGGCTGCCCCTGCACTGCTGGGGGGTGGGGGTGGTGGGAGACATGAGTGGGGGCCTGGTGGAGGCTGCCCCTGGTGGCTGGGGGTGGGGGTGGTGGTAGACATGGGTGGGGGCCTGGTGGAGGCTGCCCCTGCACTGCTGGGGGGTGGGGGTGCAGGGGGACATGAGTGGGGGCCTGGTGGAGGCTGCCCCTGCACTGCTGGGGGGTGGGGGTGCAGGGGGACATGAGTGGGGGCCTGGTGGAGGCTGCCCCTGCATTGCTGGGGGGTGGGGGGGGGTGGGAGACATGAGTGGGGGCCTGGTGGAATCTGCCCCTGGTGGCTGGGGGGTGGGGGTGGTGGTAGACATGAGTGGGGGCCTGGTGGAGGGTGCCCCTGACTGCTGGGGGGTAGGGGGTGGTGGGAGACATGGGTGGGGGCCTGGTGGAGGCTGCCCCTGCACTGCTGGGAGGTGGGGGTGGTGGGAGACATGAGTGGGGGCCTGGTGGAGGCTGCCCCTGCACTGCTGGGGGGATGGGGGTGGTGGGAGACATGAGTGGGGGCCTGGTGGAGGCTGCCCCTGGTGGCTGGGGGGTGGGGGTGCAGGGGGACATGAGTGGGGGCCTGGTGGAGGCTGCCCCTGCACTGCTGGGGGGGAGGTGGTGGGAGACATGAGTGGGGGACTGGTGGAGGATGCCCCTGGTGGCTGGGGGCGGTGGTAGACATGGGTGGGGGCCTGGTGGAGGCTGCCCCTGCACTGCTGGGGGGTGGGGGTGCAGGGGGACATGAGTGGGGGCCTGGTGGAGGCTGCCCCTGCACTGCTGGGGGGTGGGGGTGGTGGGAGACATGAGTGGGGGCCTGGTGGAGGCTGCCCCTGCACTGCTGGGGAGTGGGGGTGCAGGGGGACATGAGTGGGGGCCTGGTGGAGGCTGCCCATGCACTGCTGAGGGCTGAGGATGGTGGGAGACATGAGTGGGGGCCTGGTGGAGGCTGCCCCTGCACTGCGGGGGGGGGGTGGTGGGAGACATGAATAGGGGCCTGGTGGAGGCTGCCCCTTGTGGCTGGGGGGTGGGGGTGGTGGTAGACATGGGTGGGGGCCTGGTGGCGGCTGCCCCTGCACTGCTGGGGGGTGGAGGTGCAGGGGGACATGAGTGGGGGCCTGGTGGAATCTGCCCCTGCACTGCTGGGGGGTGGGGGTGGTGGTAGACATGAGTGGGGGCCTGGTGGAGGGTGCCCCTGACTGCTGGGGGGTAGGGGGTGGTGGGAGACATGAGTGGGGGCCTGGTGGAGGCTGCCCCTGCACTGCTGGGGGGTGGGGGTGGTGGGAGACATGAGTGGTGGCCTGGTCGAGGCTGCCCCTGGTGGCTGGGGGTGGGGGTGGTGGTAGACATGGGTGGGGGCCTGGTGGCGGCTGCCCCTGCACTGCTGGGGGGTGGAGGTGCAGGGGGACATGAGTGGGGGCCTGGTGGAATCTGCCCCTGCACTGCTGGGGGGTGGGGGTGGTGGTAGACATGAGTGGGGGCCTGGTGGAGGGTGCCCCTGACTGCTGGGGGGTAGGGGGTGGTGGGAGACATGAGTGGGGGCCTGGTGGAGGCTGCCCCTGCACTGCTGGGGGGTGGGGGTGGTGGGAGACATGAGTGGTGGCCTGGTCGAGGCTGCCCCTGGTGGCTGGGGGGTGGGGGTGGTGGTAGACATGGGTGGGGCCTCGTGGAGGCTGTCCCTGCACTGCTGGGGGGTGGGGGTGCAGGGGGTCATGAGTGGGGGCCTGGTGGAGGCTGCCCCTGCACTGCTGGGGGGTGGGGGTGGTGGGAGACATGAGTGGGGGCCTGGTGGAATCTGCCCCTGATGGCTGGGGGGTGGGGGCTGTGGTAGACATGAGTGGGGGCCTGATGGAGGGTGCCCCTGACTGGTGGGGGGTAGGGGGTCGTGGGAGACATGGGTGGGGGCCTGGTGGAGGCTGCCCCTGCACTGCTGGGGGGTGGGGGTAGTGGGAGACATGAGTGGGGGCCTGGTGGAGGGTACCCCTGCAATGCTGGGGGGGTGGGAGTGGTGGGAGACATGAGTGGGGGCCTGGTGGAGTCTGCCCCTGGTGGCTGGGGGGGTGGGAGTGCAGGGGGACATGAGTGGGGGCCTGGTGGAGGCTGCCCCTGCTCTGCTGGGGGGGTGGGGGTGGTGGGAGACATGAGTGGGGGCCTGGTGGAATCTGCCCCTGGTGGCTGGGGGGTGGGGGTGGTGGTAGACATGAGTGGGGGCCTGGTGGAGGGTGCCCCTGACTGGTGGGGGGTAGGGGGTGGTGGGAGACATGGGTGGGGGCCTGGTGGAGGCTGCCCCTGCACTGCTGGGGGGTGGGGGTAGTGGGAGACATGAGTGGGGGCCTGGTGGAGGCTACCCCTGCAATGCTGGGGGGGTGGGGGTGGTGGGAGACATGAGTGGGGGCCTGGTGGAGTCTGCCCCTGGTGGCTGGGGGGTGGGGTGCAGGGGGACATGAGTGGGGGCCTGGTGGAGGCTGCCCCTGCTCTGCTGGGGTGGTGGGGGTGGTGGGAGACATGAGTGGGGGCCTGGTGGAGTCTGCCCCTGGTGGCTGGGGGGAGGGGGTGCAGGGGGACATGAGTGGGGGCCTGGTGGAGGCTGCCCCTGCACTGCTGGGGGGTGGGGGTGGTGGGAGACATGAATGGGGGCCTGGTGGAGGCTGCCCCTGGTGGCTGGGGGGTGGGGGTGGTGGTAGACATGGGTGGGGCCCTGGTGGAGGCTGCCCCTGTACTGCTGGGGGGTTGGGGTGCAGGGGGGCATGAGTGGGGGCCTGGTGGAGGCTGCCCCTGCACTGCTGGGGAGTGGGGGTGGTGGGAGACATGAGTGGGGGCCTGGTGGAGGGTGCCCCTGACTGCTGGGGTTAGGGGGTGGTGAGAGACATGGGTGGGGGCCTGGTGGAGGCTGCCCCTGCACTGCTGGGGGGTGGGGGTGGTGGGAGACATTAGTGGGGGCTTGGTGGAGGCTGCCCCTGCACTGCTGGGGGGGTGGGGAGGGGTGGGAGGCATGAGTGGGGGACTGGTGGAGGCTGCTCCTGGTGGCTGGGGGGTGGGGGTGGTGGTAGACATGGGTGGGGGCCTGGTGGAGGCTGCCCCTGCACTGCTGGGGGGTGGGGGTGGTGGTAGACATGGGTGGGGGCCTGGTGGAGGCTGCCGCTGCACTGCTGGGGGGTGGGGGTGCAGGGGGACATGAGTGGGGGCCTGTTGGAGGCTGACCCTGCACTGCTGGGGGGTGGGGGTGGTGGGAGACATGAGTGGGGGCCTGGTGGAATCTGCCCCTGGTGGCTGGGGGGTGGGGGTGGTGGGAGACATGAGTGGGGGCCTGGTGGAGGGTTCCCCTGACTGCTGGGGGTAGGGGGTGGTGGGAGACATGGGTGGGGGCCTGGTGGAGGCTGCCCCTGCACTGCTGGGGGGTGGGGGTGGTGGGAGACATGAGTGGGGGCCTGGTGGAGGCTGCCCATGCACTGCTGGGGGGGTGGGGGTGGTGGGAGACATGAGTAGGGGCCTGGTGGAGGCTGCCCCTGATGGCTGGGGGGTGGGGGTGCAGGGGGACATGAGTTGGGGCCTGGTGGAGGCTGCCACTGCACTGCTGGGGGGTGGGGGTGGTGGGAGACATGAGTGGGGGCCTGGTGGAGGCTGCCCCTGGTGGCTGGGGGGTGGGGGTGGTGGTAGACATGGGTGGGGGCCTGGTGGAGGCTGCCCCTGCACTGCTGGGGGGTGGGGGTGGTGGGAGACATGCATTGTTGATCAGTAGTGCAAGGTGACATGTGGGTTGGCTGGGGGGCATGCCCATGGTGGATGGGCTGCCTGCGGGACATGAGCAGGGGTGCAGGGTAGTCCCCCGTGGTGTGGGCTGCCTGCAGGGGCTGTGGAGGTTGTAGAGCGAACACCTGGGAGGACCCACACGGCCAATTCACGTGTAGTACTCCCCAGAACCCCTGAAATACACGTACCCTGCTGAAATCGCGTGTGGAACTTCCCGCGCACCCCTGAAATACACGTACCCTGCTCGCACGGGGCCAATCGCGTGTGGAACTTCCCGTGCACCCCTGAAATACACTTACCCTGGTGAAATCGCGTGTGGAACTTCCCGCGCACCCCTGAAATACACGTACCCTGCTGAAATCGCGTGTGGAACTTCCCGCGCACCCCTGCAATACACGTACCCTGCTGAAATCGTGTGTGGAACTTCCCGCACACCCCTGGAATACACGTACCCTGCTCGCACGGGGCCAATCGCGTGTGGAACTTCCCGCGCACCCCTGAAATACACGTACCCTGATGGAATTGCGTGTGGAACTTCCCGCGCACCCCTGAAATACACGTACCCTGCTGAAATTGCAAGTGGAACTTCTCGCACACCCCTGAAATACACGTACCCTGCTCGCACGGGGCCAATCGCGTGTGGAACTTCCCGCGCACCCCTGAAATACACGTACCCTGCTCGCGCGGGGCCAATCGTGCGTGGAACTTCCCGCGCACCCCTGAAATACACGTACCCTGCTCGCACGGGGCCAATCGCGTGTGGAAATTCCCGCGCACCACTGAAATACACGTACCCTGCTGAAATCGCGTGTGGAACTTCCCGCGCACCCCTGTAATACACGTACCCTGCTGGAATCGCGTGTGATACTTCCCGCGCACCCCTGAAATACACGTACCCTGCTGAAATCACGTGTGGAACTTCACGCGCACCCCTGTAATACACGTACCCTGCTGGAATCGCGTGTGATACTTCCCGCGCACCCCTGAAATACACGTACCCTGCTGGAATCGCGTGTGATACTTCCCGCGCACCCCTGAAATACAAGTACCCTGCTGATTTTGGTGTGATACTTCCCGCGCACCCCTGATGCACACGTACACAGGACAATCGCGTGTGGAACTTCCCGCGAACCACTGAAATACACGTTCCCCGCTTGGCGTTTGCTGTTTGGCAGCCCTGTGAACTGGTCCAGGGTTAGCGCAGCCCTTTGAGATTATTTGGGGATTTTGAAGGCTTTTCCTTGCGCGAGGGCGTTCTTGGGGGCATAACTGGCACTGCTGCAGGGTCGCTGCACCACGCTGCGCCACGGCTGGTTTTGGATGCGAAAATCCATGAATACGCTGTGCGCGGAAATCAATTTTAGCGCACGCGGCTGGCGCAGACATTCGCACGGGCATGCTGTGCGCCAGTCGCGTGCGCCACTTTTGTGCGAATTTCTATGAATTACCCTGTATATGTGTTGTCAGGATTGTTTGCTGCATTTCTGTGAAGTACTAACATTTGCAAACACAAAGGGTCTGTACTGTGTAAGTAAATGTTGTCAACAATTGGTGGTAATTGAAATAGAATATTCATTGCTACATTTGCATAGCAACTTACACCAACTATATTTGAGAATTTAAATGGTCCAGGTAGTTCTGTATCTAACTGCCTTTTTTGGAGTTTGTCTTCCTTCTTTAAAGAAGTACCTGGTTTACTTTCTCTAATTGATTATTTTTTGTTTGTGGTACTTGATGAAGTATTAGTTTCTTTTACTCTCTTTGGAGGATTTGCAGTGACGTCCTGTTGCATTTCTGTTTGATTTAGTTTTCTTTTACAACGTTTTAGTTTTTGTGGAACAGAATATGTGTTTAGATGGGGAGTGTATAGTGAGCGAAGTCTATTATATTCTAAAATGCAAGGAATATCAGCGTTTACTTTACTTGCATCAAAGTTGATTAGAAATAGACCGTCAAGTGTACGTAAGCGTGATAGTGCTACGTAGCTCATGCCTTCTTTAAAGACTGTGTTACCAATATCTATCATTGCTTTGTCTAGGGTAAGACCTTGTGATTTATGAATCGTGACTGCGTATGCAAGAGTTAGAGAAAATTGTTCTCTGCGTACATACATATCTTTGAAGAGAAGGAATCTAGCTGTTGAGCGTCCTATCCGTTTTACCTCTGAAAGTTTGTCAAAGAGTATATTGACAAACTGAATTTTGTGTTGTCACGTGGGTATGTTTGAAAGCCAACAACTGTACCCAGTGCTCTAATAACTAGTCCTTGGTCCACGTCAAGGTTACGTTTAAGCATTACTCTGCAATTTAAGGATAATTTTAACATCTTTTCTAAGCCTGCTGTGTTTGAGATTGATTTTTCTAAATTATTTAGTCTTGTTGTGGCTTGGTCACACATGGGTAGTGTCATACCATGTACATCTAGTTTATCTGTGGCGCTAATTTCCATTATTGGTTGCGTTTCTTTACTTAACATTATTTCATTGAATTTGAGACAGCTTGCAAGAGTTGGCATTAAGGCCATACAATTGACATTTTTGTGGGCTAATTGTTCCATAACATCTGTAGCACATGCATTATCGCCATAAAGTGCATTAATGTGCCGGGTTTTCAATGTTGCTTCTGCTTCTTTAGAAAGTATACCAACTCTCAAACTTTTTAAAATGTTGGCATAAGTTAGATCTGCAGATTGGCGCATGTTTTCTGTTAATTCTCTGTATTGGAAATGTTGCCAAAGGTTGACATTTCCAATGCTGCCAACAGTTTTACGGCAGAGTTTGTGCCCTAATGTTTTAAAAATAGGTTCACCTTTTACTGGTGTTAATTGAAGCAGATCTCCAAAAACAATAATGTGTTTTCCTGCAAAGAGCTCTTCATAGTCTGTTTTGAGTACTTCTTGTAATCTGAGGTGAATCAAAGCTAACATCGGGTTGGAGACCATGCTCACTTCATCTATTAGTAGCATTTTCATTTGTTTCAATACTCTGCGTAATTCCATTGCAGCTTCTGCAGAAAGTTTGTAATAGTCTAATTTGTTCTGGTGTTCTACTGGTAATAGTAGTAATCGGTGTAATGTAACACCACCTATGTTGTAGGCAGCTAAACCTGTGGGGGCAGTGACAACAGCTGACAGTTTGTTGTTTGTCAATTGTTGAAGGAACTTACTAATGATTTTGATTAGGAATGTTTTGCCAGAACCAGCTTCACCACTGACGTACAGTAGTATAGGTTTATAATTATGGCAGGAACATTCTTTATTTTCATGTTTTACACCATGTGCAATTTGTTTTGTTACTTCTTGAAAAATGCTACTTTGCTCATTGTTTAGTTTTGATTGTAGTATAGTTAAGTCTTCCTTATCTTCATACTGACACATGGTGTTTTCTACTTCTATCATAGCTAATTCTGCCTCATTTGTTATTAGTGGTTCTCCCAGTGGTTCTTGGCTTCCTGTTACAGAAGGTTGACTACTGTCAGGAGTATCCTTATCTAGTTGGGCTTGGAGTTCTTCTTCATGTTGCTGTTCATTGTGCAACATTGTTTTGTACTGTGTAAAGTTTACATCAGTTATAGTGCTTTCATTTGCTTTGAAAGCATCCTCATATGAGTCATAGTTATCTAGTAATTGTTCTTCTTTTCTCCATGGTTTGAAGAGTTGTAGCAGGGACATGTAATATACTTCTTTATGTTGAGGAGTCTTCAATGACAATTTGATATGATTAATTAAATTTGGTTTAGTGAGTTTAACTAAGCTGCCTTCACAGTCTGTCACTCTATATTTACCTTTTTTTTCATCAGGTTTCATATTACCTTTGTATGTGTAGTTTTGGGCTATTTGGTATAGACACATGTTTTCCAAAGTATTACTTCTGTTTGGGTAGTATGTGTCCAATAAATTGTTTTTTAAAATGCCTTGGCTGTTGGGATCATGTTTGGCTATTTTTTCCATATCTTCATATGATTTTAGAACTCTTTTTCTAGATTTAGCTGGACCAAGACTTAGCCATACTATATTTTCAGATTTACCATACAATAAAGTACCAGTTAAACGATCAGCTGCTTCATAAGATCCACATTCTCTATGGGTGAGCATTTTTATGCCCAGGCTGTATAATTTCTGAGATACTGTTTAATCTGGTGACAGGTCATTCCAGAGGTCTTGGAGCTCTGTCTTTTCTGCTTTAGTTAAGTATGCTGTGACATATCGTGCAACTGCAGTAGAATTGTCTGCAATGTACTGCACATCTATGTTTGCATTCCATAAGTGGGCAATGATTGCATTATAATCATTGATATATTTTTCTTCTTCTTTTCTTTTTATGTAATATGTATTTTTAGGTGACTTACCTTTAACACTATGTCTAACTGAAGACATGAGGTTGTTTACTTGACCTGTATTTGTAACTGGTCTAGGGAAACCACATCGGCATTTGGTGTAGTATTTGCCTTTGTTTTTGTATTTGCGACGACAATATTTTCCACATTTGTGTCTTTGAAATTGTAAAATTTGTGCATGAAGATCACTATTTGTGGCTTCTGATGGAATTTCACAAGTGACATATTTTTCAATAAACTGTAAAACAGTGGCATCACTGTCTTGACCAAATTTAGGAGCATCTTTAATCCATAAAAGCATGTGGATATGTGGTGCTCCTCTGGCTTGGTATTCTTTTCTCCAAAAGAAGTGTTGCACGTCTCCAAGGGGAGGAACAGTTTTATTACAAATAAAATGTAGCATAGCAATGAAGCGATGGTGAAAATATCTTGAAACATTAACAGGATCCAAAGAACAAAGTTCTCCAGGTGTTAGAATATCTATGTTTGTTTTGTTTTTATTTGATATGCGTAGGAAATCATGTAAATCTTCCCATGCATATTCTGCACAACTTAACCAAGTGAGTGGGCCAAGGTTTCTGATCATACAACGTACATCTCCATGACGTCGAAACCAGTACTCTTTAGTACCACGCATATTTGCTAATAGATTTGTAATATTTGATTGTAAAACCTCATCCTTTTGTTGCACTTTCTCTAATAATTGTGTAGCTGTCATATTTTGAAAGTGTGATACTGATTTTAATATGTGTGCAACTCCGTAGCATAAAGTTGCTAGTTCACTTTCAAAGAGTAGGTGGAATATGTATTCCACATTTTGTCTAAATCTGGGATCTTCAGAATACATCCGTAATGAGCGGTATTCTGAAGCTGATATTTGAATAGGTCTATCATCATACCTTCCTCCTTTGCCAGTAGGAAAGAGTAGAGGAAAAGCACGTGCTTCTATACTTTTTTCCCATATACTGATTGGCGATCTTTTTGTTTGACGCATTTGGTAAGTTTCCAGTACATCTTGTACGGTGTCATTACAGTGCAAAGGATGAATTGTATAATGGTCTAAAGTATTTGATATTGTAGCAGTATCTAGTAGCTCAAATTGACCAGCTTCTTGTGTTTCTTCAATTATTTCAGTTGTATCTTTCAAGTTTTCTTCAATATTAATTTCTTTGTAATATTCATTATTCTCTTTAAGATATTGGAAGGTTTGTCTAACTTTATATAAATCTACCAGCTGTTGCCATATTTTTTTGTCTTTTGTAGGTACTCCATTTACTAATATAATTAAAGATTGCTGCATTGGACGTTGCACTCCTAGAGTATGCACATTTTCTTTTAGATTTAATGGTAAATAAACTACTTTTCCACGAATGCCTTTTACCAATTCAGAGGGAGGTAATTTTGCTGTTTTTGGTTGAAGGCGTATTATTGCTTGAAATGGGTGTACTGTTTGAATTATGATGCTCTCATATAAATTAAGTTGTTGTAGAGGTTTTGGTACTGGGTATAATTCCAAATGATTTGTGATAGAACGTGAAGGAATTTGGTTGTTGTCAAGTTTTGTAGTGCAATAACTGCAAAGTATTAAGGGCTCAGTTATTTCATATTTGTTTTCTGCTACAAGGTAGAGAGCTAATTCAAACCATTTAGAATCTTCATTGTCTTCTATTTTGTATGATAGGTCCACAGTTTTTGTGTTACTTTTATAAAAAATTCTACGGCAACATACACATACATGGTTTGGTACTTCAGCTGATGTACTTTTAAATTTTAGTATTTCTTTTTTGTATGTGTTTAGCAAAAGGTTGCCATGTGTAGAATTGTTGCTTAATTGGTTTAAAGCTATTTCATTCTGTAAATGGCTTTCACTTCCAAAATATTTTTTCTGGCTATAGTGAATTTCTTCAAGTAGGTCTTTTGCTGTACCATGTAGAAGGATGTTATTTAACTTTGCTAGTGCTATAGCAGGACTTTTAGCATAGTACAGTTTATAGACTAGATTTCTTATAGTTGAATGATGTGTTGATATCCTTTTGATATCATGGAAAGTGGTTTTACAAGTAGGTCCTGTAATGCAGGCCAATGAATGTCCTTGTAGTCCTGTGTACTTGCGCACTGGACAGGTATCTATATTTTGCAGTAATTTAATTTTGATTTTGTCTTTGCTTTTTACATATTTATTGAGGAATTGGCGTAAAGATTTGAAACATTGTTTGGGAATGTTACACATTGACGTGCATGGCCATTTGTACACTAGACGTTCTGATTCAGTTGAATGGAGGGGTAATTCTAAGTTTTCAGGGCATATTTTTGTAAGAAGTACTTCTTGTTCCATTATGGTATTATTCACTTTTTCATAACCTCGACCACTGCTATGTATGGCAATTGTATTCGTTTGCTTTTGTTTGTGTGCTTCTTCATTAAAATATGGTTCTGTGCTTGTAGTGTGATTCCATTCACCTCCGCTGATACTTAAGAAGTTCTTTCTGTTGATATTTCGCTTATTGAGAAGTCTTTTTTGTAATTTAGTTATTAGTTTTGTTAGTGGTTTCATTTTGTTTAACAGTAAAATAAATAAATTTCTTTTGAGAAGAATTGCACTGTCCATCAATGCTTCTAAGATTAATTTCCTACGATAGGTTTTAAGCTTTGAACCTGATTTCTCTCCTGTTTTTATAAGATTTTGAAGGACTTTGTGACGGTATATTTTGGCTAAAATACTTTTCTTGGTATGCTTACTTTGCACTATATTAAAATTTGAAGAAGTAGTTTTATCTGTACTGATAGCTGATTTTCTGTTAATTGTTTTTTGGTTTGTTTTACATTTTGATAGAGGAAGCGAAGTTGTTGTACTTGAAACTTCTTGTGTTTCACTAAATGATTGTATTAGCTGTTTTGTTTCAACTTTTTTTTACAAATTCTGCTAGAGATGGATGCTTATGTTGGACACCTTTATTTTCATTTGCTCTACTTTTGCGTTGCTTTCTACGGACTTGACTTTTGGTAGGCATTCTTTAGGGTCTGTTGAAAAAAATAAAGAAGATATGGGTTGGGGTGTTCTGGAATGTATGTGTGCTGTGTGCATGAGTGTTTGAGTAAGATGATAAAGATGTATGTAATGGTGTGTGATTGTGCATTGGGAACTAAAACTAGTAGGGATAGGTATTCTTGAATTTATGTGTTACTAAACTGGGGTTCAGATGACAAAAAAAAAGTAAGCTAGTGGTGTGGAAAAGTACAAATAGTAAATCTAATGTATACAATTAAAACAGTTGTTTGTTCTATAATATGAAAATTGTAGTGGTTCAGTTGGGTAATTTGTGTGTCCAAAAATAGAAATTTGTGGGCCATTCTGGCTGTAAATCTCTGTTTAAGACATGGAAATTTTTGGACAAAATGGTACAAAATGTCTATTTTTAGAAACCGAAATAGCTCGTATTAACGTTATAGTATATTTGATTAATAATACAAATATTATGGTGATATTTTACTTACTTTTTTTTTTAATTAACAGGTAACTTCTTAGTTTTTCTTTCTTCTTCGAATTCGGCTGCTTCTTTTCAGGAAACTGGTCTTCACTGCAATTGTAAAAGCTTCAAATTAGTAACTTTGTTTGTATATAGCACTGTTTTTCATTTAGATATTGATTTTTTTAATTGAAATCCTCAGTGCCTTCTGTAAAACCATTAAACTAATTTATTTACATAAGATACATTGCATCAGTTCAGTACATATGATATGTTCTTAATGAACAAATTGTATTGAATGACTAACTGTAGCAAAAAAAAAATATCTTTACTATGTCTTGTGAAATTTATAATATATTAGTGAATACCACTATTTCTGTAAGTAAACTGTTCTAGGTAATAGCGCCTCAATGTCATGTCTAATTTAAAGTAATTAAGTAAATAAATAAATAAAAACAAAAAATATGAAATTGTATAAGTATTTTTATAAAGATTTAAACATAGATTGTGTTTGCATGCAATTTTGTTTGAATATATGTAGTCTTTATATTTCATTTAAAAAATGTTAGTTTAACATGATTTGAGTGTGTGTGTATAAAGAAAGTAAATAGTATAAAGGTTTATAAGTGATAGTTGATTTTAGGAAATTGAAAAAAGTACAGTAAATTCATTTTACAGATTTTACAAGGTAAAAGTCTGTTTGAAAATGTGTTCATCTATTAAAATATGCATACCTGAAGTTTGTGTTCATGCATATGGATATGCATGGAGCTGCAAGTAGAAATCTTGAAGACTTGTACAGTATTTCTGGTAGATGCTGCTTGCCAATGATATGACACTTGTACTCAGAGAGATTCAGAGTACATTTGCAGTGCTGATCTATGATGATGCAGTTAGATGTAGAGGTCTTGAATGTGATTGGTTCATGGTCATGTGATTTTTGAGGTACATCCAATGAGGGAATGGCAGAGAGAGTGTAGTGGAAATGGTAGAAGGGCTGTTCATGTTACGATATGTCCACGGACATGGCGGTAGTTCGCGGACATCGGGAGTTACATCCGGGGATTTTTGGGTTCAGAAGTCATGCAAATGAGAATAAGCACTGAAAGGGATTGGTCAGGCAAGTTTGGTGGGTGTGTTGTGCCAGGAGAGATTTTCTCAGATACTCTTTTTGCTGAGAGAACAAAAGATAGCTATGGCTGTGTGTTTCAGAAAACAGATTGTTTGGATTTTAGGAGATTCGTGGATACATTGGTTGAAGGTGCATGCAGAAAGCTGTGGAGTAGCTGTAGATCTTGGATTCCCACATTCGGAAGTACACTGGCATGGAGTACGTGGAATGAAGTGGTTGGACTTGCTACCTCTCTGTGCTACTTTGGAGACAGAGCAACATCCAGACATAATTGTAATTCATTGTGGAGGGAACAGTTTAGGACATGTGACTGGAATTTTTTTGCAATTTGCTATGAAAGAAGGACTTAGGAAGGTAATGGACATGTTTCCTAATTCTCAAGTGATATTTTCACGGATTGCGCAGAGGCAAATGTGGCTTTGTTCTTCTTCATTTGGTCCACAAATGGAAAAAGCAAGGCGCAATGTTAATAAGGCTGTTTGTGCCTTTCTAAGAGATTTTGGCATGTCTTCTTTTCACAATGAAAATATTATGTTTTGTAGTACATACATTTTTCGCAGAGATGGAGTCCATCTTACTTATGCTGGCAATCAGATTTTTCTGAGAAATGTAAAAAATGCATTGCGACCTTTTTTGGAATTACAACAACGATTTTGAAGTCGATGTTAAGCATTTACAATTTTAAGACTTACAAACACCACCCAACGGCTCTTTTCAGAGCCACCACTTCTTTCCAGAGAAAATTACAATGTTTGTGATGAAGTAGCAACCCCATTTTTTTAATGTTCGCGAACTGTCCGCGGACTTCTAAAAACTACAAAGAGCCCTGCTTCATTTATTTTCACTTCTATTTTTTAACTGGGAAAGGCGGCTCTGAAAAGAGCCTTATTTGTTTTTTATTTTTGTAATTTTGTATTTTTTTTGGTTTTTCAGACACGACACACTAGGAGAGGAGGGTAAAGGAGGGTAAAGGGGGGGACACCAACCACAGGGATAAGAAAGGGCGAGCTGAGAGAGGAAGATGTAGAGTGGGTTTTATTTGGGTAGTGAGCAGGTCTTCTCGTGCTCTGAGACGATAGTCTCAAAAGCACTCCGAAGTCGCTCCCCCTGCAGAGTACTGTGTCACAGTACATACATACAACTGTGACCCTCGAAAGGTAAGGGTCATCAGCATTCTGTATGGCCTGTGAGGCAGCTTGAGGAAGACGCTGTCCCACAGAGGTGGTCCTTGTGGTGACAGGATCAGAAACAGAGGATGAAGTAGAGTAAATCAACCTGCTACGTTCTTCGCAAGGTACAACCCTGCAAATAGCCCCAGAGTGAAATGACCTCAGGTGTCGCTTCATAGTAGTGGTCCCAAAGCTGTACTTACCGTGCTTCCCGCGACTGAGTATCATTTTGCACTCATGGCAGGTAACACGGTTCGCACGAGCCTTAGGAACATTACCATGAATGGTAAATAACCGCCACACCCAAGACTCACGCATAGTGCGGGTAGTAGGGTTTTCCTCTACCTCATTCTCATCATCCTCTTCTTCCTCCTCCGCATCCTCACTCCTGTTCCCCTCCTCAGGCCCTTGGGGAGGTGGTGGTGGTGGAGGGGGTGGGGGTGGTGCTGAAGCAGGTGCAGCACCAAGTGGCAGTTCAGTGGCCAAGGATGCCATCTCGATGATGCTGTAGTCTGCAGGTGGCAGTAAAAATCACTGTGTTCTGAAGAATAGCCAGAAACACAATGGGAATAAGCTCTTGGGCGTGGTCTTTTATAGGGGTGCTTGTGCGCGGTTCGCGGACATGCGCACTGTCCACGGACAGATCGAACACAAAAAAAGGATCGGAAAGTTTCAAAAGGTATATAGAAACTCAAGATTGCTATGTTGGACTTGTGCCATGGTGAGATTTTATTGAAAAATATTATGGATTAACTGAAAATGTACTTTTAAATTGTTCGGGGACACGAACAGTGTCCGCATTTCAGGACACACGATGAGCGTGGGCGCGGTCATATGATCCGTTCGCGAACTAGTCCGCGAATGAAGCGCCTGTCCGCAGGACACCAAGTGCACAAAGATTGGTTAGCGCATGCGCATTGATGTCCTACGGACACTGTTCGGGTTCTGAAGTAATTAAAAGTGCGTCACACGTGAAATGGCAATTGATTACTGCTAAAGAACCCTGTGCCCTGGCGGACCATTACCATAACTGTCTCACCAGCACAATTGATACTCTAGCATCTTGCGTTAATAAAACCAAACGCAAGGACAAAAAGTCCTCTTTCTGGTTCAATGAGGAATTAGTCTCGCTTAGACGCCAACCTCATTATGCTCAAACAAATAGCAGCCCTCTCCTCGTCCACAGCCTATACAGCAAAACGTATCGCATTCAGCCGCCAATTTCTTACCCCCTCAAATTGTATCACACTGACCAGAGCTCTGATTTTAACGAAATTGGATTATTGTAACATCCTCTTTCTAGGAACTTCCAAAACCAATTTAAACAAAATCCAATTATTACAGAACAAAGCCCTTAGAGCGGCACTAGGTATAAAGAAATCTGAACACATATCCAGCATTAGAAGAGAAAACCACTGGCTGCCAATTGAAGCAAGAATCATATTCAAAACCCTTAGTATCGTCTACAAATGCATCACCAACAAAGCGTCTAGCTATCTCAACAACTCCATTAAGAAAAAAATCTCCTGTAGGACACTGAGATCCAACAAACTGGCCCTCTTAGAAGTTCCTCAATACAAATACAGCAGAGCAGGAGGAAGTAGTTTCAGCCTAGTCCTAGCCCCATCGCACTGGAAAGCACTACCTCTTATCATCAAAAATGAGGACTCCCTACCAAGATTCAAAAAAGCACTGAAAACTTGGTTATTCAAAAAATATTAACCGTTTGAGTCCTACTCTCCCATATACAGCTAGGGGTCACCTTCAGAACTGCAAGTAGTGCTGAAACAAATTGAGAGTGGCTACCTGACTAAATGTAACTTGGTATAAGTAATTTGACTATATGTCTGTTGTAACCTTAGTTTAAAACTGTTTGATATGACTGTACTACAACACTGTATAAAATGTGACTACTCACCTGTATTTTCGCTGTGATACCCTCGGGTCTGGGCTAGTAACAAATGTAATAAATAAAAATAAATAAAAATGACGCAGGTCAAAACATCAATGATGACCAATTATGGGTATAAAAACCCAGTTTTTTATGAAGTAAGTAGAGTCAGAGGACCGAGCGATTGCTGATGTTCATTGTACTCCCTGTTTTAGATACTTAACATTAAAACAGATGAACTTTGTCAAACTATTTGTGTCGACTTGATTATTGATGTATTAATAAAATCTGCATCCCCCTCCATCTCTAGGGTATCGCTATTTATCTTAAAGGGCTGTCTGAGAGAACACCCAGCTCACAAGGCTGGCGAAGCAAAATGCCCCCAGAGTTGCATTGATCAGTGAGCATGTGCGCCTGGGGAACTGAACTGTCAAAGGGAAACAGAGAAACAGAAACAGAGTTTCCCTTTGACAGTTCAGCCAGCCCAGGAGCATTCCCTCAGCTGGAAAAAGCAGCCGAGGGAGTGATCAGTGTTTCACTGGGCTGGCTCATCGGCTCCTCTATAATGGGTGAGGGGGCCACTCCCATTATGGATGAGCCGTCAGTCTGCGACTGGCCTATAGTGCAATAGGGCAATGCCTGTACCAAAAATGAAAAATGCTAGTTTAGGCCAATCAAAATTGGCTACTTTTTTGGCCAATGTGACCCAGTTTGATGAGTTAGTTCACTATGCAGCTAGTAGTTTTGACCATTGTTGTTGAATAAATATTCTTTAAATATCACAATTTGCTTACATTTTAACAAAAAAAAAACATTGGGTACTATTCAAACAGTCTACAGCCTGTGACTAAAGGAATGAATATCCATTTGCAACTGCGGGCCACTTTTTCATTGGTGCCCGAGACATTTTTATGGTCCAGTTCAACCACGTGAGCCGTCCCTGCCCATTTCCTCCAATCTAATTATTTTTTTTTCATTTCATGCTGGGCTCTCGCGCCGACCCTCTCCCCCCACCCCTCTCCCTTCCGCCGCACACTTTAAAGACCTCTGGTCTAGGTTATTTGAATTGAGTCCTGGGGCCCACTATTCTATACACAATCCAGTGGCCTCGTCTATGTTTAGGCACTTAAGTAATCTTGGGAATTAACATAAATTCTAGCTTGAAATAAACATGAAATATATGAATAAGAATACCATCCCTCTATCAAGGTGCCAGGCTGTCATTGTGTGATTTAGTGAATTATACCATACTAATCCCACCCAATACTTTATTATCCGCCAAACGTCACCTATTTACACAATCTTATATTTGCGAGGCCTCCCTCACTCGTCCCCCTTTACACCAACATATACTTTAATTCAAAACAATACTATTCAAATACACTTTACTCCTCAACAATTAAGTACACATGGAGAGGATTTGGTGCCTGTGCTTCTCAAGCTGACAATTTCCTCTGCAATAGTCAAGAAGCATGTTAGGGTAAGCGGCGTCCCCTGTCAGCCATGCAGAGACGTCTTTATGGGAGGACAAACGGGGCACGTGCCCCGGGCCCCCATCCTGGGGTTCCTTTGATGGGGACCCCCACCTATCCTTTTCTTGGTGTGGCTGGCTGGGCTGAGTACACTGTGTGTTATTATTAATGTAATGTTATTTGAGCGCACACAATGCAGGGTGCACAGTCAGTGCACTGTACACACGCTGGCCGCTGCGCTGGGGCAGAGAAAATTGAAGTATGTCTGATTCGGAAGGCCCTGGCTGAGAGAGACTTCTTAGCATGGGGAAACTTCAGTACGTTAGTAAAAGCACAAGAAAAAAGATCTTAAATTTTGAGTTAAGATCTAACAGACATGAAATTGCAACGAAAAATGTTTTACAAATCCTCTGCACACCCACTACGACAGTAAGAGACCAGCGGCATCGCGCATCTGTCACATTCTAGCATTTCATTTCTCCAAACCCGTGACAGAATTCAGAAATAAAGCACAAGAGTAATGTGATCATGCAGGTGCCAAGGTAAAGGGAAACACTCGCACCGTCCCCGGCGCCATAGGTACAGCAGAGCAGTTCTGCTTTTGCGGACACTCGTTTTTAGCTGCCCGACCCCACTTTCTCTTTTTCTTCAAGGGGGCAAACCCCTTCATTTCTTCCCCACACCTCCCAATACTTCGATCAGGTCGCCCTGCTTCCTCCCTTTCTCGCAAACTCTAGCTTCAAACAAACCTAGGTAGACCTCCCCACCTGCTGATGAACCCCGGGTGGCCCAATCCAGACAAGCTCATGCACCTGTACACTGCCACAGCCAAGAACAGCTGCCACCTCCGGACCAACTGCAACAGGCACGTCGATGGGACCCCTCTCCAAACCATTTACAGTAAATGTGCCAGCAAGAAGATATGTATCGCTTTCTGCCAGCCTTGTGGTTTCATAGCATTGTGCATGTCAACTGTTATTATCCACGTCAATTATCCATCAACTTCAAACTCCCCAGATGGCCCATATGGTCAAGCCAAGGGATACTAAAAATTAGCGATATGGTGAAAGAGGGCAGGATAATCCCGTTTGTAGATCTCGCTTCCAGTTTCAATCTCCCCCTGAACGAGCAATACCACTACAGACAGTTGAAGCATGCACTGACAGCCCACCTCCCCACCCTAACGGACATGCCAGACTATACACCAATAGAACGTAACTTATTCCCAGAACAGATCAAAGACAAAGTAACATCGGTGTTATACAATGTCATAACCTCGTTTGCTATGAACGAACTGTCGAGTTTGAAAGCGAAATGGGAAAAGGATGTGGGCGCCATACTTCCAGAAGAGTGGGTCAATGCATTAATGTTCCCCAGGGAGATAGCCATATCATCTAGACTCAGACTAATCCAGCTAAAAATATTACACAGGATATATTACCCAAGGACGGCACTTTTCAAATGGGGCAAGAGCACTGACCCAAAATGTTTGAGCTGTAAAACGGAGGAGGGATCCTTATTCCATATTCTGTGGGACTGCACCCACATCCAGCAGTACTGGCAAGAGTGCTGCAATGAGTCATCAAGGGTCATGAACAGGACGATACTTAGAGACCCAAAACTATTACTGCTGGGGATAGAGGAGGAGGGCGATCTATCACGTTATGAGAAATTGTTTCTATCCACCACTGTTGCTCTGATCAAAAGGAACATAGCACAACTATGGGGCTCCCCCGCGACACCAGAATAAGAACAATGGACTACTGATGTGGATGTCTGCGTTGCGATGGAGAGCAGAGTGTACAGGGCAAGGGGGTGTCCCGAGAAGGCGAGTAAGATCTGGCAAAAATGGGAAGACACCCACTGATCCGTGCCTGAGGGATGGGAAGAGTTTAACGGACAAAGTCATTTTACAAGTGTGTGAGCCATATGAGACTGCCATGCTAATTGTAATCAATTAAGACCAAAGACTCAGCTACTTTATCGAAGATGCCTTCTTTGTTTGTTTTTTGTCTGTATGTTATGTTTTGATTAAAACCAATAAAATGTTTTATCAAAAAAAAAAAATGATCCATCAATTTAGAAAAGATGCAAAAGTGAGACGCCCCTTTATGTGTGAATTTTGTGTTGCACGTACAGTGCACTAATCCACTGAGCTATGCCATATGTTTTAAATGACCTTTTCTTTTGGTATAAAACAAGAACCCCGTTTTAGATATTTTCAAATACAATGTTTTTGCGGACTCTCCAGTTTAGAAGTAGCCAAGAAGTAAACACACATTTTGTGCAGTGTACCTGGATAGGAAGTGTGTAGGCAAACTATGCCACACTGCCATTCAATGTTAGCGAACCAAAGCATGTCCGATTATCAGAGGACTTAAAACATGAGGCTTCCAATTTGGGCTCTATGATAAATGCTTCACAGCATGGCATGGTGACATTTAATTCCACTATTGCATACCTGCACATGGCAGGCATCATTTGTGAAGAAAAGAAAGCTTTCTAAATAGACCAAGGTGCCTGGCCATCGTTACTCTCTATTAATGTAATAGGTTTTGTTGTGAGGCGTGCCAAGCCGCGATTTAGACGTTTCTAAGCACTGGCGCACATGTTATTGTTGATGCCTGATGCCTTATTCAGCCTATTACTGGGGAGATGTGAAAGTGCCCACACATTTGACGGCTACGTGTAAGACCAGCTCCCCTAGAAGATGTTTCACTTTTTATTATTATGTGGGTTAGGGGTGGAGGAGATGGGTTGAGGAACTTGGCTAAAAGCTTTGTCCTGTTCCTGAAATGGGACACAGTGAGTTAGTTTGCATGTGAACGTACATACACAGAAGGATCTATAAAATATTGTGTCGAGATGGAGTTGGCCTTTGTTATGAACACACAGCCACATCCCAAACAGGGTGAAGAAAGAGTTAGGGTGCAACATGCTGTAGTTTATATACATAGTGCCTATGTCTCTCGCAGCCTAATTGAAAGCACTGCAAATCAGCATTGAGAGCGAAGGTATTAAATAAAGCGAGACACCATTTGCTCCAGGATGACAACTGTCACAGAATAGCATGGCGCAGAGGTGGTGTCATAGTGACTGGGAAACCTAGAGCTCTAGAGAGAGGTGGAAAAGGGCAAGAGATGTTAGTGGATGGCCAGTTGGGGTTGGTTGGTTGGGTGAAAAAAGGTTTCTGGCCAATCCAGTGCTGGAAATGACATTTTGTTGAATGTGGGATCCCTTCAGCGGAGGGCAGTTGGCCGATGTGGGATTGCTCTCACCCCACCACCTCACATCAACATTTGCCTTCGAGAAGGATAATTATGAACACCTAGAAAATAACCCAAGGGAGGAGCCATTCCTATAATTTTGCAAGAACAGTATGAAAGGTGGACACCTATTAAAACTCAAAGCTTTACTTGAATGTTCCTGATTTCTTGGAGAGTACAATCTTAACCATGTGATTTCACAGCCATCTTGATGTGATGCTGGAGTGGGCTTGTGGTTATGTGCTTAGCCCCACATCCTAATGAGCTTGGCTCCAATCCTGGCTTCCATAGCACTACACCTTTAAAGCACTCAAGCCACACTAATATAATACAGGGTTCAAATACCTCTCCCAGATCTGAGGAGACATGTTTTGCGGGGTCCCAGATCCATCAAAATCCGGCCCATATGCCAGCGGTGGGCTGCATTTTGCTTGTCTGTGATGGACATCAGGGCCTGAACGTGAGGGTATGTCTTTGGGAGGGAGCTGGGTGTCAGTGAGAATGGGTCAGTCCAGGGCCTGTCCAAGACCTGTCACAGGGAGGCTGGTGGAGGGGCTGGCGGTTTACCCACTGATGGCTTTCGGGGGTTTTGATGTGCACAAGTCTGAGAGGAGGGTAAAATGGTCAGGCAGATTTTGGCAGTGATGATGACGTGGCTATATAGGAAGAATTGGGTTTGCATTCTTTCCGAGCCTATTTAGGACACAAAGGGCCTCATTACGACCTCGGCGGTAGCCAAAATCGCGTCCGGGTCCTCAGAATGAGGAATTACCGGGTCATTCCGAGTTCGGAAGGCCCGGTAATTCCTCCCTCCAAGGACCCGGACCCGGTCCTTCCCCATTCCCATTTCAGCCCCCATAGGGCTGAATGGGAATGGGAGAGGGAGCAAACAACGGGCCATTACGAGTTGGCCCGTTGTTTGCTCCCTCTTCCCCTCGCGGGACCCGGTAAGCACGCCTGGTTTGACCAGGTGTTGCTTCCTGGGTCCCGCGAGGGGACCTCGTAATGAGGCGGTACGGGGTAAACGGCACCGGCACCTTTTACGGCGCCATTTACCCCGTACCACCAGGGTCGTAATGAGGCCCAAAGTGTTAAATGAGAGGGAAGGAAGATATGGACAGGGGGAGGTGCACAAGATAGAAAAAGCATGACTGAAAGAGGTGAGATACTGAGGTAGGGGAAAGGAGAAAGGTGAGGACAATAGAAAGGTGTGCGATTGAGACTGAATGTAAAGGGTAGGCAATACACTTGTGTGGTAGAAAATGCAGAAAGAGAACATTGCTTGCACTTGTCTTCTGGTGCGCAGAGACTGGTTGGCAATCATTCTCTCCATTGAATTATGGGTTCTCAACAGTCACTGATTAGACCGTATGTAATGCACAGCTGTGCATTCTGTTGAGGCATCTTTTAAAAGTAGCTATGTACATGAAATCTACCTATCATATGTGATGACCTTGTGTTTACTCCATTAGACCCAATAGCATATATTCTTAACTGGTTACTATGTCTCATTCTTTGGAATTGGTTGTTGAGTTATGAACTATTTTCAAACCGGCAAGTCTGTCATGGGAAAAAGCCTTTAAAACTGTGTGTTTCGTGGCTCACTGCACAATTTGAAAAATATCGAATGTCCCAGTCATCAAATGTTCTATGTTAGTGGCCATCATTGGCCGAGGAAGTTGCATTGCACATGTTCTGTGGAACTGGTTGCTATACATACGATAGCTCTAAACCTTTTTCAAGCCAGACTGTAATCTTTGGCTCTGTTAAGCATTGAGTCTGAAATGGTTCAAAAGATAGAATGTTCTGACACAAATAATGATTTTGTAATACACAAACCTAGAATGAAATATATAATTTAATCACGGTAGTGGTTCAGGCACATCAGCCTTGTGCAGTTGAAAGCCTATCCCCACTGCCCTCTCATTCTTTGTAGGATTACATACATCTGTTTGCTATGTGGGAATGAACTGAAATGCTAAGTGGATTTTAATGTTTGATACATGTTTTTTTTTTATTTCTGCGCTGCCTTGTCATGTCGTGTTTTCCAAGTGCTTGTACTTTGGACACATTCATACAGAAAAACATTTTCAGGTTGGTTAGGTTGTCATTTAGTAAAATAAGTGCTTGCTTAAAATTCTTTTCCTTTATTTTCTTTCAAAATTAATATATTTAAAATAAAAGTGAAATGTCCTTGATATAGCATCATTTTGGGGAAACAGATCACAGGCATGTATCATTTTTATGTTTTATTAAAAACTAGATAATCCATTTAAAGCTTAGATGAGTATCTGTTGAATTTCACCCCGGATATGTTATCCCTTCATTATTCACATTGGGAGCGGTGCATGGGTTTTGGATATGAGAGGGTATTTATAACGCGCTTAATACCCAGAGGTTTCTAAGCGCAGACCCGGGATCTAACCTGTGGTGCTCCTTGTTGACTTGCTTCCAAGGCGAGCACGTTGCCCCTGAGCTATCCTCCTGAGACGACATGGGGGGGGGGCAACATGGGTTTTAAGGGGGTTGGGACTAGGGCATGGGTTTCCGAGGGGGGCCCCAGGGATGTCTGTGCCCCGGACCCCAGAAACTGTTTAGATGGCCCTGCAGCCATGATAATGCCTGGCTTTAAATGCACAGAGCAGGAGGAACTGGTCACCAGTAGGGGAACTGGACTTTCTGCGGCCAACTTGCTTTTTCGGGAGGCAGTCACCAGACGTACACTTTTACGTGAATGTTCACATTATTGCCAGGCTAGTCTATGTACTTCCTTGAATAGGCCAAGCAAGCATCCACAGCGTTTCCAGTCAGTGGCAGTTTTTAGTAGTGTGGCTGGTTTTCATTCTGTATTTTGGGCTCCCAATCCCAGCGAGTATTTCTAGAAAGTTTTATGAGTTATTTGGGGCCGAAAGAAGGGTGTTTCACATAAAAGTACTTCTTATCCACTTGCACAGTATATAACTGCTTCGATAATTAACTGAAAATACCGTGTCACTTACTTCTGTCGTTTCCATAAAAAAATCATTTTGTTTGCATCAAAGTTGATTTAGTAGCTCATGGCAAGGTTTTAGCCAAGCTGCTTCTAAAAAATCCCGAAATCTGTTTTATTTCTTTCAGTTTGAAGGCGAGACATGACGGTCCCAATAAAGACGACGTAGCAGATTAACTTCTGTGAACTGCACTTGGGAGCCATATGTAAGCGGAGTTTCCAGCATTTTAATCATGTCTCAAATGGAGCAGTAATGGATGTGTATCGTCCGGAGAGAACTGTAAGTCTCACTGTGTTTATATCTCGTCAGAACGCTGCTCGTTTTTACCTAAAAAGGAATTTTTAAATATGTAATATGCCCGGAAGAACTCACTCTCTTGCAGCTGAACAAATCGAGCTATGTAGTTTGGGAGACAATTCGAATGGGGCTGCTGCTTGCGGAGCTAAAATGGCGCCCTGGGACTCCTACAATACTAGTAGCACTCTTAAAACAAACAAATATACACAAGCTTAAAACATGCATTCCTGTCCTCCGCCCCCACCCCAGGAGAGTACTCAACTTTTCTTTTATAATTAATATAAAAGAGGAGGCACAGGATGGTAGACGTGTTCTCTGTTAAGGATGTCTTGCCTTTAGTACTATTGAACCTTGCCCCCCTCCCCAACCCCCCCTCCAACCCCCCATGGATAGCCAAGCCATGTTAAGCTATTACCCAATTAATAGAATTTATTTTATCAGCCTTAGAAAGGTGAAAGAGTGGGCTGGCTCTGCTACGATCCAAGGCAGTGTCAATTAAATTGAGCATCACGAGCGCCTTAACCCGCTGATCTAACTTGATTGAAAAGGTGTAGAGGAGGGGAAGTCCTGCAATCCAGGTTGTTAGGGACAATGCTAAAGGACATTTGAAGAGTGCTCGAACTTCAGGGAATCCAAGGCTAGCTGGGAAGTATCTGGCAGGAGTAATTGGTATTGGTAGCCTCTGGAAGGATCCAGAAGCTGCAAAGGAGGACTACTGTTTGATGTCCTAAAGAGATCTCGCCAATCTTTCCGACTCGGGTGACATTTAGCCAATTGAGCTTACAGGCTGAGGGGATTGGCTGCCGTAATGAGGGTGAAATTGCTTAGAGGGGGAAATGCACTGGTAAATGGAAATAGAAACCTATTGTAAATACACTTAGTGTTATAATTACATGTGAATCTCTTATTGCATTCAGGAGGGGTGGGTAATTTGTCTTGTATAAGACCCCAACTGGTTTAGTAATTTGAAACCCTAAGGCAGTGGTCTTCAAACTTTTTTGTCCTGGGCCACCCCCGAACAAAGTTTGGGCAGGCCAGGCCCCCCTAAAAGTGCCAGATGGACAGTATGTAGAAATCGCTATGAACTTTTGCGTGCCGTCACCGCACCCTACAGTACAGCCCCTGGGCTCTCCCCACCCTACTCCCACCACAATCCCAGTGCTGCTGCCCATCCTGCTCCCACCACAGTCCCATAACACAAGCATACACACATCCATACACATTTAAATAAAAAATAAATCGCCATAAATGTACCTTCTGCAGGGACCTGCTCGTGGTTCCTAAAATGCCCCGCTCCAGGTTGCTCTGCCCGTATGTGCGAGGAGGCGCAGGAGCACCCCCTCACACATACATACGTGCAGTGCCCCAGCCAGCATTTCCAATGAGCTATGCAAGGCTGGCGAAGCAAAACACCCCCAGCGTTTCATGGCTCAGTGATCATGTGCGGCTGGGGAAATTAACTGTCAAAGGCAAACAGTGTTTCCCTTTGACAGTTCAGCCAGCCCAGGAGCACTCCCTCAGCTGGAAAAAGCAGCCGAGGGAGTGCTCAGTGTTTCACTGTGCTGGCTCCTCGGCTCCTCCATAATGGGTGAGGTGGCCAGGGGCTGGACGCCTCCTCACCCATTATGGATGAGCCGGCAGGCTTGGACTGGCCTATATGGCAATAGGGCGATGACCGTACCAATAATACAAAATGCTAGTGTAGGCCAGTCAAAATGGCCCCTTTTTTGCCCAATGTGGGCCAGTTTGTGGAGTTACTTCACTATGCAGCTAGTAGTTTTGACCATTGTTGCTGAATAAATATTCTTTAAATATCACAATTTGTTTACATTTGAACGATTTGAACAAAAAACAACCCCTTGGGTACTATTCAAACAGTCTGTTACTAAAAGAGTGAATATCCATTGCAACTGCTGGACATTTTCTCATTGGTGCCCAAGATTGTTTTATGGTCCAGTCTGACCATGTGAGCTGCCCCTTCCAAAAATCTTTTTTTATTTTATTTTTTTTACATTTCATCCTGGGCTCTGGCGCCCCCCATGGGATGTGGCCGCGCCCCCCTGGGGGGGTGCGCCCCACCGTTTGAATACCTCTGCCCTAAGGTGTTTTATACCTCCTGTTGGCCAAAGGAAGGGTGAATTGTTTTGAGTGCTCTGTAGTGCCTCCTCCTTAATCAAGAGTGCATCTTGGGTACCGAGCTAGCTTGTATCGCGGAAGGTGTTCTTCTGGGTGCACCTTTGACGCAGAGAATTGCAGAGGGGTGGTACGCAGAGCACTCCCGGGGTATTGTGTGAGACTCAGAGAGGCTGGTGATTTTTGTGGCTTTGAGAGCTATTTTGATATTTGGTGTTAAGGTGAAATAAAGCAAGTGTAAATATAGCGCGGAATGGACACAAGGTACAGAGGGCAAACTGCCAAAGCCATGGCCAAAAGAGGGAAGCTTCTCCAAATGTGTGCAGCAACCATTACATGCATATATACATGAGACTTACAGTGGGAGGAACTGAGCAAACAAATGGTTATATTTGAGTTATGGAGAATGTTTCAGGACGATGAGGGGGACTTGGCGTAGCAATACTGGATGCTGAGCCAACAAGAAACCCTCAGTCCCTCCTCCCCCTCCTCCTCCTGACCGCGAAAACGAAAGCGCAGCAGCGGGGGCCCAGGGATTATATCCAGCGAGGGAATTAAGAGTAGCGGAAGGTTATACCAATCCCATATTTGCACCTCCAGCATATAGCAAAAGGGAGGGGCAAGACAAGACCGAACAAGCGACTAGAGGAGCGTAAAGCGCAGGTGTCGAGAGCAAGGAGCGCAGCGAGATTCAGGCACAATTGAAAGAAAATGACACAGGGAAAGGGGGAAGCGTGGAGGAACAGGAGCCCATAGTTCCAAACGAGTGGGTAGGTGGATAGATATTGCTTAAACTAGATGGGACAGTGACGGGAGAAACAGAAGGCGGTAACAAAGAAGCTCTGGGCTGTAAGAACATAAATGAACCGAGAGAATGGGCAGCAGTAATGGAAAAGTAGAGAGACGGGAGAGAGAGGAGAAGGAAGAGAACAAAAGAGTGCATAGGGAGAATCAGACAGCAGAGGCGTGAGAGTGACAGGAGTGGGAAGCACAGAGACAGAGATAGCATGAAGACACGGCCATTAGAAAGGCAGAAGAAGAGAGGGAAAGGCAAGTGCACATAAATAAGGACAAGAGAAAGTTGGAGGTAAAACAGCTCGTTAGGGAGTGATGGAGCAGAGAAGACGACAGGCTTGCTGTAAGAGAAGTGCAAGTAAAGTGCGGTTCAGCACACTTTAGTGACAACGAAGAGAGAGAGACGCAAGGTAGAGGAGAGTGAGACTGAGGTGGGAAACGCAGCAGGACAACCCCACGGATTGATAGAGACAAGATTGCTTCCTTTGTGAGTGGGGAGCGTGGAAGCACAGGTCAATTAGAAGCGAGGCAGCAGGAAGACGCACTGGTGAGAAGGCTTAGCTTCCAGGAGAACTTCAACAGCTCTAGGACACAAGATGAGATAATAAATTATTGGGGAGTGGGGACGAGGGGGAAGGGAGACCCGTCCAACGTTACTGAGGGAAGTGCCCAGACAGAGACACCATGTGGGGAGACGATTAAAGCATGATGGATGAACTAAGGAAGGACAGAGGGGAAAGACGGTAGCACTCTAGGGATATATTGTGCAGTGCCAACAGCATTACCCCATAGAGGCAAAAGCTTAGAGATCTTCCATGATGAAGGAAGGGAGAAATGATCAGGGTGTTTACCGCCACCAAAGACACAGGGAGACAAAGTGGAGGGGTAGAATTGATGCAGTGCCCACTATTAGAGAAGGGAGGGAGCAACCTCAATATATTCCATGGCAAGAGATCGACAAGGATATTTTGCGGAGTAAGTTACCATCATTGACCACAGGAGCTGGGAAGTGGTTATATGAGATCGAAAGGTTGACAGCTGGAGCGACATTTGCAGTGGGTGACATGAAGAGCTTACTTTCAGCAATTCTTGGGGAGGTTGCAGATGATGTGTGGAAAGGGCATGCTATCCAGGAGTACCTGCATAGAACATGGCGCACAATGGTACACCATTCCTGAGCAGTCGCGTGGCACACTCTAAGGGTACAACACACAGACACTTTGGACATTAGCGTGATTATGGCACCCAAAACCGGGGAAGACAAATACCCCCTTCAATATATTCAGGCTATTCAAGAGAAATGGAGACTTGAGACACAGGGACCGTAGGATAAAACAGTGAGATTATTCTATAATATATTATGTCAGGGGTTACCTGAGCAGGTGCAAAGACAGCTCAAGAGGTTAGTGGGGATGGAGGCCAAACCTTGGTCCAAAACCCAATTCACTATAGTACATTATTGTACACTAATGCAAGAGAATGTGAGAAAGAAGCGCAAGGAAAGAAAGTAGGAAGAGGCAAAGTTAGTGCAGAAGAAATGGTCAAAATAAACTATGGAATGGGCGATGTTAACAAGTGCAGAAGGAATAGGTGCACCGCATGCGTAGTACAGAGAGCCACCCACAGGAAGAAGTTTCATGGGGTGGGGCAACATGCACCAAGGGTTCAGAGGGAGGGGAGGCACACCTAAGGGAAGAGGGTATGGACATCAGATGAGGCAGGACAAGAGGGATTTTTAGGGGGCTATCAACGACCAATGGGAGGACCACCTTAGTGTCGGGTGTGTGGACAGATAGGGCACATTTCTCAAGTGTGTAGAAGCAGTGGGGGATGCAAAAAAAAGGGGGAATGCAATACCAGCCCACATAACAGGGAGAGCAGACTGAATATTATGCCCAAGACCAAACACAGCGGCAGGTACACATACAAGATGGGCACACATAAGTGTACTAGCCTATGGCGCAGACACCCCATGTGCAAGGGCCCACACAGCCATACCCACTGGCACCACCTGCACCACAGAGGCAGAGTAACATGCAGTCACCACAAGTGGCTCAGCAGAATGATTGGATACTGACACACGCCGATTCAATGGGAGTTGGGACACACGCAGATTCAATGGGATTCCAATTCAGAAGTTGGGGGGCTGACTTTAGTGGGGGGCAATCTATTCACAAGGAATGGGATGTCATTATACCCACAATATGACAGCCCACAGATGGACCTGATGTGTTCTATCCTATCAATTAGGCCTAATTCGTTAGAGGAACCATGTATAGGGACGACGATAGGTGACAAAACATTTTCCTTTCTCGTGGCACAGGCACGACAAGATCTGATATCAGGGAGGGAAGATACCCAATGTCAGGCAATGACATGAATGGCAGGAATTCTCTGCGGCAATCTATTTGGTTCCTTTTAAAGACAAACTTACACTTTCTATAGGGGAACACGACTTAGCTCTACCACTATTGTGTTCCTGACAGACACCAGTGAACAGAATGGGAAGAGACATCATGAGCAAACTTAACATGACCATTTCATTTCCAGACCAAAGGATAGTGTGTTCTACACCTGGGATTCACTTCCTGAACGTAAGGGAGATTATTCAGGCGTATTGTGGCAATATGGTACAGAGGGGGGTGCCAACAGATTTAGTGATATTTCAATATGGAGTGGAAGTATTGATAGCATGGCTCCCGGGGATTCAGGGAAAACTATGGGTCTTCCCAATGAGTACATATTCAGACCAGAACTACCATTAGATGAGCCAGGGGGGAAAGTGATCTCACTAGGATTTGAGGCAGTGATAGTGGGAGAAGACAGAATAACATTGCATTGGACAGATGACACAGGACGAGCTTGGAGGAGAGTGATTGCAGTGGGGGAGGGTTACAGGTTGACTGACGTGACCGACGAGGAACTGTTCCAGGACAATCGTTCAGATCATGGAATGCTGTTTTACATTAGCATCACATATTAGTTGGGAATACACTACAGGGAAGTACCACAGAGAATGGAGACAATGCTGCAAGCACCGCCATCATTTCTCAAGGAAGATTTGGCGAAGGTACCCAGTATCTTATGGACAACAGATCCCTGTGAAGTGGGGCTCTTGAAAGGGACAGGAACAGTGAAGATAAAGCTCAAAGCAGGAGCAATTTTGCCAAGAGCAAGGCAATATCCCCTGTAAAGAGGACATTTATGAGACAACTGCATTAGTTAACTAGGCCATCAGTACCATCAGAATCACAGTGCAATACTGTGGTGTACCCTGTAAAAAAAGGCAACAGGGGGATTGTGGTATTTTATACAGGATATGCGCCCTTTGAACCAGATTGTAAGGGCAGAATTTCTGTTACTTCCAAATCCTGCAAGAATGTTGTGTAGTATTCCTAAAGAGGCTACCCATTTCACGGTCGTAGACTCAAAGAACACCTTATTCTCCATACCACTTCACCCAGAGTCACACGACTTAACTTGGTTTCTATATAGAAATAAAAAGTGGAAACATACTCGGCTTTCACAGGAGTACTGCGAGTCCCCGTCCATATTCAATAGGGCCCTTCAAATGGACTTAGGCAATGTGCAATGGGAAAGTGCCATTATACAGTGAAAATTGCCTCAAACGATCACAGATCTACCCAGGGGACACAGTCCTACTCTGAAATGTCTTTTGGACATGGAACAAGACCATGTTTATAGGTCCCTAAACCCTACACATAGCTATTCATCAAAAAGTGGCGACTGTTATTCTTTGTGTTCCATGATTCCTCAGTATCCCCAGCCCATTTCCATTTCATTAAAAGGTTAGAACGAGAAAGAAGACCATCTCCCAGCTTTTTCTTTCATGCCTTTCAAGTTATGGGTACCATTATTAAAAGTGTAATAGTGATGGTTTGTGTTTTCGTTTCTCTCTGCATCTTTATCCTCATTTTTTAATCATAGATTTCTTCCTGTAGAAGGGCAAGCTGTGACCCCTACTAATGTAACCCCAGTTCCGGCAGGTATGGCTACCATGTCAGGTCAGGCGATAAGCACTGCCAAATCAGTAAAGAGAAGTAGGCGCATTGCTGATTTAGATATAGGAGGGGTTGATTCCCATCTAACTGATACAGACAGCCCGGGTCTCTAATAACATGCGGCATGTGCACATGACCAAAGTAGGCAAACAAACCACCAGAGAGAGCTGCTATGTCTGCTCCCTCATCCCCAATGCCATGAGTGCCTCCAGAACATTTGTGCCAACTGAAATCCAAGCAGCAAGAGCACAATGTCTTATGCACCTGTCAATGTGCACCACAAGGGTCAGATTCCAAGGGGAAAGAGAAACCTTGAGGTGGATGTCGAAGAAGACCTTTCCATATGAAGACAAATACATAAAGACCTTAGATATGATTGATGATTACTGGAAAAGAGATCAGACCATAGAATACATAATTGAAGGTCCACAAAAGGGTAAAAAGAGCAATAACATTAAAAGAGTTACCCTGTCCCAAGAGAGGACCAGTAGTACTAGGGGTGAGCCAGGATGCTGGGAGAGACCACAGATGCTGGTGTATGGTCAAGTATACACAGCTGATAGATGGAAAGAAGGGGTGGTGGGGAGCAATGCACATACTCTCCCAACAGTTCCAGTTCCTATAGAACAACATGGAAATCACCAATGCTTAAAGGAATGGGAAGCAAGTGTAAAGTTACTAACATGGCCAAACAAAGCTGGGCCCATGCCCATAGTACAGGTCAAAGGAGCAGCATTATGGTTCCAGAATGATGGTCCAGTGAAAGTTGGAGAAAACAAGGAATGCAAGCTGACAATAAAGGTTCCTGGCATGAAAGTAGACGGCAGTATTAATGGATCACTATTGGGCCTGTGGATCAAAGGCGTATGAGAAGTTACCACCCATCTGGGGAGGAGTGTGCTCACTAATGCACATCAACAAACCAGCACTGGTAGTACCACAAAAGGACATCAAGGTGGATGGATTTCCTAGGACGGACTCTAACAGAAGAATGAAGAAATCAGTAGAGCTAACAAGAGTAAAAAGGGGAAACTATGCATCATCGAAAATGGAGGAGTCTCTGGATGCGATACCAACCGAGCATAGACTGTTCAGCAGAACGGAAATATTTTTTGCTTCCATTGTTCCTGCAGTGCAGACCAGCACAAATGCAAAACAGCTTCAAATAATGAGCTGGGCACTGATGCAGACAATAAATTCCACTGTCAAGGGGTTAAATGCTATAAAGCAAGATCTCCGAGCAGTGAGGTTGATGGCGATCCAGAATAGATATGTTCTGGACCTCTTGACAGCCATCGAAGGAGGAATTTGCACCAAGATCAGGTCTCTTGTTGCACTTTCGTTCTAGAAAATGCCGAAGGCAACGGGACACTCACTCAAGCAGTTGCCAGATTATCAGAGATGCATGCCAAAAAGCAGAGATGACTGCTGCAGGAAAAGATGAAGGCTGGCTATCATACATCTTATCTATGGATACTAACATGGATGGCCAATGGATTGAAGGTGTTAGTTGCAGCATTAGTAATGGTATTACTGACTCTTTGCATCATCAGAATATGCATCAGACAATGCTGAAAAATAACCAAAAAGACTGTAGGGATGACAGTACTGGTAGATACGAGTTCCGAAGATGACAAAATAGTAGTTGCTCGAGATCCCCTGAGAGCCCAGATAACAGAATGTCCTCTATTTCCAGCTCAGGTAGTGTTTGAGGACCCCTAAACCATCAGAGACTATTGGGGAAAATGGGTGTGATGCAACCCTGGAGGAGTTTGCTGTTACGTGATATGGAGTTTGGATGACCATGCAAGATTCTCTGGACACCAAGGGGGAGTGACAAAGATTTGGCTCCCGAAATTGAAGGTGAATACGTTTGGAGGAGTGTTCGACAGGTCGACCAGAGGGGGGACTGAAGAGAGGGTCTGTGGAATAGCCTTCATGTCCCCTACATGAATGTCAACCCGCAGAATGAAGAATGAAAGATGTAACTTGCGGCTCAGTTCAGTACCAACTAAACCAATGTACCCTACATATGCAAAGAGATAATCTCTTAGAGGACCTTTCAAACCATATCCAATTGACGGCTTCAAGGAGACAGGTGTCCCATTAATGGACCAAGTTGACTGATGGTGGAGTCCAACCGTGATGACGTCACCAGTGAAAACATGACATAGCAGCGTTAGTCATGAAGCAAAGTTGCACTCCTGCATGACGATACGCAGACACACACAAGTATACATGAAGAACATGTGTATACCTTCTGTAGGTAGAGGACAGATACATTAACATACTGCCAAAAGCTTTTCTTTTTCTTTAGCCAAATGCAGAAACGCAAGAAAGTCAAACATACGTGGACCAAGCTTGCAGCTGCTTTATTGCATCTAATCATAAGGAGCTACGGGAACATATAAGGAACCTATGGGCTCTAATAAGATATTAGAACACATAGGGAAACCATAGAATGACTATAGTGAATACACACAAGACCACAGGCCTCAAATGCATAGAGGGGTAGATACAGGCTGTGCAGCACTAAGCACAGAGACGGTGTTCGCAGCCAAGGACAAGGGCCAAGGACAAGGGCGGTTGGAAAATTCCTGATTGCCGAGACAGTGAGACCTGCAAGAATTCAGAATAAAATCCTCATAATTGCAGACAGAAGAGCTTTATTTTGCGGTCTTCGCACACATGACACACCAGATCCAAATAATGGCTATTTACTTGTGGTGAGAAGAGAAGCGAAGCAGAGAAGACTGATACATGCGTTGCCCACCAAAACTTGCAACCTGAAGGCACTCTCTCAGGCTAGGTGATCAGACCAGTGGCAACAATGGGAACACATAGGCCTTCCCATTACCTTGAAAAGGTACACCGGGCGCTGTGAACAGAACAGGGTCCCAGGCTTGAGAGGACCCACTTTAACAAATCCAGGCGCTCTTATCATGAGGTGGTGTAGAATGTTGCACAGGTCAATGGTCTTCGTGAAACCCTGCAACAATGTAATAGATAGTTTCTGGGGAAGTATCAGGCAAAGTCACCTGACATAGTAGACCAATGAGGATTCAAATGTATATTGGCTCTATAGGTAATAGACTTGAGCTAACCAATTGGGACAACCCTTAGGTTTTTTGGGATGGAGTCCTCACCAGGGTACAAAACCAGTGACACGAACTCGGGGGCTGTGATTGCTGGAGATTTGTGATTTCTTGTATGCTCCCTGTCTATTGGAGAATAAAGACAGTAAACTTTGCCCCATGGCTGAGTCTTCGGTTATTGCCAGTGGAGGTTTTGATGGGCCTTAGGTACTCTGCTGACTTGTGATATCATTAATGCGAGCCCCCCAGTCCTCTCTCCTCTGCCCTGTTACAACAGGTCTAACTTTATTTAGCATTCAAATTAATACTAATTCAGGCTGTCAGGCCTGCACTGTGATTCCTGTGTGCACTTGTCCTAGCTGGAATAGAAACATCTGTAAAACCTGACATTAATATGTTTCTTCAAAATAAATAAAACTTTTATCACTTACACAAGTTTACCAAACCTCTTCTAGCACCTTCTTAGCAAAACCAGCACAAATCTATGATTGTACAAACAACACTTCTATATTCTTAAAAGGTGACTGATCAGTATATATCAGTAATAACAGATGTATTTTGGTATTTGAACTATTTGAAGCCTGGAACGGTATAGGCAAGCTCTACCAATCTGACTCATCCAGACCATTGTGGTCAGTTCCTCGCTATGATGATCCAGTAGCAACTCAACTTGCTGTCTCCATTGATTTGGTCATAGAGATTAAGTTAATTTAGCCTTTTAGTTGTGTACTCGAACCAGTGTGGTGGGGGCAATCTATACTCTACTGCTAAGAGGCCTGCTAATCGTGGATGTCCAACTCCAGGCCGCCAGAAACCTGACAGGTTTTAAGAATATCCCTCATTAATATGCATGAGAACAATGTGCATACATTTAGAATCATTGTATGCACATTTACCTCATGAATATTAATGGGGGTTTCCTGAAAAATACGACATGGATCTGGCCCTCGAGGTCTGGACTTGGACAACCCTGAGCTAAAGCATCATCTTTCAACCTTCATTCAATTACATCCTTTCAGTTATCTCCTGGATCTGGAATTCTTTACACACCAACATTGCCTGACCCAGAGTTGTTTTGTGTTTTAAAGTGAATCCCTTTTTTTCCCGGGAACCAGGAATACCTCTCAACCCTCCCCCCCCTGCCGCCAACCATAAGATCTATCTTTGTCTCATAAGCCTGACAGATCTCAAACCTGACCGATCCAGTCCCTTCACATTTGTGACTTGCCTGCTCATTTACTCATAATATCGCTGGCCAATTACATTGTGTGAAGTATCCTGCATGGGAGGATGATTAGGGTCCCTCATGCAAATAATGTCAGTATTTACCAAGTGCGCTCCTTCTCTCGGGCCACTGTCAGAGTCACCAATGCTAACTTTACAAGTCACTGTGGTACAACACACCATCAAAGGAGTTTGGTTAATACCAGCAGACAGATGTGTTTTTAAATAGATGATCTTGTTTCCAAAATGCTCGGACTGTGATTTCAAACCTTTCAGCTCCTCCACCAGCTGCCGATGTGCAGTAGCATTGCCGTCAAGGCCAGTATCCCTGCTTTGAAAGTAGAGCAGCTCGTGTTGGTGAGCTCATGGGCTGCAGGGGTGTTTGCGTATTCACCCCAGGCAAATCATCAATCGCAGCCCATCCTGCTTAAATCACTGGCTACATTTGTATCTGGTACTGGCCAAATCAAATCATTATTCTATCCATTTAGGACGGCATTCTTAGTCACACTAATCCATTTATTCTGATCCACGGTTGCAAAGGCAGAAAACATATGAAAGCATTCCAAAGCATCTGTTACTACAACCTCCGGCACATACAATGATTTATCTTCTTGAGTTGTCAGGCCCGCCGCGTTAAGTGAAGTGTTGTAGGCTTCAATTACGTTCTTACTCCCTGTATCGGTATTGAGTATACTCCCAGGCTGGAATATTCTTCTCAAATTTCTTTGCAGCCTTTGTCAGAGCTAGTGATGGTATTTAGAACTCAACCTCCCATCCCATAAGGCCCATTACTTTCTTTTCAAGGCTTGCCCTTTCTGCATCTGCCGTTTCAGTTCAGTCTTTTAAAGACTTGAAGAATGTCAATTTTCTTTGGATCAACTTCCCATCTTCTTCGGTTCTCAGCTCTACTTTGCCTCGTATCAACTCCGCCACCTCCTTTGCTTTTCCTGGCATTCAAGACCCAGCCCGATAATCACATTGTAGGCGGAGCAGTCGACACATCTGTAGGAACAGGACTAACAGCTGGCATTGCCATAAGAGGCCTTCCACCATTTGAGGGTAAGTTTGATATTTGTGATCAAACTCTTCAAGTAAAGTCTAAATTTAGATAAACTGTACATTAGCTTCCAAAATTTGGTAAGCTGATGCAGCCTCTTAGGATTTCATAGAAGGGGGCCAACAATACCCAGCTTTTCGTTTCACCAGTTTGTTCGTGCTCATGCCTACACAAGCTTACAATATTATTCTGCTACTAACCTCTGATTGCCTGCACAAAACTGTACTTTGTAGCACATTTGCGCCTCTGAATAGAATTAAAATGTTCAGGTGTGGGTCACAGCATCCCTGAAGAGATGCGAGTCAGATTACTCCCCCTCCTAACATTGTAAAACTGCACTTTACAGCTGTGACAGAATTCCATTTGCATAGTAGGGAATCCCAAGTTGTTGGGATTTTTGTAACCCAAAATGATGCAGGTAATTCTGCCTCAGAAAACTAGCTATGCTAGTCAGGCACACTTTTATAATGCTCCGTGCAAACATGGTTTAGTGCAAACATGTAACTCTGTTGGCACTGTCTCAACACACTCTCAGCAGCTGACCTGCAGTTTGGCAACATGGCCGTTACAGAGTAACATGTTAATTCCTGCAAACATCCTCCTGGAACACAAGGTTCCAAAGTCCTGGGGCTACCCTTATACATGGGCATCCTTGACTCAAATGATATGTTACTCTACATCCCCAAGGCATGGTGGCCGATTTTTGGGTAAAACGTCAGTGCATGCCATATCTGGTTTGATGTGGTAGGCTACGGGAATTTACAGTTATATTGACCAAAACCTGTTTGATGTACTTTTATTGGCTACCTGGCTTCGAGTGACTCATTCAATTGTCAGAGTTGTGGTTGTGTGTACTATTGTCTGGTGCTGATTTTCACCCAAAACAGACCATTGGGTCTAGCCCTGGAAGCTTCCTTTTTGCTCTGTTGGGAAAGCTTATCACCTTCCCAACGGGGATACAGAAGATCGACCCCTACTGTCTATTTCCATCTTCTGCTAGTGTTCACCACCTAAGGGCTAAACGCTTTATACTAAACTCCCCCAGGCAGTTCCTAACTCTCCCCTACACTATCCAGTGATTAGTGGCTTTTACTGCCCACTCCTTTATTTTGGCTATCACAGTACTATTGCCGTTTGGATGCTTCTTTGCTAGTTTGTGCTCCTCTTGAAAAGTGGAGTCTGCCCAACGCCCATGCTACCCTCAGAGACAAAGGAGGTGTACCACTAATGTCGTTTCTGTTTGAGTAGGAGTTTAGGAACAACTACTCATCCATGTACACCTGTAGAGTAGTAGTCAAGCTGGTCGGATAGCAGAGTGATTTGAGTGCTTGTTCTGACATCCGTGTGCAGCCTGCTGACGCAGGTTTGAATCCCGGTAGGGCTAACTCAGCCTTTCATCCTCCCGAGGTTGATAAACTGAGTACCACGCAGTGGCATAATAATAACGGTTATTGCAACGCTTAGATGCCTGCAGGTTTGTAGTGCTAAATAAAAACGAGTTATTGTTGTTATTCACTTCCCGCCTCCTAGCAGATTTTAAAGTTCAAGGGGGTGGTCTATAGTGGCACAGTTTCCACATCATAGGGGTGGGCTGGAAAAAATGAAGCACTATATGTCCAGTCCTAACACGGCAGAACTGCGCTTTGCAGCACTTCACAAGGCTTTACCCATCCAAGCAGATTTTAAAGTTGTAGGCGGTAGGTTACAGTGTCCACAGCATAGGGGATGGGCTAGAGAAGCAGAGGAAATTACTCCTGGGGCTACATTTAGTTCCAAACTGCACTTAGGTGATTAAAGAGTTCAGTGTTAATGTTAGGAGCCCCTCCCACCCCCACCAAGAGCATCTGACCTGCCAGATAACAGCCTCCACTATTTGCGGGACCTGACAGCCACCACCACCCTCTTATTTTCTGAAACCCAGCTCCAATTGCCCACCAAACTGGCACACATTGGTAGCCCTAGCTGGAAATGTTTCCCCTTTATTGTTCTTCTATTTGTTCATCGAGGGAGGTGATGCAAAAAATGTTGCAGTGTTTAACTGGGGTAATTATGCAAGCCATAGTATTATCAAATTGGCAATATGCATATTTACTATAGCCCTAACCAGTGATAAATTGAATTTTGAAACTTAATTTAAAACAAATATGGTAGATCAATGGACAATGCAAATTAACTCAAAGTAATTGATACAGAGCAAAGGAAGCGATCGGAAGTTGGAAATTCAATGACCAGCCTTGGCGTCACAGCTTGCTCGCCCTCAGCACGCACATGCCCCGTGACATTTCGTACAGGCTTCTGTGGCTGGGCCCGCGCCTGCGCAGTGTGGGCACTTGTGAAGCATTACCAACACTATCCGCTGCACAATGTGCAGGCGTTGCCATGTCTCATGCAGACACAGTGTACTGACAAATAGTTTCTGACTTCTCCCTTAGGGTGACCAGATGTCAAGGTTTTCCCGGGATAGTCCCAGGAAATCACCCTCCGTCCCGGGAGTTTTTAAATTTGATATACCCCGTCCCGGGTTTGCAAGGGTGGGTGGCTACGGTCCTGGTTTTTGCTGGGACCCGATTTCGAAATCCCAAAATCGGGTCTGGCACGACTCTTCCTGCGTAAATGGGGGTGTGAATGCTTTTCACGCCCCCATTTCCTCCCCCCCAAACCCCAGCCGCTCTCCTCCAAATGGAGGAGTGTGCCTGTGAGCACCCCCCCTCCCCGCAACAGGCCAGCGACATAGAAGTAGGACTACAGTTTTATTTATGTTTACTTTACTCGTACTTCCATATCTATGGCCTGTCCCGTTTTTAAAATGTTTTAATCTGGTCAGCCTATTCTCCCTATACTTTTTTTTTTGTTTTTATTCCTTCAAGAACTGTTTATTTTTTTAACTAAAAGTATAGAAACCGTGAAAAGTAGAGAAGTGTCGCTCCTACTCACTCCAGTGACTGCTTTTGCATTTGAAAACCTTAAACTAAAACACATCAATGCCTTTTTATGGTTGACATGTCCAGGGGGTATATCCGGAGGTAGGCAAGAGGGTCGCCGGACATTAAAAAATGTGCATCCTGAGATCTTCAGCATGCAGGAGCTGGCATCAGTGGATCCACTCACTGTTGAGATGACAACAAACATATTTCTTAGTCTCCAGCACTCACGCTTTTCCACTTTTCCTTTGCAACACCGTTCTCTGGAATATTCCCCAGTTATTTTGGTTGTAGCATTACTTGGGTTTCTTCCAAGCACCTTTTCACTGACTCGTTTTTTTTTTAAATTGGTGTACATGTGTACTTGATATTTGTGTTAATACTTCAGTTTTAATTACATTTTTTATTTTATTGCATTTTTAAACTGTCACAGTCTTAGTTGCGTATTTATAACGCTCTTAATACCCAGAAGTTTCCAAGTGCAGACCCGGGATCGAACCTGTGTTGCTTCATGTCGTCTTGTTTCCAAGGCGAGCACGTTGCCGCTGAGCTATCCCCCCAGATAGCTCTGGGGCAACGGCGCTGAGCCATACAGTGCTATTTTTCAAAACAGCAGAGATTAATCGTTTATTTTTCAAAGCTCCTCGCCCTGCTCCAATCCGATCTTAAAAATGAGAGAATTCTAGTTTTCAAAGATGTTGCACCAGCTGCGGGAAAAAAGGGATCTCTTCGTCTAGCTTCCACGGTGAAAAGAAGTCGTTTATCTGAAAAATAAAATCCACTGGTGAAAGAGAACACAGGAATGAGTGAATGGACTGTCTTGTGTTTGCTTTATGAAATGCTACCTGGCAGTACAGCAGTCCCTGGCTTGTCTGCGTCCCTCGCAGCTCGGAGCTTGCGCAGAATGTTTATGATATCGCGCGCCTGTGCCGAGTCTGACGCGTCCCTTGAGCAGGACGGCCTGCAGTCTTGCGAGGGTGATGACGTCAGTGCTGGCACCACCTGTGACCACGAGTCCTCAGCTCACCCGGCCAAGCCGCTTCTGCGCGAATTCATCGGCGTGGCTCTGAAGGCTCCCGCTGGAAACCTAACCCCAAACAGCCTTCGCTATAGCAGAAAAGGTGGAGGCCGAGGGACCAATGGTTTACTAGCTACTCAGTGGGATGCTTTAAACTGGGGGAGGAGTGGAGTGCCCTGACGTTAGTCTCAGTAAATGAAGTTTTTATCATCCACACTATCTGATTGTTTTTATGAATCATTTCATAGGATAAGTTTGGCCAGAGCATAACAAGGTGTGCGTCACACAGCTAGGGCTGGTCTGACCTCTAGGGAACTCTGGAGATTTCCCTGTATGCCTCTGCATCCTGGCCCTCTTTTGGGTGATATTTTCCCATTTTCCCATAGGAAAAGGGTTAGGTTTGCTGAAAATGTGTTATATGGGGCCACTTTGAAAATTATTTCCAGGGCCTCTTTTGGTTCTCAGCCCACCCCTGTACACAGCTGGCCCATGCAGAGAGTTGTTGATGTGGCCTACGCAGTCTTTATTTTGTATTCCCCCCTGCCCTATAATCCACCACTGTGAAATAGAAATGTTGCATGTGTTATAGCGCTGGAAAGGATTCAGGTGGGCCTTAGCGCTGCTTGGACTTTTCTCCACAGTGATGTCATGGGCATACTTATTGGTCCCTGGTCTTGGTTGTCAGAACCACGTGCCTAACGGGCATGGGGTACTCTTGAACTCGTAGTGAAGAAATGAGTTCTTCCCACCAATGCAATACTCAGGTGTACTAAAGAGCGTTTAATTGGTTGAAAGAGTAATTGACGATGGCTGGACACGCTGGACCTCAAATGGCTGCAAGGAAAACACTGGGTTAGCAACTGGTATAAGGACGGTACTCAGTAACATAAATGACAATCGGTAACCCACCTGACTATAACCAAGATGACTCCTGGGATAGCGGGTACGAAATGGCCAGCACTGGAGTCATATAGCAAATCTATAGTAAACACAAAACATCACAGGTAAGCCTAGGTCTGGAACTAGAATCGGATAGAAATAACCAGGCAATAATACCCTTTGCTTACCTATGTGTCCAAAAGCAGGACCCCTTTTGTAGCACCAGCACAGCAAGACGTAAACTTGAAAAGCGAATAGTTCCAAATTCAACAATGAAGCAAGAACTCCACCTGTACCGCCGAAACGTGGACGCCTAGATTTTGCAAGTGTTGCAGGCAGTCTCTAGTCCAACATAGTAGTTCCAAAGTGCTGCAGGAAGTCTCTAGTCCAGCACAGAAATCAACACCCTATTCCCGCCGGCACGAGTACGCCTAGGAGATGGTATTTCCAGCGCAGTTCCTTGTAGAGGTGTTTAAACAATGTCCATAAAGCAAGGCATTCCGTAAGCAGTCCAGGTCCTCAATCCTGAAACAACAAGAAGAAGTGAAATCACAAGACAAAAGGCCAGCCAGTTACACAGTCCGGGTCGTAGCAGTTCAAATAGGCTTAGACAGAAGGGCAAGACAAAACGAAGTCCAAAAAACAAGCAAGGGTCAGAAACCAGGAGTTCAGTAGTACATAAGCGCTGCTGTTGAAGTCCGAAGAGAAAACAATCAGACGCGCAGGGGGAAAGAGGGGCATGACTATATCGGCGTTGCTGCGGCGTGGGAATCACGTGAGCGGAAAGCAGACGGGAACGTGACTGCAGCCGTGTCAAGTGCCAACATCGCCATGGCAACCCCCAATGCCTTCGAAATAGTCAACTGTGCAATCGCCTGCCCGTATGTGAAATTGTTTGTTTAATAGCACCAGGTGAGCGAGGGGAATGTGCCGGCGATTGCAACCTGACATAGGTACGCTGAGATGAAAGTTTGTTTTTATTGTAAACCATCATGTTGCTTTGAGTGGCCAGGGGGTTATCCAGAAAGGCAGGAGTGGGGGATCAAGAAGCGTGGGGCAACAACATAAAAAGTAAACATTTTTTGGTCAAATCTGGTCCACCTCGTTGTGGTCACAAAAAGGAGTGAGAACTAGCCAACTGTCATGCATCAGCCCTGGAGATTTGCTAGCCGTTCGAGATACTACTAAGATGGTGGCCTGTTACATTCTATCGGTCTAGTTTATTCCAACATGGCCGACGTAATCAATAACCAGTAGGCCATAGCAACGCTCGGCGCGTTGTATCATTTTCGTTACGTGACCAGCCAGTCGCTCTCAGCGTCTAGCTTTCCATCATTGCCTTTTCGTTCAGGTCCTTTGCTTACCTACCTACTTTCCCTGCACTAGTGGTGTTTTCAAGTTTTCAGGTAAGGTGATTAGGGTCTTATCTTCTGTTCTTTCTTACACGACGCGTACTACCAAGCGTTTTCCTTGTAAGTACTTATCTACTTCACGCAGTCGGTGCTTCAGTGTTAGCATTTTGCTGTGAGCGTTTTCGGCTGTTCATACTTTTCTGTCCGTGTCCTTACCTCTTTTCCTTCCGCCTTCCTTTCTTCTGTTGTTCCGTTCATAACGCCTCTCCGGTGTTCCGACGGACCGAGACCTCCCTCCAATTGCAACTCAGCCCAGAAGACATCAAGACCGCACAACACTGGAGGCAGTATCCGGGTCTCACCGCCTTTCTCAGGGAACGAGTAGAGCAAGGTGTGGACGTTCCTCCTACGTGTCCGGAGCTCCGCGGCTGCAGGAATCTCCATACAACTGCCGGACATCAGTATTCCACGGATACCTGAATACTGATAGGGTTTTTTTTGCCAGGAGGCTTTTTTCCCCTTTCTTTAGGGCTTGCTCCTCTGGTATTCCCTAGATCTGTTATCAGCCAGATCACGGAGGCTACCGAGGGAGCGCGTCCTTACCTTCGACAAAAAAAGGAGAAGAAGCCAGCCGAAGGAGAAAAGGTCAAGAAAAAGATGGCTGTAATTAGGACGGAAGAAGTACAGGAGAACATAGGTGAGGAGGAGTTGGGGAAGGCGGAGACAGATCGTGACACCAACATCTTCTTAGGCTACCTCATTGTATGCTGCATATCTGACTCTGCAGCGCTTTCCTTTCCTTGACTGGTGTGGGGGCTGAACACCTGCTCCCCGGGATCCGGGTCCAGCAACCACAGGCCCTGCTCATGCCCCTTTTTGCCTTTCTATCGACCCCTGCCTTTATGACACCACTCCTGGGTGAAACCAATGGCAAAGCCAGGGCAAGACTCTACGGTGCAGTTGAGACAGGGTTCGCGCTGGGCCTGTGATGGTGCTGGTATACAGATTCTCTAACATCTATGCTGTGGGGTGCATTTAAGGCACTACGCAGAAATCCCCTTCACCCAAAACCACATTTAAACAGTGCCAACAAAACGGCTGTGCATTTGTCTTTCTGGCACATGTGTGGCAAGCAGTTGAACACTGCTTTGAAAAACGGCCCTCCGTTTGCTTCATTTTCGTCTGCATAACTAGAAGTTATGCTGTGCCTTCAGAACAGCGCTGTGTCTGTGTTTCTTACATCTGGAGAACAAAAAGTATGCACGGCATCCAAAACAGCTTTGTTTTAGTCATAAATCACATGTGGAGCAAGGGTTTCTACATTACAACCCGACACAGCTTTTTCTTCCCTTTGATGTGAACCATCATGCTCAAATTACTGTAAATGAAAGAAATAGCGTGCCCTTTGCTCTTTTCTGTGTCCAAATAATATTCCTCTCCTAAAATCCATCGTACTTCCATAGGCTCTTCTTTCCAATTTTTAGGAAAACCTTGTGCCAAATGCCCCACATGAAAAACAAGTTATTATTGGGCTCACAGGTTTCTTTTCCACTAGCTGAGAGGTTATTGTGTCCTTTATTGGAAGGGTTCTGTGATATTCCTTTCACATTGATTCCCCAAGAACTCGCCTTTTCGCTTCTCCTATATGCTACTGGGCTTTCCCTATCAATTGTTCTTAAATCCCTATTAGGTAAGTTTTGAATATTAGGTTCCCTCCTTACATCTTCAGTTCAATGAAGAGATTTTAAACGTCTGGCCACCTCAGCGTAGTTCTGAGTGGTGCACCAGCCTCTGAGAGTGATGGCTTATTTATTGTTAGACTGCTTTTCATATTGATGGAGGCAGCCCATTGACCAACTGCTCCAAAGAGATCCAATACTTCCGGGATTACTTTTCTTTCTCAACCAAAGGGATAAAGTATTTTGGATCCAAGACACAAGTTCTATTGGGGATTAAGTTGGAATTTCTCTAAACATTTGTCTATGGAAATTCTGTGTTTGTCCTACTTGACGGAGACGACTTTTTTTATATCTTCAAAAGAGGTGGTGCCTTGTGAGCTATGGGTTTGGTAGGAGGCCTAAAGCTCTCCTTTCAGTAGAGGAGCTAAATAACACACTTTAAGTTCCTAATTTCATTGGAAGTGATGAGCTAACCTTTCAAAATACAGAAAGAAACTTCCCAGATCTTCTCCCTCTCTATGAGGCTAGAAGACGCCATGTGGAAGAAGTGGCCTCTGCTTATGGAGAGCCAACCTATCTATCCCCTCCTAATCCCTTAGGTCTGCCTCAATTTGATGGTGCACCAGGCATTCAAATAGAATTTCTATAGGGTTCACATTAATCCTTCCTTTTAAGTCTGACAGAGTATTTCTTTATTTGTTCAGATGTTTTATCATTAACAATTTCAAAAGACGTCTTTTCTGTGATTTCAAATTCTCCTTCAAATGGGATGATTATTATCTGGCTTCCTGTCTCATCTATCCTCTTCTGAACCACAGGATATAAATTCAGATTAGGGTCCTCTAAGTCACTTGTTCAAGTTTCCCAATTTTCTGCCTCTTCAGATTTTATCTCATTTTTGTCTTCAAGGTAATTTGAATTATCTGAGCCAAAAGAAGAGGAACATTTTTTTTCCAATGAAACATTTTCTGAACTGGTCTCAGTTTTTCAGTCACTATAAGAATCATTAGGGAGTGTTGAATTGAAAGTGATAACTAATGCATTGTGGTCATAAGGTAAAGAGTCATAGGTTATTACTACTGAAACTGAGGATAGGTTTCCAAGGTGGGAGGTGTTCATAACATTGGTCCCTAGTTTCTATCAACCAGGTCGGATCCCACTCCTGACATTATATGTGAGGCCAGTAGTAAGGCTCGGACACAGGAGAGATCTATTTTTGTCTATAGACTTTTATTGAAAGTAAAAGGGTAGGGGTTGGGGAAACCCCTACTTTTTCCTTTGTCTAAGATGTTTCTATGTCGTTTTGCTGACAGGAGTTTTTTCGATTACATTTTTACTGAACAAAATCCATTGAAAATACTCTTTCATTTTTATTTTTACTAGGAGGTTTCCCATTCCCCCAAACCTCCTTGCCTATATTTGTATACCTACACCAACCCCCTCCCTACCATTTTTATCCCCGTGCCCCCCTCGATATTTCAATGATTTTTTAAGATGGGATGTTTTCAGTAATAATTCCATCAGGAAAAAAACTGTCGGTAAAGTACGTCGTACCGTCTAAGAATGGTTTCCCTGACTCACGGAATTAGTGAAAATAGTCAGGATGTCCAAAAGAATAAAGTCTGTCCCGTTCATGTGCCCAAAACTTACCTCTGTCCCTCACAATATAAACTCACAAATGGAGCATAGGTGATCTTCAAATAAGGAAAATAGTGTTAATCAAGGTACCATAAATGTTCTCAGCCAGGTAGGCTTCCACAGTATTTAAGGTAATCTTCATAAACAAAAAAATACAATGTTCCAGTTTTAATGGGGTGGGGGCGAGTGGGGGATAGCTTCAAAGGGACACAAATGTCTCTCCAGTGGCTTGTTATTCAAAACCCAAAAGAATGTCTTTTGAGTACAGCCCGTTCAGCTAGGTGAACTTCCAAAGGATTCAAGGACATTTTCTTTTCTCCAAAAACTAGGGTGTTGCTGCTTTCCCTAGATTTCAACAGGACAATGTCTTTTTAGTCTCTTCATAAAAAATGAAAGGAAAAAACTTTAGTTGTAGGGACACTAAGGTGAGCACTACATTGTAAAAAAAAACGTTTGAAATTCAAGGAAAAAACTTTAGTTGTAGGGACGTTAAGGTGAGAACTTAATGCAACAAAACCCCTGAAATTCAGCTAAAGCCACCTTAACTTCACGCCCCTGTTGTGCAGCCTACGACCACAATGATGAAATCACAGATGATATTGTATGAGAACAGTGATGACATTACAAATCACATCACTGATGCAATGACTGGTGACAACACTAATTACATTGTATATAATTGATTACATCATTAATGGAATAAGACATAACCTAATTTATTTATTTATTCAAATTTTTGTAAACCGTGCCACATACGCCAGAGCCCTCAGAGCTCGCACAAAAAACAAACAAATACAGACAATCAGTAAAAAAGACAAAAGAAGAGCAGTATAATGAAGAAATACAATTGAAATCAAGCAGGATTAGTCAGTGGATAGGTTGAATAGATATGTCTTCAACCCTTTTTTGAATTCCATGATAGTAGGAATAGCTCTGAGACTGTATGGAAGAGCGTTCCAGGCAATAGGACTCTGGACATTAAAGCTACGTCCACCAGCTTTGGCCAATTTACACCTTGGCTGAGCAATTTTTATTTGATTTTCTGACTAAGAGAACGTGATGGAGTATACAGAAGAAGGCGATCCACCAAATACCTTGGGGCCAATTTAAGCACTAATGCGTCAAAGTGACCTGTTCTTGAATCTCCTCCAACCCTCTTTCCTCCCCACTCTCCTCACCTGATTCAAGGTCCTCAAAGCGTAGCTGTTGGTGGGACAGGTAATCCTTTTCCCTCTTGTGCGAGGTATACCTGCCTCGGGAGGAAGCCACAGTGAATGCTAATAAACAGCAGTCTTGGGGCCCCCTTCCCGTGGTCAGGCCGTGTAGAAGGGAAAAAGCCTTTGCGGGAGGAAAAAACCCTTCTGGCGAGTCGGAGAGCTGAGAGACAGTGCCTGCAGTCCGTGTTGGTCGAGGAGCTTGGAGATGGTCGAATTCCTGGGAGTCGGTGTGCCGGAAGAGGCAGGCTGGAGCTGGTGAGTGAGCGGAATGGGAACTGCTGTACTTTGAAGTGTAACCGGGAGCCACACCAAGCGAACGCCCAATGCAGAAGACAGATATGGAGCTGGAAAGTGAGCGAAAAGGACACCGCTGTCCTTAGACGAGACGTGTGCAGCCGCCCAGAGCGGACGACCGCAGGTGGAGGACAGGGAGGAACAGGAGCCTGCTGCGGCGAAGAGGTGCCGGGCACGCGAGAAGAGGAGGGACAGCCAAAGTAAGGAGGAGCGGGCAGAAGTAGAGCGAGAAAGGATATGGTCCGCGAGAGGGGCGAACCTGAAAGAAAGAGACGGCTAAAGGTGGCCAAAACAAGAAACACTAGCGTCAAAACTCAGAGAGAGCGAGAACGCCAAGCAGGGGTTGCAACGCGACGACCGCTGGGGGTGTGGAAGCTAAGAACCTCCCAGCGGTCGCCATGTTGAAAACCACTAGAACGATAACCTGCGCTGGAGGAGACGTGACAGAACTATCCGCTCCGTCTCCTGCAGCGGAGCCGCCAACGCGGAAGTAGACACCAAGTGCATTGGCAGATGACACAAAGTCAGCAGTTCATGGGTAACATTCTGTTTTACCAGCACCTAATGGAGATGCCGCCTGCAAGCAGTTATATGTGCAAGTCCGGAGAGTCTTGAGATGGCACGAACAACTCCATTCTGGGAGATCTGAAGAGATGTCAGGTTATACTGAGAACAGCCGCTCAGGAGACTATTGCAATAGTCTAGGCGGAAGTTGACAAGAGCGGTGGCGAGAATGGCCACATTTCCATGAGTCATGAAAAGTCGGATGCTGCACATTAGTTTATTAACTGGACCACATGAGGAACGGATCTGAGCAACATTCTGGTTCATGGTTAATTCAGCGTCCAGAATTACACCCAAGGTTTTTACCTTTCTGGCCACTGGAATCATAGTGCCAGAGATCGAAAAACCTTTGTATTCTTCTGGTAGGGTTTTAAGCTCAGAGCAAGAAGCCACAATCACGAGTTCGGTCTTCTTGGTGTTTAAGGCCAAGGAGTTGGAGGCCATTCAGGCATGGATGGCAGAGTAGATGGAATTCAAAATAACCAAGTCCTGTGAATAAGAGCCTGTGAGCTTCATGATGAACTGTGTATCATCAGCATAATTAGTATACTGGACACCCAGGTCATCCAGCAGTCTCAAATAAGCGACAACATAAATGTTGAACAATGAAGGGGAGAGAAGAACCCTTGGGGACACCAGAGGTAATAAGGGTGGGTCTAGAAGAGGCTTTGGTAGAGAACACCCTGGCATTACACAGGCCAAGAAAAGAGGCGATGCATTGGGAGGCCTGGGCTGAACAACCTAAAAAAATACAAAGTCTGTCTTCTAATAGAGCGTGATCCACGAGATCAAATGCGGATGATAGGTCCAAAAGCATCAGCAATGCTGGTTGCCCTTGATCAATGGTGTTCAGTAGGTTTGCCTTGAGATCCAGCATAGCTGTCTCAGTGCCATGCCCACTTCTGTACCCCGATTGATGGTCAGTAAGAAAGTTATTATGTTCAACAAACTTCTGGAACTGGGTATACGCCACCTTATCGAGGATCTTCAAAAGGAAAGGAATGTTAGTTATTGGATGATAATTGTCCACAGAGAGCAGATCCAAGTTGTCCTTTTTTTAAAAGAGGGGTGATCCAAGCCTCTTTGAGAAAAAATGGGACAGACCCTTCAGCATATAACAAGTTAATAGATTTTGTGACCCATGGGCCAAGGACGTCGATACAGCTAATAAAGAGGCTGGACGGACAAATATCATATAGACATGAAGTAGGCCTTGCGCTGGAACTGATTTTTAAAATCATGTTTTCAGAGCATGGAACAAAAGAAAGAAAAAGGGAAAGGGGTTTCGGGAGAGCTGTTTTCAAGGCTGGGAGGAATGACATTAGCCTTACTATAACAAGCACCCCTAATAGAAAGAATGGAGCTTCCATGGGCAGTAATCTTGTTGACAAAAGCGTTATGAATGGTTTGACACCACTCATTATCTTTTACCAGAGCGGGCAAAGAGCAAGGTTTACCCTTGAATTTGTTCAGGATTGCGAAAAGTTCCTTAGAGATAGATTTAGCCTTGATAATCTTAGCATTGTACAAAGATGATTTGGATGATATAATAGCATCTTTAAATTGCTTAACCACAGATTTGTAAGCAGCCAGTGTGGAAGGAGAAGGGTTCTTATGGGTTCTTACGGTTCTTGTGAATTAGCTCATGAAAACTTTTATTACCTTAATAACAATTTAGGTCATGGACTTGGCCATGACAAAAGCTGGGGTCACTGTCCAGCACCAAAGGCCATAGCTAGTGGCCGGTTAGTGTTAAAAAATACCAATGTGCATGATTAAAAGCCATGTCTAGTAGCCCATCACTGTTTTAAAATAAACAGTGGGCAATGTTGAAAGCTGTAGTCAGTGGCTGTGGCTAAATGTCATAGCTATTGCCCATTCATTTGTTAGAAAATACAGTTGACACAACCAAAGACTGTGGCCACTGGCTAGTATTGTGTTGAAGACCACGGCTAGTGGCTGGTTAGTGTTGTATAATACATAGGGAGCACAGTTGAAGGTCAACACTTATTGCATTTTGTTATGTTAAAATAAACAGTGGACATGGCCAAAAGATGTACAAACTGCTCAAGGTCAAGGGACATGGCTAGTGGCCCATTTATAAGTTCAAATATATAGTAGGCACAGCCAAAGATTGTGGCCACTGGCCAGTATTGTGCAAAGGTCCATGGCTAGTGCCTTATCAGTGTATATAATATACAGTGGACACAGTTGAAAGATGTATCCACTGGTAACGGTCAACATCTATGGTTAGTGTTTTAAAGGATTCAGTGCACATGGGTGAAGGTTGTGACCACTGTTCATAAATGAAGGCCATGACTAGTACCCATTCATTCGTTAAAATATATTTGGTCATGCACACTGACCATGGCTGAAGGCCATGTTTAATGCCAGTTACTGTCACAGTGTAATTGTTGATGTCTTCGGTAATGTCATCTGTGATGTCATCATTGTGGTTATAGGCTGTGCAACAGGGGGGCCCAAAGTTAAGGTGGCTTAAGCAGAATTTCAGGGGTTTTGTTGCATTAAGTTCTCACCTTAACATCCCTGCAACTAAAGTTTTTTCCTAGAATTTCAAGGGTTTTGTTATTCCATACATAATTGACATTAATAATACAGACAATTGGGCTAATGAAAGCGATATATCATGTCTACAAAGTAAAATAAAAAGAAATTGTGCAACCACATCCCCTCCAAATAAACCTGCTCATAACAAAGTTTGTTTGCATATGTGCTTAACATTTGAAAGCTTTCTGCACTGGGTGTTCTCAGTATCACAACCATGACTCAGCATAAGAGCTACTCTGATCAAGATACACTGTATATTATTTGTAAATACTGAATAAATGGGTGTCTACCATTTTTCTGTTCTTTTCTGTTATATTGTTTTAATTTTCATCTACAATTGATGACATCTCTCCAACCCTGACCTGACGTGTGACTACAACATGGTATGATCTATTAACGTTTTATTGCAACAATGCTCTTATTACGTTTTGATTATCTGGATATTTGCTTTGAACTTTACATGCCCAATGGGTTTGACTATTTTGGAATCACAAATACTTTGCATACTTTGTACTTGTACAGCCTTGATAACAACCAGGGGTCGAAACACGTGTTGGCTGTTTTTTGTAAGTTTTGGCAAATTTGGAAGAATGAACACAATTCATCATGAAGTAGAATTTCTGAGCTTCTTTAGGATGGATTATGCACTGTCTGAATAAGACTGGCGCGAGACACTCTCCCAAACCTTTTTCATTTAACTTTTTAAAGTGTTTACATTTATATGTAATGTTAATGAATAGAAAGTTATTAAAGTGTTACAGTAACTGTGTACAAAGACTACACTCAATATGCACTCAATATATCTAAAAATAAATCTTTACAAGACTACTGCCCAAATATATATCTACAAAAGCTAAAATAACAAAAAATGACAAAGTACAAAGCCAAGACAAAGGACAACGGTATAGGAAGAGAAAAGGTAGACATAAAATTGATACATCAAGGCACTGTTTTTAAAAGCTCCTGAAGGCTTACAAAGAAGTTCAGCCACCAAGAGACAAAAGCAATAACAGAAAAGAGGAACAAGGTGCTTAGGAGAGGGATACAACCACTGTTACAAGATACAGCAAACCAGAATGTGTTTTCCGTATGCACTGGTAGGATATGTTCGTGCATAATTTATTGACAAATATCCAAAATCGACAAAAACATGCTCTTGCACAGAGCGTAGCCACGTCGCGGAAAGGCCCAATCACTTTGAAAGCTGTATTTACTCCGCTATGTGACTTTGCACCTGTTTGTAACAGTTATTCGGATCATGTAACAGTTTTGCGTTTACACTATATCTTAAATGTGTTCATTTTTTTAATGTTATCCAAGTAGACAGTTTAAAGTATTGGTACGCGACAAGGGATGATCGGATAGTTACAAATAATCTGATTGGCCCTCACCGGTTCCATAGCATCCAGACAAGACACTGGTCATCACTACATCCCTTGGTGTTTTTGTCTCAGTGGCTGCCATGAAAAGAGAGAAAGCACTACATGTACTCCCTTCTCCCTTTCCATAGCAGCTATTTTCTTTCTTTTTTCTTTTTTTTTCTATCTTTTTAATGGCTGTCATGGAAAGGGAGAAGAGACTATATGTAGTCCCTTCTCCCATTCCATGGTGGCCATCTTCTTTGTTTTGTTTTTTTACTGTTTTAACTGGCCACATTTGAAAGGGTGAATTTACTTTTTTTTCTCCTTTTTTCAGTTGCAAAATACCAGAGTGTCTTCAAACAGATAAAGACGACACGATTAGTACCCGGGATGAAGTGGATGAAGACTTCCGGCAGATGACTTGCATCAGAAAGAAAAGATCCTGGGAAGGCCTTTTGCTCATCCAAGTGGTACTGCTGGAGATAGGAGCAGCACATCGGTAGACACTTCATGAAAAGCCTCCTCTCTGAACATCTCTAGCATTTCTAATAACTCTTCAAATATGGTGCTACCACTGTTTGAATACTCTGTCTGTTGCTAGCAGCACCTTTATTGGGTGTAGGTTGATTATTCACAACCACCGCTCACAGATACACTGAAAATATAAGACCACATAAAAGCCAAAAAAGGCTGCAGCCCAGTATGGTCCAGAGCATCTCGCGCAATTTCCAACACGAATCATCCACTATATCCCAGTAGACACACACCAGATGATTTATCATAATCGATGCTCCCAAGCTTTCTGACGGAACATTAGAACACATCTTGGTGTTTTCTTGCACAATGTTAGACATATTCAAATGTCCAACTGGTGAAGACAATATGAAATAACAAAAATGAGCTTTCTGAAAAGACAATGGTGCTCATTATGAGTCTGGCGATATCCGTGCCAGTACTACCTGCATGTTGCCACTGGACCCCTAATGATTTACTGGCGCCTGACTGCTGGTAGACTGGGGGATTACAACCCTTGTGGTCCGGAAAGTCAGGCGCCGGTAACTGTAGGACTCTATAGACTCTATGGTCCCTATAGGACTCTATGGGAATGTGGAACACAGTAGCACTGGCACAGTTAATAACGGTGCCAGTGTTCTATGACGGTCTGCTTACTGTGGTCACTGTGTCCGGCAGGGTCCGACCTGTCGGGCACAGTGGCTCTGGCATGCAGACTTGTAATATGCTGGTCCGGAAACAACATTGCCAGTAAACATACCAGCACCATTGTTTCCGGACCAGCAGGCTCAGAATGAGCCTCAATCTTTCAAACAAATGTGTCCGCCCCTCTCTAAACCTCGCTAGCATTTCTAATAACTCTTTAAATAGAGTGTTCTCTTATAGATAATCACACAGTAACACACTTGAGCAAACCAAATCTTTGTTAAAGTACACACATTTTCAAATCACCCCACAACAGCAAAAAACAATCTTTTTAAAACATACACATTTTCATATGCCACCAAAATTCACTTTACCACACACCATAAGTGATTATAAAAGCATTGTAGATACAATCACATTTAAACTGCTCTGTGATCATTCTTTTATTTTGAGTGCAGGAAGTATAATTAATGATTCTATATCATGCACCTCACTGAAATTCATTTTCTTTCCTAATAAACAACTTCCAACATTTATTCCCACCCATTTTCTACATATACAGCAGGACCACTTAATAGTTAAATACAGCCCCATTATCAACATATTGGGCCTCATTACGACCCAGGCGGTAAGGGGTTTACGGCGCCGTAAACAGCGCCGACCCTTACCGCCTGAGTACGAGGTCCCTTAGCGCCATGGCGGATTTAACACCTGCTTTCAGCAGGTGTTAAAATCCATGGCGCTAAGGGACCATGGAGTTAATTACGCCACCGTAATTTACGGTGGCGTAATTAACGCCTTCCCCACTCCCATTATGCCCTATGGGGCAAAAATGGGAATGGGGAAGGGTAAATGGGGATTGGGGACTTACCGCCCCGCCAAGGTCGGAATGGGGCGGTAATCCGCCAACCACCATGGCGTAAACATAGTTTACGCCATGGTGGTAAAGTCACGGCCCAGGCGGTAAGTTACCGCCTGGGTCGTAATGAGGCCCATTATCAAAATAAAACTTTCAACACATCAATGGAAAACAGCTCATTAATGACAATCATATTTTATCACAGGTAACATGAACTGCACAGTGTGAGTTCTGCAGTCAAAATGAGAAAAGTGGACACAATGAAACCAGAAAAAGAGGACTATATTCTAAGAAAACTAATAAAATGCCCAACACATATTCACTGCAATCTAATACAAAGAGGTACACATTTCCAACATTAACACCAACTAATTAGAAACACCAAAACACATACAAAACCCTGCCCAGCAACACTGGTAGCCACGGAAATTCAACGCAAACCTTCAAAACCTCAAATAAGACCACACCTAAGCACACAAAATAACACATAAGATAACATTATGTGCTATATCATCCACATAAACTATGATTATTGCACAGAAAAAGTATGTTTATATATGTGGCTAGAAATATAACCATGCCTATAAACACAACCAATAAAAAGATGAAAAGTGTTGACGTGCCTACGCACGTGATTCTTTATACACACAGTTATAGAAAATCCATACATGAACGGTTTACATGAACGGTTTACTAATAGCCGTGACTATTCGCAAACACTACGACTTATTTCCACTCGTCCAAACTCCAAGCAAGTGTCCCTAACACACATATGAGCCCTCCTCCACTACCCATGGTCCTCCTCCACTCCCCTGGTCTCTCCCAACCCTCCAAAACACACAATGCATCTATGATACCACTCCAAAATGTCAGATAGCCACAGCTACCACATACACAAATACATGATGTGCCATTTGCCACAATATAGCTGTGGCTGCACAGGGTACCACACTTACCCGCAGGTAGCAATGCCATGCCCTGAGTGGCTGATGGAAACAATGAATAATTACAACAGTACCAACAACCAATAAAAAACTCAAAAACACACACATCATTCATACCTTGCTCATACAAACTACTAGAGATTCAAACGAGGAGTAATTTTCCGTAAAACAGAGAAATATTGCAAATATCATGGCCAGTTTGAAAACCGTGCAGCTGATCGGAGACAGAATAATAGATCAGTCTTAGAAGGGACTCTTTTGGGTACACAGAGTGGCTGCTGCATAGCCGCAGATAAGCATAACCGTACCATCAACTAATCAAAATCTTCAAAACACATAAATCAAACACACCATGCTCAAACTAGGAATCATTTTCCTGGAAACAGAGAAAGACTGCAGATATCATGACTGGTTTGAAAACTGTGTGGCTAATTGGATGGTTGCTTGCTTTTTGTGAGAAACTAAATATGAACATGGACATAGGTTTGAGAGATTTTACAATAAAATGGTTTGGATTGCGGGGAATGTGTTGGTTCCAAGTGTTTCCAAAATGTTTAAGTGTGAGAGGTACAGGCAGCCAGACATCATACTAATTCATTGTGGAGGCAATGATTTAGGCAATGTACGAGGTGGTGTCCCTTACTTTAAGGCTGAATCAAGATTTAGAAATACTAATGGAACCATTTCCTCACACCATTTTTATCTATACTAATCTGACTCGAAGGCCAAAATGGAGATGGACCACCAGATTTAATGGTAAAATTGAGAAATCCTGGAGAAATTTTAATGAAGCAGTTTCAGCATTAATGACAGACCACAACCAATTATGGATTTCGAACAACAACATACATGGCCAATTTCCATAGACATGACGGAGTACACCTAACCGATGAAGGAAATGCAGTGTTCCATCATAACATGAAAATAGTACTACTGATGTGCTAAAATACTACACTCAGTGTACCCCCAAAACAATCCTTTTAAGGACTACTTATGACATATAAATACACAAATACAATTAAATGAACAAAAACAAGTTTTCTATTATACCCACGGTTACAGTTCATTGAGTTTTATCATAACCGCTGTTAAAATAATTGGTTAAAAAGGGGGCTCACTTATGGTTTTATACTACAATACAACTTAAAAGATCAATACAGTACAACACTACTCATGTACTTATGTAAAGTAGCTAAAGATAAAGAAAGCAGATAATAATACATAACAATAGACTGGGTAGGCAAACATTTCACAGCCACACAATATAATACCATAAGTGAGAATACACAACCTAAAATACATTGGGCCTCATTACGAGGTGGGTGGTAAGGGATACCGGGCACCGTTAAGGAGACCGGTGCCGGTAATCCCTTACCGCCCAATTCCGAGGTCCCTTAGCAGGAACCGTAATGGATGTGTGGACCCGTTAAGGGACCTTGGAGCTAATAACAGGCCCGCAATAAGCGGGCCCGTTATTAACGCCTTCCCCCTTCTAATTAAGCCCTATGGGGGCTCAAATGGGAATGGGGAATGGCATTTGGAATGGGGACTTACCGGGTCCACCTAGGTCGGAATGTCCCGGTAAGTCCCCACTCCACCAGACCGGACCCGGACACGATTTTGGAGGCAGCCATGGCGCTAATAGCGTCATGGCTGCCTATAAAAGTCGTAATGAGGCCCATTGTATGGGGCATCTAAAACTAAAGTATGATTCCTCCTTTTTATATTAATTTTGTCAAACTATGTTCTTCTCTTTTTCTCCACAGTCTCACATATACAAAGCTCTAAAAACACACACCTAAAATAAGAAAAGACTCGCAAATACCTACCAGGTCACTGGCCAGTGATCTTTCATCCCCAACGTCACTATACCTATAAAAGTAACTTAAAAAAATAAATAAAGCGCTGACACCCCAAAATATATATCTGCTCACATGGAACTACTCCTACCCGCGTATATGTGTAGTCCTTCATAGCCTCAGATAAAGCAGCGAATATCAGAAAAACAGCCAAAATAATAAAATACTCTCCTACCCCAAGCCCTCACCAAGTACCCCCCTCATCTGTGCTAGCTCCCCCACTCTCCATGTGACGCAGTTTGCTATTCGTGTCTATAGCCGAGGCTACAGATAGCTTTGTGTTGCAAACTCAGTCCCTAGACCTCCTCCAACTCCCAAATTTCACTTCTTGGCCTCTAGCCACACCCCCACCTCTAGCCCGATGGCAATTGTTTGTTTTTTAATCTGCAAATAGATTTTTTCCTTCGTTTCTTTTTCCCATATCCTTGGCTATGGAGAGAAAAACAAGATGGCGGTTGTTTCTAAAAAAGAAAATGGTTTCAGGTAAATTCTCTAAATATCACCCCCTTTTCCATCAAATATTTAAAAAACTACTGCACGGAATAACCCCAGTCGACGGATGGATCGCAAGTCAACGCTTTGTGCCCAAGTTGATTCGGACCTGGTCCAAATCCATCCAGCGGTTTAGGATGTGCACTTTGGCAAAAATTGACCATGTTTGTCTATGGGAAAATGAATGGGAAGTAGGCTGCACTTTTGGAAAAAAGATCTTATTTGACGCTTAATAACGTTCTCATTTTTTAACAAAGCTTTACAAAACTTTGCAGTCTGGGGAGTGAGAGGGGGGAGGATCACAGGTTTTTAATCACTTTCGAAATTTCGTCCAGAACCTTTACTCCAATCAAAGGATATTAACAATAGAATTTTGAGGGGCTCCTATGGGAGTCCAACTCACCTTAACTCTAGGGTGGCTCTCGTCCTCCTATAATAACAAGGTTTCTCTATAAATACAACATGTTGCTTAGTCCCAGGGTTCAAAACCCCTTTTGTTCCAACCTCTCCTTTGGGTGCGAGTCCCAGACTCGCAATACTGCAGGGGTCTTGGTGTACTCTCCTGCCAAGACTCAGTTGCTTCATATATTGGGCCTCATTACACGGTAGGCGGTGAGCCATGGCGCTATTAGCGCCATGGCTCATGCCGGTAAAATACCGACACCGCCTTGGCGGAAAGGGGATTTACCGCCCCATTCCAAGGTTGGAGGGCGGTAAATCCCCTTTCCGCCATTGCCCTTCCCCATTCCCATTTCTGCCCCATAGGGCTCTATGGAAATGGGGAAGGCGCTAATTACGCCACCGCAATTTTGCGGTGCCGTAATTAGCTCCGAGGTCCCTTAGCGGGTTGGATTTTAACGCCTGCAAGAAGCAGGCGTTAAATCCTCCAACCCGCAAAGGGACCTCGTAGTACGGCGGTAAGGGTTAACGGTCACCGTTGCCATTAACGGTGACCGTTAACCCTTACCGCTGTCCGTGTAATGAGGCCCATTGTCTCTGTTTCATGAATAGGGTTCCCGCCCCAGTTACTTCTGTTTGGAGTCCTTTACCCTTTTATCCTTGACCTCTCCTTTAAATGTGGGTCCCTCTGGTTCATTTGGTTTGCTCTCCTGCCATACGTAGCATTCCTTGTTTTCAATCTTCCTTTCACACAGAGTTTCTGACTCCCTTAAACCTGGTGCTTTACATGGGTACAGATCACAAACTCGCAATGGAACCTTTGATTCGTTTGGTTTACTCTCCTGCCAAACGTTGTATTCCTTATTTTTAACCTTGCTTTCTCTGTTAGTTTCTGACTTTCTTGTACTTGCTGCTTTGTGTGGATGCAGGTACCAGCCTCGCAATGGAATTTTTGGTTTGTTTGGTTTACTCTCCTGACAAATGTAGTCTTCCTTATATTCAATTCCGCTTTAACATGGAGTCTCTGACTCCCTTAGACTTTCTGCTGGATATGGATGCGGATCCTAGACTCGCAATTGTGGTTGGTAATATCCTGATTCACCCACCTGCCAAGCTACATTTACACTTGTCATGCACTTATTAATGACTAGGGTATCTGTCCCTTTTCTTCTCCGTATTTCTTTCAGTGTGTTAGTCCATAATACTGTCTGACCCTTATTTGGTCCCTTCCATGCTTCACCCAGCTTCCCTGGACCTCGTGTTAATCCCCACCAGCCCGCATACCTCTGTTCTTGATTTGTGTCTTCTGTGCAGCGAGATTCTGTGTTGAGGCTCGGGAAGCCCTGGGACTTGCTGTCGGTTCAGTTCTTCCTCTGCGAGGTCTCGCATCCTTCTCGCAGTCCACCTTCATCTCAGTGCTGCTGTGGACAGGGCAAGAAGCTCCTGTGTCTGTTTGGCAAGTGAGCTGCAGAGTAGCCGGCTCTTTGGCTACCTCCATTCTCTCTCCTTCCCTGGTAAACAGTGTCCTGCTTCTGTGTCGGGTTTGTGCCTCCATGTGCTGCTCTCCCACTGACGACGTTGCTCCCCAGTCACCGCTACCCGGCAAGGTTCTTCTCTTGATCTCAGCTGTGCCATATTTAAACTCCCCCATTGGGAGAGGGAGTCGTTCGGAACTAAGTAGATTTTCTGAAGAACTAGACTGCTCATTTTCGCTCACATGAGTGATCTTCATCCTTGCTGTCCTCTTCCTTGTCTCAGTACATGTTTTCAGATTTAGTAAGTCAATGGGCCTCATTACGGGTCTGGCGGTAACCTTGCCGGTGCAACCGGTGAGTTGCTGCCGGACCCGTAAAAAATTACCGGTGCCTGACTTCCCGGTGCCACCAGACTATTCCAAGTCCGGCGGCCAGGAAGTTAGGCGCTGGCAATTTCGGTAGTCCCCATGACTATAGAGTCCCATAGGACTCTATGGAAATGGGGACATGAGAGCACCAACACCATTGATAATGGTGCTGGGGCACCCGTGAAAAGTCTGCGTTTGGGTGCCGTCCTGCCCGGTAGATCTGACCTGCCGTGTGGGAGGGCACCCACACCTACCCGGCAGAATTGTAGTGTGCGGGCAATGCAACAATGGTGCCCAGCACCCTTGTTTCCGGACCGGCACACTTAAAATGAGGCCCAATGTCAGTATAAGTTAACTCTTTACTTTGCCTGAATGTACTAGCTGGATTGGTCTCACAGTAAAACATATCAGTCCTATCAGCGTAGATGGGAGGGGAAATTAATGCCTGAAATTGGGTTGAAGGATTTTCAATGGGGCTATACTGTGTCTCCTGAAGAAGATTGTCCGTAGTCCCATAAGGGGTTTCCCTTCCCAGGTGATCCTTCCACCGTGCACCACCCCCAGGGGTATTATTGTACTGGAGACGCACCGCCCTGGCCCCTGCGAAAGATCTCCCCCTAGAGGAGAAGGGACGATATCATCAGATTCATCACAACCCTAAAAAACAAAGATTATAACACCTGTTTCACAAAAGAACACTAATTTTCAGAGATTATTTACCTAGACTTTGCGATAAGCAAGAAGGGTAACATCTTGATAGCTGAGATCTTTACGAAAGCTACATCTTTAAATTCTTGCAGGCAACACAACGTCCACCCTAACTCAACCATACATGGGTGCCCAAAGGGGAATTAAGCTGATGTAGGTGCAACTATAGCACCATTGACATATATATAGTTAATGGTAGAGGTTACAACCGTAAGATCAATAAAGCAGAATTCCAGAGTGGTTCTTCAACTGACAGACATACTGTGTCATGCAATACGATTTCAGAGTCTGACATATTGTCATCTGCATGGCGTGTGAAAGCGCTGTTTTTAATTTTTATTTATATAAAATTACGCAGGTAATTCAGTTTCTGAAAGGGAGTTCTGCTAATCAGATCCCGCTTTCCAAATGGTCCATGGCAAAATTAAAATGCACACAGGTGCCTTGCTGTAATCAAAATTCTGACATGAGTGTGTCAGCTCTTCTGTGGCACAAAGACAGTTCAAAGGTCAACCGTGCATCACTGACGGCTTCTGGGACACAAAGGCATTGCAGACAGAGGTGGAAATGTTACTTCTGCATCTCCAATCTAAATTTTAATTGATCTCCTTAGTCCCCTGGCAGGCACACCTCTAAATATGAGCCATGCCAAGTTGTGGCATGTTGACTGATGAGAAACACACAGTTATGCTGCACTTGCACGTTCTGAATGCTCACAAGACCTAGTATTTGCCTTTCATTTACATGTCCCTTCCCAGTTTGCCCCATGGGTGATTTGAAACACCATTTACTTGAAGTATAAGAGCATTACAAATGCAAATAAATAAATAAACAATCTGAATATCACACCAATGTCAACTCTGTGAGCAGGGCTCTAATTTGATATGTTGTGGCATCTAGGCTGAAGGTCTTCACCGCTGCCTTGTGGATCAATGACCAGGATGCTTCCTCCTTTGATTCTCGAGTAGGAAAGAACATGCCTTCCACCAGGGCATGGAAACATCGCTTGGGAGTTCTTATGCGACTAGGCTTCAGAGGCAGGATTGCCATGACAAAGTCCGCCTCACACCATGGTGCTGATCACTGGAATACCTTTGAAGCCAGCAGGCTTGTTTTCTGTTAGGGTTTTCTTAGTTTCTGTCCTCTTCATTTCCTGCAAGCAACCTACTCTGGGTGTGATGTCATAAGGCAAAGGGCACTTGTTACAACAACAGGGATTAGACCCCCTTACAGCAAGCCTGCTTTGGATGATTCCCCTGGGGTAGTTTGCCTTTAGCAACCCTTTGTCTCTGGAGACCCTGGATTGGATCCCTCTGCAACTCAGAAGTCAAGGAACAGCTCTGGGCCTTGAATCCCTCATTGAACTGTTTGTGAGCTACACTGACCTGGACATTGCCTGCCTGTCCCAAGCTTTTAGTGCCACGTGCTATTGCTGCTTGGACAGCATCATGTGTTCCCAGTCGAACAGCTCACCAACCGACACCAAATCGCTGTCTCAGGAAGCTCCTGGCTAAATGCAGTTGAGCCTCCCAAGAAATAAATAAGTATTATGAATAGGCCCCGTCTCCCTTTCATGCCTCCCTTCTCTGCATTGTATTTCACAAGACATTTTCTTGAAAATGTACCTTCTGTTAATTGAGTGCCCGAAAGCCCCTTCTCATCTAACCAGAGTGCTATTCTACAACAGATTGCATTTTCTGTGTTCTTTACAGGGGTGAGTTTTTCTTGCACCTTTAATTAGTTATCTGCATTTCTATTGTTTAAATACATTTTGATTTGACATTCTTTTATTTTGTACTATTGTACTTACTTTACTCACTACATTCACCATGTCTGTAACTAGCACCTAGATGCCCACGGGCTATGCGTGCGCCTATAAATGTAAAAATAAATACAAATAAATAAATAAAGTTGTTTGGGTTGCTATTGCTATCTCGTCCTGAAGAAATAACTTTCCCTCGGCTTGTGCTGCAACATAAGGTGAAGGAGCTACACCTTTCAGGCTGTGCCTGTATTGCCGCCATTATGATTGGGATCACTACTGCTTTAATAGTAGAAGTGTGGGGGTGAGAATGGGGTTTTGCCACTACTCGTCCCTGTATTCCTGCAGAGCAGTAGTCATTTCGGCACACTGATGTCTAGAGTTCTACCTATACATCACATGCGGAAGAGATCTGGTTTATTTCTGGGTATTTGAGTGACCATTAAATCATCCGGAAGATCCTCCGAAGGAATTGGTATCTTTTGGGACACGGTTTAGACATCAGTTGCAGGGGAAACCCCACTCTGACCTTCAGAAGAGTGCAATATTTGCTTGATAAACTATGGGCTAGGGTCCATGGTTAAGGTAAAAAGCCGGTGACATTAACATAGCTATCCTCACCCTCCTATAGCTTTTCCAGACGTAGGAAGTACAATGCATGTGACCATGCCCTTCTGAATAAAAATGATTTCAAGCACACCACACTAGATAAGAAATACACAATCTCTTACTTGTGTTTCACTCTATGTATAAAATACCATTGGTTCCCTTGTGGTAAACGGCCATTAAAGAGGCAAATTCAAGAGCATATTCAGGCCGCTTAGAACAGGAACAGGGATTACCAGGTTTCAACACACGTTTGGGGGTGTCACAGAGTGACATTAACTAGGTTGAATACTTTGACATGGGGAAGATGAACATCATTGTGATTGAAGGGGTTACAATCAGGAGCAACGTTTGAGACAGAAAGCCGCTGGATATTGAGATTGCACAGCAAAAATGCACATTGAATTTGGGATGGAGTTAGAGATTAGTGTCTAATTACAAATTCTAGTCATATTATGTGGCCCCTTAGTCTGCTCAAAGCACTATACAGTTTCTAATATTTTAAAGACAATGGAGTATGGCGGTCCGTAAATAAAGGTGCCAGTAGCAACTCATTGGCACCCTTTCCGGACTGTCATACTACAACGATGCTGGTAGCAGTCACAGATCCTCCAGCATTCCTGATCTGCTGGGTTTTCCTGCCCCTAACAGCATGTTTGTCACGGAAGCCAGTGCTTCCGTGTCACCATTTCCATGGAGTCCTATGGGACTTAATGGAAAAGGGGAGTAACCATTTCCACAGCCACTTGTGATATCCCGGTGGCACAGGATATCAGGCGGTGGTAACAGTGTTACGGGGTTGGCGGCAATCCGCTGGTAGCACCAACGGGTTACCGCCAACCTCGTAATAAGGTCCAAAGTTAGGCTCATTATGGGCCACATTTTTCAAACTAAAGGCAATTCTAGTATCTTTGGGCCTCATTGTGACTTTGTTGGTGTGGTATCAATGTGCCGGTAATATCATGTACCGGCATGTTACCGCACCAGCATAGTGCGAGCTAAGAGCTGGAAGTAAAACAGACCCCTTAAAGGCAAAAACTGCCAGTATTACCAGCCCCAGTATTACCAGTGCCGGTAACACCAGCAACTCCCCCTATGGAGTCCTATGGGACTCAATGGAATGGGGAGTGACTACCCTTACCGGCAGACCAAGTGCTGGTAATGGTAATTCCGTTTGGTGGTATCACACCGTATTTACCAGTGGGATACCACCAAAAATGTAATGAGGCCCTTTGTCTTTTAGTGCAGTTATCACATAGCAAGGTAGTATATTGGAATAGGTTAAATCTGAATTTTAAGTAAGGTCACCGTATAGCCTTGAATATGCTGGCTATTTAATATAATGCTTATAATCTGCATGTTATCTTCCACAGTGATGAACTTCCCAACAGCATGGGAAGTTGGTGAAGAGAAAATATAGCTGGTCTATGGAGGTTAAGATGGAAATTTATTGGGAGGTATGTGGTCTTAACCAGTTTAATATTTTAATGCTTCCAAAACTCATATCAGTTGCTGCCAGCTGGACCATAGGAATTACAGCGTTCAGACATTTTGCCACCTCCTGCTGTGGAGATCGGGGCTATTTGTTGAGGCCTCTTGTTTTGGAGTTTGGGAAAAATGCATTCAAATCTTTTCTTATTCCAGGCCAAAGATGTCATTGTAATGGACAAAGGCATGGTATCAAAAGGTTAAATTATGATATGTTAATGTTAAAGGTCATTTGTACCGCGCACTATCACCACCGGAGTGGTCCCCTGGCGCTCTGGCGGCTCTGAAAGAGGGAGGGAGGGGTGGGTTAGTGGGTGGAGGCTGGAAAAGTGCAAGATTGCAGTGATGTGCTGTTGGCAGCCTCAGCCCGGTGGTTCCGTCGGCTGGGCCTGGGGTGTATGCGGCTGGTAGTCGTCGTGTGCTGATGTGCGAGTCTATGTGTGTTTTTGTTTTGTTGTTGCAGTGTAGTGAAGTTCGTGCGGTTTGCTGTGCTGGAGGTTTGTGGTTGTGTTTGGTTTGGAGTTTGAGAGGTGTATGCAGAGAAGGAAGTTGTTAGTGGTATTGGTTAGTTGGCATCTCTATCCTGGATTGAGCCGGTTGGTTTCGTGTAATCTTACACGACGGGATGCTTGTACACCCTGTGCCTCAGGAGGTACGTGCTCGTTTTTTTTTTTTTTTTCTCCATTCGAGGCCGTTTGAGGATTTAGCTGTCCCCTCCGCCCGCTCCCTTAATAACTTTGCATGCTCCTCACCCCCCCACATGACTAGCGCAGCTGCTAGTGTCCATACTTCCGTTTGTGCGGTGATCAGTTGTGTCTTGTCCGTTCCACAGCTCGTGGTACCTAGTTGTGGCTGTACGGGTGATGGGGGATGGTGAGGGTTGGCTGGAGTCGTTGCCTCCGTCTCCCTGGGTCTCGCAGGTGGACCCCTGTGTCAAGGTCCTTTTTGTTGAGTCATTTGTCTTATTGTTGTTTCGGTTTTAGTCTCTGGTTTTGAAGAGCCAGGTTTTTAGTAATTTTCTGAATTTGAGGTGATCTTTGGTGTTCCTTATTATTTTTGGGATGCTGTTCCAGGTTTTCGCGGCTAGGTGGTAGAAAGCGGTTCCTCCGAGTTTCTTCTTGATGTAAGGTTTTTGTTCCAGTCGGATTTCATTGGTTGACCTGAGCGGTCTCGTTGGCTTGTAGATTGTTATTTTCTTTTGTAGGAATTCTGCTCCTTGTCCGCTGATTGCCCTGTGCGTTATGCACATTGTTTTGAAGATGATGCGCTGTTTTACTGGGAGCCAGTGTAGCTAGATGATAGCTAGTAAAGACTTCATAGGTAATGGATAAAGCAAGTTCCTAATGGTAGTGAAAACCATGAAACTCATATTAAAATGAGCTAAAATCCCAATAAATGCAGGGTGAAATTATTCAAAGTGTGGTTTCATCACATGTGGCCCAACTTGAAGAACAATGTCCATTCATCAGCAATAGACACAGATAGGGCACCTGCCTTACTCCTTAAACATAGTCCCAAACATAAGGTGCCATGCAAAGCTAACTACAGAGGAATCACTTTGGCTCATGACCTAGGAATAAGGGTTAGTGTCCATTTTAATTGAAAGGAAGACAGTTCATGGACCCGTCTCCCCCTACTCCCTTTCTGGTTTGTGTGTTGACGACCTACCAAGGTTGATCAGTAGAATGCCAACCAATCAGGACCCCCTTTGCTAGGCCGGCCAATATGTGATGTGCCAACCAATTAAACATTTTAGAGATGGCATGTATCTACTATTATCAACTTAAAGGTGGTTCCAGGTGGAGCTATCAGATATGTGTAACCCAATCAAATGTTTAACGCATATGGATCCGATGTGTAGTCAATTCCCCTAACCAATCCCCTTGCCCCGAAGGTCTTTTAGTATGATGTTGTCATTATGATGTGTTTTGGGTTTATAAGATACTGTTTTGTATGAGAGCTCTGAGAGCTGCAACCCTGTTGCTTGTATGCTGCCCCTGCTTTATTTTGGATGTTAATAAAGTTGGGTTTTGCCTTTCACTTTGACTATTTCCTTCATTGAGTCTGGATTATACTGGCTCCACACCTACTGCATAAATCTGGTATTTTCCAGGCCATCAGTACAATACAAACAAGATTTAGTTAAACAGGAGGTAGAGAATTTCATTTGAGGGCATATATTTAATATTTAAGTAGCATTTAGATAAAAAGAAGTAGAACATTTAAAAAGGATTTAGTTGATGTGAAAGTAGAACATGTACATATGATTTGGTTAAGGAATAGGTATAATATTTAAAAAGGATTTAATTAAGGGGAGGAAGAATATTTAAAGAGTATGTAGTTGAGGGAGGGGTAGAACATTTAAATGTGGTTTACTTAAAGGAGAGTCCAAACATTAAAATAGGGTTTAGTTGAGGGAGAGGTAGAACATTTAAAGAAGTTAGGTTGGCTTTTTTTAAAGATCCTAGTGTTATTTGTGGCAGGTAGCAGATTACCATTCCATGTCTAGAACTGAGTGCGTTTTATATTTGTGGCCAGTACTAGGCAGGAGAGAATCCCAGTGATTGCTGTGCATGACATATGCATGCGTGATACTTGCTGTCAGACAGTACTAGGAGGATGAAATTGCAAAGTATGTTGGAGGTCAAATATTATCATTCAGCAACCGCAACAACCATGCATCTGATTTTTTTACTAACATATAGTGAGGGGAGAATACCAGGGCAGAGACATTCTCAGAGTTGGTTGGTGGCAGGAGAATACATTCACTGGTTGTGACAGAGTTGGCAAAACAAGGGATATTGTTTTGTGACTAGTGTGAAGAAGAGGCATCAGTGATGTGCTGCAACATTGCATTACATCTACACGTGTCATTGGTTATCAATGCCTAAGGGATGAGACAATCCCGAGTTGTTTGGAGGCTTACATTCAATGGATGTAACTAATTGTGCAAAACACAAGCAGTGTTTTTGTGGCTAGGGAGGATAGAGTTTGGGTGAGTTCTTGTGAACCCAGGCATGACTAGGGAGCACCGGCAAGTCTAGAGTCTGTTGAACTGAATCCAAAAATGTGCATTCGGCAAAGTGAAAGTTTGCCCAGGCATAGCGATTTCGGCGACTACCTGGTTCCTAACAGTGCATTTTGGGGAACTGAGGAAAGCAGTACCAGAACACACCTTTCTCTAAAGCCACAAAAGGGATACTGTTGAAGTTGTCATTTTGCATGGAAGGCTGTATCTATTGGCAGTTCTTGTAACCACCACAATTGGAATTCGTGTCTTGATTGCACTATGCCCCAAATGTCCCCATAAATAAACCAGTTGCTAATTATATACTTACAACGTCTTTTTTTTTTCTTCTCTTGGGTGAGATCCACACTTGCAGCGACTGGTCAAATAAGTACTGAAAAGATCACTTCACGATAATTTTCCAGGGGGCCACCCTATTCTAGTAATCAGGGAATATTCACCTGGTAGAGGAGCCATATGAAACATGGTGTGATGAGGCATGTTACAAGTCGTGATAGGCCGTATTAGTCCCCATTTATTGGAGTCCACTCCATGGGGATTTTGGTAGAATTACCACTGGTGGAAATTTCGCTGGCAGCAATTCCACTGATTTAGACGCTTTTTGTCAGTAAGGTGGAGGAATTAACTCCAGCATTCTTCTGGAGGTTTTCCCTCCACCCTCCCTCCAAACCTGTACTTTGATTGTGCGGTAATGTAGTGGTAATAGAGTTACCACTGCATTACCACAATTTTTGTCCACACTGCCGAACTCATAATGAGGACCAAAGTAACAGTTCCATGAGATGGCTTTACCAAAAACACAGAAAGAATAACTGACAGAATTCAAGATGGTCGACCAGGTTTATTTTACCTGACCTTCTCCAGTCTTATGAAAGGTGCCAGGGAGCACAGCAGAATGGGCAAAGGTTCTGGACTGGAAACTCCAGAGTCCCCAGAATTGTTACAAAAGAGCAGGGAAGCCCCTGCCCAATGAAGGCCCAAGAAAAGTAAGATTGCTGGTAGGAATGAAGTCATCATCTAGAACAGTCAGGATTAGGAAATATCTGGCTTCTGTACTGAGGGCCCGATTCTCAACAGGGCGCAGTGAACATGCTAAATAGCACGATTCACTGCTCCATTTCGTGACGCCCAGGCACCACTTCTATTCTGAAGTGGGCCTGGGCATCATCGGAAAGCACGACAGTGCTTTCGTTAATATGATCTCGGCAGCAGTTTCGCTATATAACGAGGAAATCCTTGTTTAATGAAACTTCTGCTGAGAATGAAAACAAAAGCACATGCTTTTGTTTCCATCCATTCACAGCTAGGTGACTCTGCCCCGCATTCTCGGTGAACTACCAGTGAAGACAAGTGGTAGACCGTGCCACCATAACACAGCATCTGCCGAGGACGGTATCACTCTGTCGTTCACTATTCAACTTGCACTGCAGAAATAAGTATCTACTCCAGGCTGCTGCCACATAGCAGTGGCAAACGTTGCCTACCAGCTCTATGTAATTATATTTGTGAAGTTAGGTAATTGAATTTAGTGTTAACTCGATGTATACATTTTAAACATTACTCCAGTGGTGCTAACAATGTATGTTTTATATTTTCCAGTAATGTCAGCATTAATTTTGAAACTTGTAAAATCCTACATCTTTTTGGTCAAATATAATGTTAGCAAGTATGAATTTCTCACCCACCTCACCCACAAATAGAACTGCTTCTTGTGGCATTCCTCCGTACGGCACCAATTGTGTGCCGTAGTTCAGCGCCAATTTCGAGCGCTTGCATTATTGGAGGAGTGCCACAAGAATAACCATGCAAAGGCATGATTAACGAGAGTGCCGCTTGCTAGGTCGGTTTCCAGCCCTTCCTAGCAACCGGCACCCATATTCCTAAAGTGGCGCAATGATTCCGATTTCGGAACATTGCGCCACCTTCAGAATACGGTGTAATTACCGAAAATGTTGTTAGTCCTTTCTACGACCTTTTTGCCAATTATCACCCAGATGAGAATCGGGCCCTGAGACGCTTATATGGAGAATTTATGACTCCAAGTATCTTAATGCCATGTGGAATGCTGATGCCTGCGGAACCTCTTGAGAACCCGGCAAATTGCCTCTGTGCCTGAGAGGGCCACTCTCAAAGTATATGCACTGGAAAATGGCCTACTCTTTGAGAGTGTAGCTGTGCACCTTGTAAAGGTCAGTACTGACCCTTCTGTGGATTATAAAAAAGCTTACAATAGCGGTCTGATAAATTGCTGTAGCCTATCCACTGCCCTCATGGAAAACAAGATTAGAAAATGAAGATTAAAAAATAAAAATATTAAGAAGATGGGTCAGATTCTTTACACTTTTTTAGGGGCAGGAGAGGAGATGCACTATCTAGCTAGCACATCTCCTCACGTGCGCCCAAAAAGTGACTTTGAAGTGTGACATCCGCGGGTTAAACCATGGCTGTCAGACTAGCATTTATTTGCCCCAAGCAGAGATGGAAATGCTTTTTTTGTTGCCATTTCGACCTGTCTCATTGAAATGCATTCCCAGCAACCTCGTGGATGATGGGAGCCTGTCATACATTATAGCTGGGCGCGCACTCCTGACACTAATGTATGCAAAGGGCCTAGACAGCGCAGCTTTGCGCCAATGTCTAGTCCCTCATGAAACGTCTGGGTCACCTTTGAGAATAATGTGGCCTGCACATCTAAAAATAGCTCAAATGGAACGGGCGCATTCTCTGCGCCACTTTCATTTGTGCTGTTTTTTGCGAATCTTCCCTATGGCAGTTTGAAAATACTGCATGTGCAATTTCTGAAAGATTGCATGTAATGAAGCAGATTCCCAGAAGAGAGTCAAAAAGCTCATGCTAAGGCACTATGCAGCCAGTAGTTTTAAACAAATTACAGGCCCAATGACCTTGTAATTGGCTTCAAAATGCACAACCTCACACACAGGTTTTTCCAACTATGTACAACTCAAAAATCTTGTTGCAAAAAGTCACGAATTGTTATTCAAGAATGTGGCCACATTTATTGTTGGTTCTCAAGGCAGTGTTTGTGTCCCAGTTCGTTCCTGAATGTCAGGAAAAGTAACATTCATGAAGAGTAGAAAATCTAAGAAGACTTTCAGTGAACCAAGTTTTTTTTCTGTTGCACAGACAAGCAGAGAATAAATCTTCACTGAGGATTTTCTATTTTGTTGTGTCAAAAAAAGTGCCTTCCAAGCCACTAGTCTAGACTATCAGTGAGTCATTAAACAAAATCTTTCAATCCCGCAATGCCAAATACTGTGCTGTCGGATAATCACTAACCAGCAGCAACTGAGCACGAGAGCTTACATGCATGCACCTAAGGTAAACCTCATTACACAAAGGTTCCTTTCCGGATGATAGAATAGTTTCTGGACTATTAAGCCAAGTAATTGGATGGGACAACCCAACGTTACACTAAATCAGATAAGATATGGAAAGAATAAGGATTTGCAGATGGGCTTCCTAAAGTTCAAACGCCGCACATCACCTTTGGAGACCGCTCAGGGTTCCATTCTCTCCCCGTTCATCTTTATCAGACATATGGAAATGCTGGCCTCACTTCTAGATGACCCCAACATCGTGATACACCAGTACATAGATGATACACAATTGTAATATTAAAGTCAAGGGCCCATTTGCTCATGCCTTGAAATCATTCAGATGTGGATGAGAAGTGCCTATTTAAAGTTCACACCACACAAATCGTAATTCTTACTCCTGGGCCACCACGCCAAGCAGTCAAAGTTGGCTGGACGAAATGTGCTCCGACAGATTCGACTCATAACTCACCTACTAAGAGAAATCTCCCCCTCGCCCCAATTACCAGTTTTATTCGGCAGCGATGGCCATCTGCCGCCTCCGGGCTTCTGCTCCCGATTGTGTCTGCCATGAAAATGGAAGAGGGGCTCTGCATGGAGCCCCGTCTTCCATATCCATGGCGGCCATCTTGGGACAGTATTTTCATTCATGGAACAAAAATGCCTTTATTTAACACCCCGGGTTACCGCTTTGGTAACCCGGGTGCTAATGGCCTTAACACCCCCTTCAGTGTTTCGGATCGGGTGTTATCGGCCAGGGCCCGAGTTAAAGGCTTGTGTTAACGCCACAATATGGGTTTTGCAAGGTTCCAAGGAACCGTTCCAACAACTCCAAAGGTAAAGAACAATTTATGCGCACGAATGCCACAGTAACAGATACATGTTTAAACATACATATTGTACCACCCAGAGGACGGAACAACCCACACAAAATTTTGAAAAGGCACATACAAAATTCCTGCTAAAAAAATATGAGACGCTTCTGGCTGGTATAAAGACTAGCAATGGAGACAGAACACAGATCTGATTGTCCCTGCCTTCACCATCCACTGATATTTTGAACTGGTGGTGTGGTGCCTGTCTATAAATGGAGAGAACAAGGAAAATCCACTGCGGGCTCCGTTAGAGGTCTACAGATCGTTGTTAGTGTCTCATTGCATAATACAGCTAAGTACATATTTTTTCGGGTAAACATATCTATGTCATATCTACTACACTACAACACCAAGCTTAAAAGTACCTCCTTTGCATGAAAAGGATCCTCCTGAAGATAGCTCTGGCAGCAGCGCGCAGGAGCACGGAGGGCAACAACGAGGCCACTCGGGTCCACATGAGTGCAAGCCGCACACATGCCGAGCTCCGGCCTTGTCCCCATGACCGTAGAGGGTCATCTTGCAAGAGTTCACTCGACGTCTCGCGAGATGACGTAATGAAATAGAAAGCGCAGGCACGCAAACAGCATTTGTGGCACAGGCTAGTGAGGGACAGCACAGCAGCCCTAGTGCTCTGACCAGCAGGTCGGCCCCATCTCCTGCCAGCCTACCACCCTTATGACAGCCCCTCTTAAAGACTCACCAAGTAAGCCAAGGACTAGAATTACCACAGTGAAGCAACTGAGTGCAAGAGTATTACTTTATTGGCAATAAAGGCAGTGTCACACCAGAAAGAGTCTGTGTAATCATTGGGGGGCCACAACAATTACCTTGTTGTTAGGCTCCTTGTAATCTGACTTCTAATGACGCAGAGATGGCTACACTACGTATAATCAATAACACCCTGGGAGATCTTTGCAAAGAAGATGCACCCCTGCACGCTGGATATCTCAGCTGGATTTGGTGGTGACCAGTGAATTCGGCCTGGCTGGAATTAACAAAGATAAAGTTAATGGCGTTCACGCAGGATGCATGGCAACGCTTCTGGTGCAATTCGATCAGCAGCCTAGAAAGGCATTCAACATACTGTCACACACTCGTACCGTCACAACCTCGTCACGGTTTCTGGCCATGCCTGGGCCGGTTTGGAAGAAAAAAAATGAAAAAACAAATATTTTTATTTTTCAAATTATTTTTCTTTTTCTTTTTTTCAAAAAGCCTTTCATCCTTCTTAGGTTGATAAATGAGTACCAGCACAGGTTGGGTGATATTGTATGCATATTTGTTCTATAAAAAAGAGCTGAAGCGTAAGTGCTATACCATAACATATTATCATTTGGCCTTGGACGTCTGCTTGGATTCACATTAATTTAGTGTACTTAGGTACAATGCTATTTGATGCCACTTCCTGTTTTGTTAAGGCGTGAGAGGTTGCGTTTCATCGCTTCCTGGGATGCCACTTTGCGGTGGGGTCAAATGACATCACTTTGGGTGATGTCATCAGAGGTCAAGGGTCGTGAGGCGAGGAGTGGGTTACATTTTTGAGGCGACGGGTGGGCCAGTTTTTTTTGGGTGACCGGGGCCTATTTCTTGTCCGAGTCCGACGCTGCCACCAACATTTGACTTTCCCACACCTGACTTTCCCTTTCGTTGTCATCAATGTGTGTTCATTTTATAATTATTTTGTACTGTGTTACTGATTCTGTGACGTGCTTTGGTGAACACGCTCCCTAAATGTTAGTATATAAAAATGCAAAATACAAATACATTGTAAATGCAAAAAAAGGTTGTTTGCAGTGCCATTCTTGCTAGTATGTAGGTGACGGGCAGAAGGGGGTGCATTTCTATTGCAACACACATTTTGTGCAACAAATTCAAACTCACTGCCATGCCCTTGTAGTGCAGTTTAGTACTAAAATATAATTTTTTGTTGTAAATGCAGAAGCACAATTATGAGTCTGAACTGCACCATAGAGAAAGTTTGTTGTTTTTAAGGACCAAATGAATTACCTGGGCATGAGCCCAGGTATAAACTGACACTTAAAACACATATCGTACCACATCTGAGGTAAGGGAAGGCTACCAAAAGTGTCAACGAGCTTCTTGTTGGCTGAATTTCAGGGGTTTTGTTATGTAAAGTTCCCACATTAACGTCCCCGCAACTAACATCGTTATGGTTACAAGTAAAATCGAAAACCCCTTCAAACATGCCAGTTATGGTAAGCTAAGCAACCATAAATCGTGCCACCACCGTGCACTGCTAAAACTAACCCCCAGGGCATCAAAGATGACATAAAAAATGCCATTGATGACATCACTGATGACATCACATATGAAATTAATTTTGATGAAAAGTCCCTTCAAGGGGTTGTGTTTATAATGATAGTAACAAGATGTCAGGGGTGATCGGGAGACCTATCATGAACTACTTAATGTATTAAAGAACGTACTTATCTGAACCAAACATTATATTGGAGTGTTGTTAATACAGGAACCTAATCCTACATACACATAGGCAATGGGTCGGCATGCTCCAAAGAAGTACAATATTTTTAATCTGGTAAATTTGGATAGCAAAATAATGAATGCTACCTTATCAGTGTTTTGAGTAATGTTAAACATGGAATAAATAGCTAACAATTCAAGACTTACTACCCACTTGTGTCAGTAGAAACAATACATATGAAGACCCATAATGCCTACAAATTGGAGGCACATACAGGAAAAGTAAAGTAAAAAAGAAAGAAACAACATCACAAGAAAATGTTAATAACATTAAAGTTAATCTTCATGTATACAAATTGATTGTGTGTTTGAGGCCTGCTTATTGCCCAGTGTATGTGCACCTTGAGCTGAGACCAAACCCTAAGGAAATTACTTTAATAACATATGACAAGGTTAACGTCTAGATATATAGCACCTTTTGAATTTTCATATTCTGACTGTCAGTGAACAAAAGCACCTGTCCTAGATATGTCAGTGAACAAAAACAAGTGACCTAGATATGTGATGTCATCTTTGATGTCCTGGCTATTGGTCATAGCAGTGCACAGTAGTGGCACGAGTTATGGTTGCTTAGCTTACCATAACTGGTGAATTTGAAGGTTTTTATTAGTGCACCTTAACCATAACGTCCCTTTGGCAAAGCTTTTTCACTGAACTTCATAGGTTTTTACCAGGCCCCCTCCTTAATTTGCTACAAGTTCTTTCTTGAATACTCATCCCAATAAAGAAGCAGTAGAGTCTGCGAACAGTACCAAAGTCTGCGGACAACATGTAGCATCAACAAAACCCAGAATCACAGGGCACTACAGTAAATGTTGTACCCATCGGCCAACAAAAACATGTCCATACAACAACATTACTTATATTTACTACACCCAAATATACCTTTTTCTACAATTCATAATTTCAAAATCTAAAAATTCTTTTTTTAATTTAGCACACAATATAATGGAATGCACCAAGCACACACCATAAATGTACACCTCATATTATCACTTCAGTACAACTCTTCATACAGAGTCAGATACAGCAGAGGCTCATTCCAAAACAACCGCGTACCAAAAAGTAAGCAGACTCTATTTATTTCTCTATTATTACCACGTAGTATATAAACATTTCTTATTAGGAAACATCACAATTGTTTTATCCTAACAGAAATGGCAAACACACTTTAGTGGTTGGAAGAAAACTTTCCAAAAGAAGAAATGAGTGATGATAACATCTCTAATGGTGAACAATACATCTTTCAATATAAACAAATAATGCAATTTATACAGAGCTCATTCAAACAATAATGTTTTCTTTTCTTATCATACATACTTTACATGAAGAAACAACACCCCAATTTAATTATGGAGAATCCCAAGAATCACAAAGACAATCCCTATCCCAAATGTGCATAATTAAATCATGATCTTGTCTACACAAATGGATAAACTTAGTAATGACTATAAGGAACCTTTAATTTAAGTTGAAAATCATGTTATTTGAAATGTTGATTATCACTGTCCTCCTTGTACCTGTCCCCTTTGCCCCCAGAAATCACCCCATCAAATTCCCAAAATATAAATTAAAGACTCTTTGAAGAAACTTCCCTGCCTCCCCTGATGATCATTGTATAGAAATTCCCAACTCTCCCATTTATGTTTCTCATTTCGATACCCCATCCCTTTCATAAATACATTTATTTTGCAAACTATAAATATCTTGTATATTATTCTTTGAGAAATTTATTTTAAAAGCCCAATTAATAGTCAGCATACACCATGACTGTCCGGTTGTCCGTTCACACAATAGGGTGTCTGCGGATATGGCGTTTTGTCCGGGCATGTCCGTTCTTGCATGACACACTTTCAATTAGTCGGCCGACAGTGCGCCTGTTTGCGGACGTCCAAAAGCATGCGCCTGGCGATCTCCCGCTCAATGCTGTCTGCAGACAGCCGTTCCCTCTGTGGATGTCCGAGGAATTCATCATGTGACTGTGCCCGTGAGGCAATGGCGGCCTGTCCGTGAACGGTGTTCGTGACCGCGGACAGTTTGAAAACTGATTTTTGGACAATCTATGATGTTTCAATTGAAAGGTTTACCCTTGCAGACCTCCTAGACCCATTTTTTTGTTGATCTGTCAACTCTATACAACTTTCCAAAGCCTATTTTTGACTCAATAGTCCATGGACAGTCGCACGGTCTGCAGATGGTTCCTCTGAATGGGCCCACCCATTAATTTCAGTAGTTCACAATCTGGATATCCAGGAGAGAGCACCTGTTTGCAGTTCCTGAGTTCCTGCTTGGACCTACCTGCAAAATGGCATCACCTATGGCCATCCCTTCTCCCCAGCCACCAGCATACCACCACAACAACCTGGGGAGCCTGGGGAGGGCAAAGGTGCAGTGATGCAGAAGAGGATGAAGAGGAAGATGAGCTAGAGGAAGTGCCTATCTCCAGCACCTGGTGTGAATCATGGGTGTGGCAGTTTTTCACCAACGTAGGGGGTGTACCAAAGGCTTGGGAAGACAAGGTCAGAAGCACTGAGTGCCTCATGGCAGTAAACCTGGTCTGTACTCCTACGGGACCACTTTCATGAGGTGCCAGACCAGATCCAACCACCAGAGTGCTCTGAGAAAGGTTGTTCCTTTCTCAGGGATAAGAAGGTTGACAAGCTCTACCCCATCTTTCTCAACTGCTCCTGCAACCACACAGGCTACTCCTGTGGGGCAAAGGATCCCGGTAGCCACCTCACAGGCCATACAGAATGCTGTTGACCCTTACCTTTCGAGGGTCACAGTACTATGTTTGCACTGCGACAAACCGATCTGCAGGGGAGAGAAATTTTAAAGTGCTTTTGAGGCCGCGGTCAAGGTGCATGAGAAACACTATTATCTACCTTAAATTTAAGGCCCACCCAAAATCTTCCCCATCCACCTGTCCCTCCGCATCTGTGGTTGGTGCTCCTTGCCTACCACCTTACATTGCCTCTCCTGAAAAAAACAAAAAAAGCCCAAAAAAATTCAAAATCACTAAATACAAAAGATAACGGTTCCTTTAGGAGCCACCTTTTACAATTCAAAAATAGAACTGACAAAAATATCACTGGACCCTTTTGCAGCCTGTATAGTCTGTGGAAAGTGTGAATGTCCGTGGACAGTGCGAATGTCCACAGACATCTGGAAAATTCCAAGCGTGGGGTGGGGTAATTAAAATCAGTGAACTTGTTTTTCATTCAAAAATGGTGGCTCTTTAAATAATATTTTTTGTGTTTTTGTTTTTTACATTTTTTGTGACTTTTGTGGCTTTTGGGAGTGAGGCAAGGTAAGATGGGTGATTGAAGCTAGGGAAGGGAGGCAATGGGCAAATACTTGATTACATATGTTATGTGTTCACAGAAACTGCTTTAATGCATTTTAACTTTTTCAAGAAAAATCTGATTGCCAACATCAGTGAGATGAACTTCATCTCTTTGAAAAAATGTTGACACTATCAAATTTCATATTTGCCTTATCAAAAGATGTCATGCCAACATCTTGGAAAAAAAGCACATGCAGCTTTGTTGACATTGCAACTTGCTTTCTAAATTTGTGGACACAATCAATTCAAATGCTTCCACAATTGTCTCTGAGCGATCCATAAAAAAACAATATTAGAATGTGGAAATGGTTCTATCAACTTCCCAAAAACATCCTTTATTTCAAAGTGTAATGAAATTCCAGTGACATAGCCCAAACTAATGGCTCCACAGTGAACTACAATGATGTCTGGATGCTTCAAATGAACCTTTCTCTCACAAAATGGGAACAATTCTGCCCACTTCATTCCACAAACTCCATACCATGAAATTTCTAATTGTTCCGATCCAAGATTCTCAGACAATCCACAATGCTCAGAATACACCTTCAGCCAACTGATCCAAGAGTCTCCCAGAATCAATACACAAAGACATAGCCATAACCATCGTCAGTGCACTCAAAAAACAAAACTCCTGGTACCCTGTCTTCCTGTACACCACAGCCAGGAAACCTGACTGGCTAATCCAACGATGTCCGTGGACATCACGACTGTCCATGGTCGCTGCAGTCCCTTTTCCATGCCAGGCATCCTCAAAGGACCCAAATGGCACGGGCGATGTCGGCAGACTACCGCACTGTCTGCAGATAGCAGGGTCAAATAAAGGGGGTGGGGAGGTTTTACAGTCAATTAAAAAATGTATTCTACAATGGTGGGTCTTAAAAGAGCCTTTTTTGATTTTTTTTGTTTTTCAATTTTTATTTTTACATCCTCCAGCTACCAACAAATGCTTTACTATACACTCCACATTTTCCCATTTAAGGTGTTCATATGACCTTTTTCAAAACATTTTTACATTGAAAAGAAAATCGCTTCGTAAAGTATTTACAGCATCCAATAAGATATTTTCATTCTCAAAAGATGCCATCCCTGAAACATATAAAAAGCACATACACCTTTATTAAAAAGCTTGCTAGCTTTTTCCATGCCTGGACTGAATGCATTTGAACATCTCCACATTTGCCTTGGATTCATTGCAAAAATAATTATCTGCACAGTTGGAAACCATTCCGTTAGGCTTTTCACGGAATCCTTAATGGAAAACTGCAATGATACAGCAGTCACCTGGCCCAAACTGGTCCATCCACAATGCACAATTATAATGGGTGGATGTTTAAAGTGAGCCATACTCTCACACATTGATAATAAAGTTGCCCACAGACTGCATACCAGGAAACTCCCATTTCTTGCAATCTAATACTATCAGAGTTGCCACAACATTCACTATAAACCTTCAATCATTGCATCCAACAATCTCCGACCATCCACACTCTCTGCTTCTTAATAGCAACAGGCACATCCATCTTCACTGTACAGAACCAACAAAACAACTGCTACCCTGCCTTCTTACAAACCACAAACATAAAATGTGATTGGCCGATCCACACAGTCCTCTTTCCATACCAGGCATCATTAAAAACCCCAAATGGCACAGGCGATGTGGTCAATTAAAGGAGTTGGGGAGGTTTACACTCAACTTAAAACATGCATTCTACAGTGGTGGCTCTTTATAGAGCCTTTTTTGATTTTGTTTTGGTTTTAAATTTTTCTTTCTTATTTTTTATATCCTACAGCTACCAACAAATGCTTTACTATACACTCCACATTTTCCCATTCAAGGTGGTCATATGAACTTTTTCAAAACATGTTTACACTTAAAGGAAAATTGCTCCGTAAAGTATTTACACCATCCAACAAGATATTTTCATTCTCAAAAGATGCCATCCCTGATGCATATAAAAATCACATAAACCTTTATTAACAAGCTTCCTGACTTTTTCCATGTTTGGACTGAATACATTTGGACATCGCCACATTTGCCTTGGATTAATTGCAAAAATAATTATCTGCATAGTTGTAAACAGTTCCATTAGGCTTTTCACTAAATCCTTAATGGAAAACTGCAACAATAAAGCAGTCACCTGGCCCAAAATGGTCCCTCCACAATGCACAATAATAATGTCTGGATGTTTAAAGTGAGCCATACTCTCACACAATGATAATAAAGTTGTACACTTTACCCGACAAACTTCATACCAGGAAACCTCCACTTCTTGCAATCCAATAGTATCTGAGATGCCACAACATTCACTATAAACCTTCAATTACTGCATCCAACAATTTCCCACCATCCACACACTCTGATTCTTAATAGCAATAGGCAAATCCATCTTCACTGCACAGAAAAAACAAAACATCTGCTACACTGTCTTTCTATAAACCACAACCACAAAATGTGATTGGCTGATCCGACAGTCCTCTTTCCATACCAGGCATCATTAAAGAACCTGGATAGCATGTCTGATGTTCGTGGACCACTGCAGGGTCTCCGGACCGTGTAGCACAAGGTAGCCCTTCCACCCTTTCTACTTTCATGTCTGTAACATTCCCTCAGTGGCTGCTTTCAGTCACACATCTATCCACCAATCACATCCAGAAACTCTGTACCTAACCCTGTCATCTCAGTTTAACACTTCATATGTACACTTAAACTCTGAGAGTACATATCTCCTGGTAATCACAGCCTCCTGCATGAAAAACTACTGTGAAAGATTTCAGGATTTCTTTTTTTTATTTTTTTAACCTTTGTTCATCACTGACAGAACAGAGCAGCATACAAGGTGGGACAAGTCCCATATTAACAAACATTGGCACATAAATTAACATTAACATTACTTTAGTTACTGTATATAACACTTTATACACTGGTTGTGGGTAGTATGCAGGGGTTACACAAAAGCAAATCTTTAGGTTTCAGTTCACCTGATTGTACAGAGATACATTTTAAAGCTAGCCCACACGTCTCGTGGCCTAGCTCTAGCAGGGAGAGTAGATGTGTACATATTTTCACATTCCTGAGACCAAGTCAATGCATTTAACCACTTCTTACTGTGAGGGGGAGTCTATCTTTCCAGTGTAACAGAATAGTTCTTTTGGCAATCATACAGGCAATACTGGCGAATGTTCGAGAGTCTCTACTATGGATTGTCGGCCACATGCCAAATAGTGGGCCCATGGGTTCCTGTTCCGGCGGGGTGTCTACTACTTTCGAGATTATATCCATAACATGGGACCAGAGGTTCCTTAGCGATGGGCAATTCCAGAACATGTGTAAGTGATCTGCTCTATCTAGCATGCATTTAGGACAACCATGGGGACACAAATTAGCCATTTTAGAGAGTCTGGCAGGTGTGTAGTAAAGTCTGTTCAAGATCTTGAATTGTATAAACTTAAATCTAAAATTGATAGAGACTTTCTTGGTGTGGGTGCACATTTGGGCTCACTGCTCATCTGAGATTTCCATGCCCAGTTCTCAGGACCAGACGGCTCTTGCTTTGGAAACCGGGGTCTGTCTGGTTTGATTCACCTGCCGCCAGGGCCTCAAGTTTAATGTGTTGCATACTGGGCTTGGGATACTATCCAGTATAATTCCAAATGTGGCACTGTGATTCCCCCTTTCTCATATTTAAGTGTCATTTCCAACCATTCTTTGTGTACCGCATCAGCATGCCAGAGGAATTGGGCTAGTTGACCATGCCGCTGTGTAAAATACCTTTTCCCGGGCCAGATCAGGATATTGGAGTATACATATAGCATTTTGGGGAGCAGTATCATTTTGGTTAGTGATAGTTTGGCGGTGGGGGATAATGGGAGTGCTTTCCATTTGTTAATTTTGGACTCAGAGTATATTCTAAGTGGATTTCAAGATTTCTACTTCCAGATTATACAACATCTGCATCTAAGAAGACATACTACAGGTATGCTTATAATTTACAAATATAGATATATATATTCACTGAAAAAACTTTGTTAAAGGGACGTTATTGTTAAGTTGCACTAATACAAACCTATGAAATTCAATGGCAAAACGTTGTTACAGGGATGTTTTGGTTACAGGTAAAACCGAAAACCCCCAGAAATTCACCAGTTACGGTAATCTAAGTAACCATAACTTGTGCTACCACAGTGCACCTCTAGGTCTAACATCCATGGCATCACAAATGTCATTGATGACATCATTGATGACATCACATGTGTATTTACTTTTCATCACAAGCCTCCACAAGGGATTGTCATTGTAATGTTAGCAGAAAACTATCAGAGATGATTGGAAGAACTATCACTAGATAAATTGTTCATTAAACAATGCATTGCTATAAACACCATTGCATTACAGAGTTATTTCCAGTACATGAAAAGTACATACCCCTGTCCAGCATATGCAAACAAAGTTGTAACAACCCTTAATTAGTTTGAGCCACCAAACCACGTCTTACTGCACACATAAACATGCCACCTGTTATAAATGGTTGGCACACGTGTGTCACAATATTAATCCGGCTAGAGAACCCAACAGTGTGCATACGACACCCATGCACATGCGCATAAACTATTCCACCAAAGACGTGTCTTGCAGACAGCCCTGCCAATTGAGAACTTTTGCAACATCAACATGCCACCACACCCACGCTGTGTGAGGGCCCTTACTTCGCGGACACGATCCACACCCTCTGACAGCGGAAAAGTATAGTGCTGTACAATCTACCGAATGTTATTGGGAAAGTACAAGCATACACACATCTTGCAATGTGCCATTACACATGTATGTATTTGTTTGAACGATGTAAGACTGTTTTCCGGGTGCCAGGTCTCCAGAGAAGCCCTACAAAAGACCACACCCCAGAGCAGCTGCGCAATCTGTTTGTAGCTTTTCAACACAGAGTAGGTGGCCACATAGCTTTGAGCTATAATCGATGCCGGGCCAAATCTACTGTGCTACTTTACCTTTGCAAGTAATGGAAACCATTTCAGCCCAGCTCAGTACGCACTCTAATAGAGAAAAGTATTAATGTCCTTTCCTGTCAACCACACCCTCAATACCGATAATCCCCACTGTCCCATTCCCATGCTCAGCATGCTGACAACGGTAGCATGTGGCACGTGCGGATTTCCAAGTACCATGAGGACCATGCCCCACCAAAGCAGACAGTCCTTCTTCCCTTTCAACTATGTTCTTTGCAGCATGCCCTCATTGGGTACTGTTAAATATTCACACATGCCTCCACCAATCACATTGAAGAGCTCTCCATTTAACACTATCACTTCTGTACAACAGTCCTCTGTGTACACAGCACCCCGAAAAATGTTATTGCGCAACACCTTAGCCTCCACAATCCCATTTCCATGGCCGCCATCCTCAAAAGCCCCAGATGTGTCTTTTTTGTGCTGTGTGCGGGCGTGGGGGAATAAATTGTAACCAGGGTAGGATATTTCATGTACAGTGGTGGCTCTGAAAAGAGCCTTTTTTTTAGGTTCTCATAGAGAAACAGCTTCTTTTCTAGTTTTATATGATTTTGCATTTTCTACTCCTAACATTCTGACTGTACACTCTTCAACACATCCTGTAGATGGGCAAACAAAACAGCATTACCAATGGGCGACAAGGAAATGCCATTTGCATGGAGAAACTCGATAACTAATGATGTCATTGTTGCAGAAGAACATCCCATGAGCAGACATAAAGTCACACATGCGTCTGTTGATGTGACACCTTCCAACCTCTGGCTGGGAACAACATGCATTATCTTTGTCCCATACTCTTCGTGATGGCATGGATGAGGAAAGCACCTGGGCAGTGGGAAAAAGCCTCTTTACTGCATTCAGAAACCTCTTGAGGTTATGGAACAAACGTGAACAAGCCGTGTAATCCAAATGCATGCCCCTGTAATGGACAACAACTACATGAACAGTAGCGAAACTGGCCATTTTTCGGCAGAAGTCAACGGAAATGCTGGAATTATGGGCATGGACAACGCACCACAATACGTCCACTCCATCCAAACCAGAATCGCCATCAAAGTGTCTTTCCTGGGCATACTTCTGCAGATCTATCACAAAGGGATCACCCAAAATCAACACAATCTGCTTCTCCATGTCAGCTCTCCTCACTACGCAGAGTAATGAAAAACAGTCTTAGCGCCCCTTCTTGTGAACCACACCCTGAGTACCTGATTGTATTTGGATAATCCCAGCCATCACCTTTCCATTGGCCAGCATGGTGAGAAGCACAGAATGTGGCATGTGCATTTCCCCAAGTACCGCATGGGCCACGCCCCAGTAAAGCAGGACCATTCCTTCTTCCCTTTCGACTAATTTTTGTCCAACCCTACCTCATTGGATACTGTTAAATAGTGACACACGCATCCACCAATAACATCCAAGATGTCAGCATGTAATATTGTCAGTTCTGCACAATGCTTCACATGCACCGTTACACATTCAGAGTGCAAGTGGCGACTTATTCCAAAGCACCTCCAGCAGAAAGTTCCGTAAAAACTATCCAAGATTTCTGCATCCACATTCATGCACATGGGCACCCATCAGCACAAACTGCAGGTAGAAAAATGTTGTGTGCACTATTGTTACAACTGTGTTATAAGTGCCTCTGAGCAGGCTGTCTGCCACTAAACATCTACAACTTACTTACAAGACGGCGTTTTTTTCTCCAATCACCTATCATCAAGTGCCACTGCAATGCAGTAAGCTTTCAACGTATTCATTTACCCATGTCACCCATTGCAACATCCAAACAGGAACTCTCTTCTTTCCTTCCGACAATGATCCAAATTTTGTGCCTCACTTACTCATCTCGTACAAAATCCGTAAAAATATAGCACAAAAGCAGCAATGCATGTATTTTAGCAACATACACAAAGTACGTACAGTGCATGCATACAAACGGGATGCCTGCCATTTACCTTGGGCACTTCAACCATAGGCTTCTGGATGTGTCTTTAGAAATGGACGTTCTGCCACAGTTTTTGGCGTACACACAACAACCACAAAGTCTGCAGAGATAGCGTGCTAGGAACAAGAGGGGGGGATATGTTTGTAACTGGGTCGAGGATGTCCTTTGTAGTGGCACCTCTTAAAAGAGCCTTTTTTTTAAAATGTTGTTTAATTTTTTCTTTTGACGTGCTTGCACAGAACCTTGTTTGTGTTTGCTCTTCATCTCAGTTTCTATTTTCCTTTCCCCCTTACAGTTTTGCAGGATTCTCTTCAACCCTTCTTGCACGTTGTAAAACAAAACAGCATTGCCAATGGCGGCGAAAGAAATGCCATTTGCATGGAACCTTGTTTGATTTTGCTCTTTATTTCACTGTCTGATTTGTTTTCCACCTTACATTTTTACAGTATTCTCTTAGCGCTTCTTGCACAGTGTAAAACAAAACAGCATTGCCAATGGTGGTAAAAGAAATGCCATTTGCATGGCGGAGAACATTCAAGCACTGAACATAAATTGACACTTCTGTTTATAAGACACCTTCTGACCTCTGGCTGGGGACAAATCACACTGGCATGATGCCACGCTCCTCTTGGTGGTATTCATGAGAAAACCACCTTGCCGGTGGGAAAAATCTCCATCACTCCTTTCATCAACTTCTTTAGCTGACGGAGCAAACGTCCACATGACATGTACCCCAAATGTAGAGCTCCATAGTGCACAATGACAACATCAACAGTACCAACAGAGGCCAAAAAATCTGCAAAGGTCAACCATACCATGGAAACTGTACTCATAGAGAATGACCCAGAATGCCTCCACTCCTTCAAACTCAAAATTAGCAGCCATGCCTCTTTGCTCAGCATACCTGTGCAGATCTGCCACAAAAGTATCACCCACTATCAGCACTCTCCGTCTCCCCATCTCTGACAACCTCATTCCACAAAGTTTTGGGAATAAATAGTGCCGGCCCTTCCTATGAAGTACACAGTCAACACCTGATTGGATAATCCTCACAGTTGCTATTCCATTCCCACCATACTCAGAAGGGCAAGATGTGGCACGTGCGCTTTCCCAGGTACAGCGAGGGCCATGCCCCAGTAAAGCAGGGACAGTCCTACTTCCCTTTCCACTATTCTTTTTGCAGCACTCCCTCACTACGTACTATTAAATAATGACACAGGCATGCACCAATAACATCCAAAAACTCTAAATCCAACACTATAATTTCTGTGCAGATCTCCATATGTACCATTACACACACACAGGTCAGGTCTAGTGTGACTTCAAAGCACCTCCAGTAACAAGTTCTCCAAAAGTATCCATGCTTTTAGCACCGAGAGTCACCCAGAGCAGGACCCATCACCACAAAGTACAGATTGCAATATTTATTTTGCTCGCAACACACTACTGAATGCAAACAACCAATACTTCAAAGTGCACTACAGTAGTCAGTAATCTGTGCAATGCACACTACCCAAGCACATAAAATACCCAGCTGTACCCTGTGCACTTCTATAAACACAGTATTTAAACACAGCACCCAGTGCACACACTGCAGGAGTGTTCACTCCATCAGCTCCAGGCAAGGACTACAAACGATAGCATGTGCTAACAATCACCACACCCATGGAACCAGCAATGTATGCAATGCTCACAAAACACACAAAGAACGCAACAACGTCAAACCTACTTACAAGCAGGCCACATAGTGCTTGGTGCAAGGGCTGCTGCCATGCACCCAATGTGCTAGGGCCTCACAACACACAACACACCACAGTGTACCCTACCTTTAAATGCTCATATCATGTACACTACACTCCCCATCTGCAATTCAGCCTGCCAACTTTCACCTTGGCCACATGTTTTCATGCATGGCTGTATGATGTGGCATTGGGTGTGGTGAACGGTATGTATGTGGCTGTGTACATTGTCCATATGTTGCATGTGCCTTGCTATGAAATTCCTTTCATGACGCAATATCGTCTAGCTGCATTATGTTGCGGTGACTGTGGTCAAGGCCTAGGCTTTTGGGTGCATGGCCTATGACCTTTAGCCATGCACCCAACAGTCGAGGCCTTGTCCCCACCCAGCACAACATAACAGAGCCATACAGGTGACCATTTGGCCAGGTACCACAATCCACAAACTTTCCATAGGCAGCAACACTTCTACCCATCCCCTGCACCATAATACAGCGATGCATGCAAACAAGTAACAATTGGCAGAATCGACAAACATAGCACAGTGTCCAGCAACCCTACCCACTTCCATTCACATAGCATTGTATTATTGTAACCAAACCACAAAATCTATCTTAAGAACAGTGGCCTTGCTGCCAGCACTCTATTAAGTGCACAAAATCAATACTGCATAGTGCAGTACAGTACTCACCACTCCACACAATGGATACTACCGAAGCCGATAAAATATGCACTTCAACCCTATCCACTTCTATGCACACAGTACTTCAACACTGCACCCAGTGCACACACTGCAGGACTGTGTACTCCAATAGCTGCAGCCATGGACTAAACACTGTAGGATGTGCTAACTATCACCACACCCATGGAACCACCATTGTATGCAATGCTGACAAACCACACACATGAGGCAACAATGTCAAAGCTACTTGCAACCAAGTCACACAATTGGTGCAAGGCCTCCACCCATGCATCGAATGGGCTATGGCCTTACGCACACAGCACACCATAATAGACCCTATGTTACAATTTTCATATCATGTGCAATGCACTCCCCTTCTGCAATTTAGCTGCCAGCAGTCACCACTGTAAGGGGTCGCTGCACGACCTATCATGCCGTAATGAAGGCTGCCTGCATTTACCACACATGGTAGTCACCTGCGGAGGGTCCCGCGAATTGGCGCAATACACATGGATACTGCAGGCACACCACCGTCTTCTTCCACCTAATAATGACATACCTCAGATGAACAACTTCTCACTCTTACACCCTTTCCGTCTCTTCTTCCCACCACCGCATGACGTTAAGTATGTTGGCCAGGCCCTTTCGGTGCAGCACTGTCCTCCGATACACAATGGCAGCGTTTCCCAAAAGTTTTGACGCACAGTAAGCTTCGCTCCAGCCAACCACCGGCCGCCTTCAATGTTCGCTGACATCACGGCATACTGTAAGCCAATGAGACTTGTGACCGTGGGGCGAACAGAGAAATGGGTCCATGGAGCGGAGCCAAAATATCACTAATTTTTTCAGATGTACATTTCAGTTCTTTGCAACAAAAGTATTGCTCAGATTTCCACCAAATACACAAAAGCACGCTTTCAGGACAAAGCCCCCGCTCCTGCCGCAAATTTGGTTACAATCCATCCAGCCGTGCGCAAAGTTTTTCCCCATTCGTTCTATGGAAGAAAACAAAGGTGGGACCCCCCCTATAACTTTGCCCCCCCCCCCTTGAAGAATCCTCACCAAACTTGCCCAAATAGTTTGGAATGGGCCATATACTTTTTTCCCAAGGTTTAGTGAGGATTCCTCCACGTGGAGTGAAGTTATAAGCCACCCAAAAAGAGGTCTTACTATGGGTTTAGCAATTTAACCATAACTACACAGCCTCTACCATGGGCCGTGTAATATATATATATATATATATATATATATATATATATATATATATATATATATATATATATATATACTGGGTTGCTGCCACTTACCCTGTAATAATCTTCTCAATAGGCATATTCTCTTTTTAACCACTCTATGAAATGCCATATATGACAGTACTCTGCACCTAGTAACATCAAATGGCAGTTACTTACATGCACTGGCAACATATTAAAGTTCCACACACCAAGTGCCACTTATACATGTTGCACAAATCTTTCACATCAGCTTTTCCTTTCTTTTACAAAATAATTAGACACAATGCTGCTGTAAATGCACATATGCATTTTTGAGTTTAAGCAAAATCTTCCTACAAATAATAAATGCACACCATTTTCCATATCTCATTCCATATGAACATTAAAGTTTCCAACATTTCTCATTGCATCCCTTAAAGTGCCATCATTCTCCACCTGCTCTCACCTACGTGTATACTACCAAACGGGCCAGTTCATAAAATTATTTGCACATTGCAAAGTGATTTTTCACTGCTAAAAAAGTAACTTTGCACTGCCAACACAAACACTTTTTCATAGTACTGTGCAGAATGTATTTGTGTAATACAAAGTCAATGCAAACTCACTTTATACTGCAAAAATGAAATGAATTTGCACTGACTTTCCACTGCATTAATGCACTTTGCACAGTTCCATGAATCAGGGTTTCTATATCGGCAGTGCAAACTCACTTTTTAGCAGTGCCAAAAATTCCATTAATCGGGCCCAAAGTACTTATACATAACATTTCTCTTTATATATATAAACTATTGTTCTTTTCCAACCACTACTATAACACACCAAACACTGCTCCAACTACAACCTGCCATTGCATTCTGTTTCCTGATCTCGTGGTCCATTGTCTGCTGACCTGCCTGATGCTGTTCTGTACTAGCGGGCACCTCACGATGCTGCTGCACCCTTGGCCAAGGTTGGTTCATCCCCTGTGGAAAGCTATGTGAATTAACATCTTGAAAAAATATATATCTTTTAAAGTGGGCAAAAAGAGCTTGAATATATAACTTTTGCCGCGTTTGTCTACAGCGCCACATTGCATGACTTTTTGCATATGAAACTGCCTAACAGACTGCAGGGCTCATTTTCGTGCCATTTGGAGCCATTCTGTGCCTGCTCTACGTTTCTGCAAAGGTGTTCCTGCAAGATGGCTGCCACCTGTGTGCTTGGTTTGTGAGCAATGTGGGTGTGCTGCCTTCCCACTACCTGGACTGTGATTGGTTGCCTGGGACTTTTAACACCCAATCGTGGACCGGCAGGCACTGCTGGTCCCCTCTACAAGGCCCATTGCATGGACTTGAAATATTCATTTTGTTTCCTGATCTCGTGGACCATCATCTGCTGACCTGCCTAATGCTGTTCTCTACAAGCGGGCACCCCGTGCTGCTGCTACGTCCTTGCCCAAAGTTTGTTCATCCCTCATGGAAAGCTGAGTGAATTAACATCTTGAAAAAAAAAATATCTTTAAAAGTCGACGAAAAGTGCTTGAATATCTTACTTTTTCCGCGTTTGTCTACCGCGCCACATTGCATGATTTTTGCATATGAAACTGTCTAACAGACTGCAGGGCTTATTTTCGTGCCATTTTGTGCCTGCTCTACGCTTCTGCAATTGTGTTCCGGCAAGATGGCTGCCATTTGTGTGCTTGGTCTGTGAGCAGTGTGGGTGTGCTGCCTTCCCACTACCTGTACTGTGATTGGTTGGACAATATTAAATCAATGATTTCATAAATTAAAATAAACCACTATTTTGTCTCTATATATCCTAAAGCAACAGCTCCCTCTAGCAGTGACAACAGGCGAAGCTACAGCTCCGGACAAACATACATCTGGCCTTGAATTATATTGTTAGATTAGATTAGTTGGACCTTGTAGACGTGGTTGAATAACACAAGTGACCTGATATGCATCTGGTACCATATGGTACCCATTATGCCACCACCTTGGACATAAGGGAGCCACATGGTGCTATTTGTGGTTGCCATGAGTTGCCATTTGCACCACCCTTCATATGTTACATTTGTGGATTGTGGTATGTGGGAAATGTTCCCTTTCATAAGGCCATTATGTTGTGCTGGGTGTAGGTAAGGCCTACAGTATTGGGTACATGGCCAAGGGCCGTAGGCCATTGGTTATTCACCCAAGAGTCTATCCGTTGACGACAGCCTGCACACCATCCTGCAGCCATGCAGAGTTGCCTCTGTTTCTCTCAGAGGATGGCGTTCTTTGAATAATGGGTGCGGAGAGCATTTTACACTTGGTGCAACAACCAAAGTGAGGTGCTATGCGTTCGCGAGCACATGGTGTAGGTAATTGCAAGTGTTGCACATTAGGGTGTAATTTGCCCACAGCCAGAGGTCGGGAGATGCTTTATAAACAGAAGCATGTGTGCCTTTATGTGCAGTGCTGGGATGTTCAGCACTGACTATGACAGCATTAACGAGTAAGATTTGCAGTGGGTGCAAGGAAATGGAATTTGTTTGACCTCCATTGGCAATGCTGTTTTGTTTGCCACTCTGCACGCAGAATAGCATACACTCCTGTAGAACTGTAAGAGAAGCGTTGACGTTCAGTCCGTACAAGTGTGAGGAGCAGAAGGGAACAGAAACGCATCGAAAGACATAAAAAACAAAAAAAGTGTAAGCAAGAATGTACATAACAAAAACAGGACAAAAAAAAAACCCAAAAAACTTTTCTTTTTTGAGACAGTACTGCAGACCCAAGTCCCTATCCTGTTTTACATTTACCCCCCTTCCCCAATTCCCCTCCCTCCCTAGCACGAAAACTCAGTGGTTTACGCTGTACTTTCACGCTTCCACATGCCACATCCAGCCATTTTCTGGATGGGAGCCATGGAAAGGAAACTGTGGAGCGAAAGACACTGTTTATAAGGTTGGTGGGTCAGATGTGTACTCAAACAGTGTGCCAGAAGGTCTCTTTGCAGAAAGAAGTGCAGAAGGATATGGTGGAAGTGTGCAATGTGAGGAGCAGGCATTCTGGCTGTATGCATCAACTGTATGTATTTCTTTGCAGTTGGTAACATGCAAGGTGTGCTGCGTGTGCCCAATGTTTTGTGAAATGTGTGCAGTAAGTGGGGTAGTGTGGAAAACAAAAAACAACTTTGCAGTGTACACTGTAAGTGGTAGGCATCCTACTGTTGTGCATGTACTGTGTGTATGATATCATAATACCAAACCAACCAACTGCCTCCCAACAACTCTGATCTTTTTGAATTCACCCCGGTCACTATTATACAGGTTGAATCAATAATTGCTAGCCTTAAACCATCACAATGTCAAGGAGACATCTGTCCTGCCTCCAGCAAAGAAAGAGCCAAAGACTTCGCCCCCTTCATCACCACTCTCATTAACACCTCAATCGCCTCATGCTCGGTACCCAAGAATCTCAAAGACGCTTGGGTCAAACCACTTCTCAAAAAACCCACGCTAGACCCAAGCACACTGACTACTTACAGTGCCATCACCACCGTCCCATTCCTGCTACAATAATCCTTGATAAAGCAGCCTATATCCAAATCCAGAACCACCTCGAAACGCACAATCTTCTTGGCCTCCGCCAATCAGGCTTCAGACCTAGACACGGCACTAAGACAGCCCTTCTAGATCTGAAGATCAAAATGGATAAGGCCAAAGATAAAGGCCATCATGCCCTCCTCTTACTCCTGGATCTCTCAGCGGCCTTTGATTTGGTCGACCATAACATCCTAACCTCACACCTAACCACCTCTGCCTCCTTCTCACTTAATGCAGCTAAACAGATGCAATTCTTCCTGTCCGAATGATCCATGAGAGTTTTATCAGACAATGCTTCAGCAGACCCATCACCTATCACATGCAGAGTTCACCAAGGCTCCTACGTCCTCCCCCCCACCTTCTATAACATCTTTACTAAGATGTTATTCGACCTCCTGGATGACATGAAAGTCCTATACACTAACTATGCTGATGATACGCAGATCCTCATCATGCTCTCTGGCTCATAGGATAAGGACTCAAATCACCTTAATGAAATCTATGGCAAGATTCAAGACTGGATGGCAAAGCATGGGCTTTGTCTAAACAATGACAAAACCGAGCTCCTACTCATTGGCTCCAGACAACGTCTCAATAAACTCAACCAAAAATACAAATCTTTCAATATCGATGGAAACCTCATTAAGGTCTCCAAAAATGCCAAAACACTAGGTGTCTACCTTGATTCCACCCTGACACTGTTGAGACAGGTTAATGCCACTGTATCCGCCTCGGCCTACACAACTAAACTAATAGCCTGTAGACCATTCCTATCTACTCAAAGCTGTATCACGTTAGAAAGAGCATTGATACTATCCAAACTTGACTATTGCAACTCCCTATATCTAGGGACTAGCATGCAAAACATACACAAACTCCAGATTGCACAAAACAACGCTCTTAGACCAGCCCTCAACATCCCACGCAATGACCACATATCCCAGGCAAGACAAACGTCCAAATGGCTCCCAATAAAAGACAGAGTCACCTTCAGAACCCTCATGATCACTCACAAATGCCTCAACAACGCTGTTCCAAATTACCTTGTCGACAAATTCTGCACCAGGACATCCTCTAGACCCACCAGAGCCAATTACGCCCATTGCTTCATCATCCCCAAATACAAACTCCAAATATCAGGCAGTAACAGTTTCCCAGTCTTAGCGGCTAAAACTTGGAACACTATGCCCCCAGCACTAAGAAAGGAACAATCTTTCCTCCCCTTCCATTTCAAAGTCAAAGCATGGCTCACCTCCACTATACCTCCCACATAATCAACACCCACTATTCAGCAAGCTCCGGGACAATATCGGCTTCTCTGCCCATCTCAGCCCTTTTTATCTGTAAATATCTGTGCTTTCGTGTATATTATTATTGCTTATCCTTTCTCTACTGTCCCCACTGTTTCCATATTATAACTGTTCCTATCTTCTTATATTCGCATGTATGTAGTTTTTCCACACTAAATATGCCTGTACATTCTTGTATTTATTGTAACTATACATGTATGTAACCGCCCATAAGACTAAGCGCCTATCTACCCTAGGGTGCAGCGCGCTACATAAGCAAATAAAACAAAAAAACAAAACAAACAAATATGATGTGCGACTTGTATGCTACAGCATTTGTAATGCGCCTACACACACGTCTAGCAAAGCACAACGAGGTAAAGGAGGGCAAACAGAGGGGAGACAGAGACAAAGAACCTACTAGGCCAGGTGTGACTTAGATAGCCCAAGGTGCTTCAAGAACCGGCGATGGTTCTCCTCAAGTGTCAGGGCTGCAGGGAGCCTGTTGCAGAGGGAGCCCCCAGGCAAAAAAGCACATCTACCAACAGCTGTTTTTTTGCAGAAGCGCGTGACTCTGAGGGAGTTGGAGATGGATGAGGGAAGAGCTCGCGCACGCAGATATATAGAGAGTTAGATTTGAAGGTATTGTGGTCCCAGGGGCCAGAAGGCCTTCTGCCTAATGCAGAGTCTTCTCACTTTATTCCTCGCATCCACTGGGAGCTATTGGCGACATTTCAGTGCAGGAGAGATACCATCCCTAGTCACATGCTCCTCTTCTGGGTGCGTTCCAGAGGACGAAGAGTAGAAGGGGGCAGATTTAAAGAGAGCATGCTGTAATAGTGCAGCCACACATATACAATCAAAAGTTTGAGGGGAAAATTATTTATTGGCCCCAGGATTCGTCCCCCCCTAACAAGGGCTTGTGTAAACTTCCAGACTAAAGAATCCCATTGCCTTTATGCTGTGCCCCAAAAGCAAGAAAAGGAACACTATTCACTCACAATACCTGTGTTTGTCATTCACAAATACACTGAAACACAATAAAATTAGCATATTGTAACACATGACTTTATTAAGCTAATACATTTCTCTTAAATATGTATTAAACTGTCTATGTAAACAATTCATAATAATAAAAAAACATTTAATATAAACAATTACCTAAAGCCCTAAACACACTACAACACTCTCAAAGTGCAAACGTGCTTACTTTCCACTCGCATACCTTTCATACAAATGTTCAACCACACTCTCTCCACCATACAGAGTTTTGTAGAATCTTGTCGAATACACAAAACAGAGAGATCCTAGATTCTGGACTGCTCCCTCTGGCTGGTTTGTGCCCTTATTTAACAAATCCTTTTCAATAAAAGGTTCTCATTAACTTAATTAAACTTTACACAAGATTGCCTACTAATAAAGCAACCGCAATGCCCGACATGTTTCGTTCTTATAACAATGTATGACAAATAACAGAACTTCTTCAGGGGAGATTCGACGACCAGATTCTCTTGGTCTTCTCAACCTTTGTGTGGAAATGTTCCTCTATAGCCCTATGGGGGACAGCATATAAAACAGCTATAAGTAATGCTGTTATTTAATCACATTTAATCACACCATTAGAGTGCCCAAACTCCTATGGTTGACTTACCGTGGTAACTTCATGGTTTACATTGTCCACGGAATCATAGCCTCGTCTCCTAAATCAGATGTCCCACCAATATAGTCAAACACCACATGCAACTGCGCCATCCGCTGACTGCAACTCTGAAAAAAACAAACAACTCTAAATGCCGCATTCACTGTTCTTTGTTCCTTAATAAAAGTTTTCTTCTAAAATGTCAATTTTCTATTAACATTTTTAATGGTAACCACGAAAAAAGAGCAGTTTTAATTTTTAATTTGGCATCTTAGTCGGAGGCTAATATCCATTCGCCTATCCTACTTTACATGGAGATTGTTGCTAAAACCACATTAGACTACTGTAGTCCATGCTCCTAATTACTGTGACATTTCTTTGTCATTTTCTTAAAATCATTCTTTTCACTTGCTCTAAAAAGTACCACAGTTGTATTTCCAACCCGCCTATAATGCATCAATGTTGTCCACATTGTTAAGCACAGGGCATGGGGAATTCTTGAGTAAAAGAGGCACTTACATGTCAAATTGAAACTTCACTCCGAAAGGTGGTGGTCCACTAAGTCCACTTTATTTTATGGCCGGGACAGCCCCTGCTTGTAGACCGCTATTGGCGACATTTCAGTGCAGGAGAGATACCATCCTTAGTCGCATGCTCCTCTTCTGGGTGCGTTCCAGAGGGCGAAGAGTAGAAGGGGGCAGATTTAAAGAGAGCATGCTGTAATAGTGCAGCCTACACAGAAGTACAGCTGGGCAGACAATGATCTTTTGGAAAGTTGCTTTCCCTTGGTTCGATACATTGAATGCTGCTATTGATGCAATTTTTTTACGATTTATGTTGGAGGTGAGTTAGTGGGAAAAACATTTCGTAGCATTGTCTGAAGCAAAGCAGGGAGTTCCTGTGTCAATATTACACTGTATGATATGGGTCAATTAGAACATTGCAAGCATATATCACTAACGTGCCACTTCATGGTAGGGGATAGAAAAAAAACAGTATGCTTTTAAAGAACGTAATGGCCCCTCAGTGGCAGATACTGTGCGCAGAGGCACTTATACACAGTAATATGCAAAAGCTTGTGTACCTTAAATTTGTGGTAGTGGGTGCGCAAGTTGATGAATGTTGATGCACACATTTTGCAATCGATTACTGAAATCTGTACTGGACGTGCTGGTAAGTGACAGTACACTATGCTGATTTTCTAACGGTTCCTATGATGTGTTGTGCAGCAAAGACAGTGATAGATGGTAACGCCTTGGATGGCATTGGTGGGATCGTGTGTGACCATTTACCTGTACCCAATGAGGTGGTGCTGGACAAAAAGTAGTGGAAAGGGAAGAAGGACTGCTCCTGCTTTACTGGGGTGCAGCCCTTGCGGTACTTTGGGCACTGTAAGTGCCACAATCTGCGCTTTTTACGTTGCTGTCCAATGCACATGGGACTTTCGGGATTATCCAATCAGGTACTGTGGGTGTGGTTCACAGGAAGGGGTGCTCAAACTGCTGTACATTATACTCTGCATAGTGAGGCTGGCTGGCATGGCGAAATTCATTGTGTTGCTTATAGGTGATGCCTTTCTACTAGATCTGCACAAGTATGCCCTGGAAAGAAACTTTGATGGAAATTTTGGGTTGGAAGGAGTGATCGCATTGTGGAACAGTGTCTACGAGCGCAGTTTCGCCGACATGGATACACTTTGCAAAGAACTGGCCACTTTTGGTATAGGCGATGTTATTGTCATCCACTTCGGTGGCATGCATACAGGCTACATGTCTTGTTTAGGCTTGTTCCATCAACTAAAGAGGTTGCTAAAGCTAGTGAAGAGGCTTTTTCCCACTGCCAAGGTGCTGTTCTCATCGATAACACCACGAAGAGTGTGGCCCACTGCTCGTGGATGTTGTTCTGAGCCGGACGCAGGAAGGTGTCTCATCAACAGAAGCATGAATACTTTTTTGTCCACTGCTGGGATGTTCTTCTGCAACAATGACCTCATTAGTTGTGTAAATGCAGAATTTTTCCAACCAGATGGCATTTTTTTGTTGTCCATTGGTAATGTTGTTTTGTTTGCCAGTCTACAAGATGCAGTGACGAGTTTACTGTAACAGTGTCGCACAAGAAAACACAAAATCAAATAAAAAATTTAAAAAAGGTGTTCCTCTAGAAGCATCTAAAAAAACAAAAAAAAAACAAGGCTCTTTTAAGAGCTGCCCCTTATAATGAACTTCCCCTACCCTGGTTGCACGTTATGCCCCCATGCTCACACGCAGCATGAAAGCCACAACTGGGGATTTTCAGGATGGCGGCGATGGAAATGGGACTGTGGAGCCACAGGGATTGCGCAACAACATTTCTGGGCATGGTGTGTATGCAGAGGACTGTTGTACAGAACTGATACTGTTACACAGAGAGCTCTTCAATGTCATTGGTGGAAGCATGTGAAACTTTTTAACAGTATGCAATGGCGGCGTGTTGCAAAGAAGAAACTGGAAAGGGAATGTTTCTGCTTCATAAACCATTCATTTAATATTGATGTATTTAATTTCATAAGATGCATAAACGCAAATCAGAACATTCATTTAGCAAACAACACACTGCTCAATACTGTGCTAAAGTGTCAGTGCATGACCCTTAAACATTGCTGCCATAACCACACTCTCCTCTCTCATGCCATACACTTACAAAAAAACAACCTTAAAACAAGAAACATCGCTATGGAGTGATAACAATTCTACAATTCAGATCCCAAATTGGACCTGGTGTGACACAACTTTACATAGATGTCCACACCTCTTAATTCGGATAAAGCCTGCACAGTTATAAATTGCCTGTTGCCAGGTCAGTAATAGCACTTATGAAAGACAAAAGGACTTAGGAGACCACATGTTCATTTCTAATGGCGTATCGACTTGAGTTTTGGCTCTCATGGTCCCATGCTTAGTGATGGACCAGCCTCTTCAGTACGGGATAATGTACATGTAGACAGGGTTGCCTCAATGTTTCCATTGTAACACCAATCAACAACACCAAACAACTGCTATCGTTAGCATTCAGCGTTTAAAGCACCTCCAGGGGCATAAGCCCCATAAGGGTAATAAAAGTAATATTGCCTCTTGCATCCAATGTGGAGCATTTATCTCCATCCAATCTCAAGACTGTCAGGATACCACAACCCGCTGTTGAGCTTCATGGCATAGGCGTCAATCTTTCATCGGCTGACTGAACTTGGATTACAGCGGCTGATATTTAGAGTCAATGACAATTTGCATAGCCTGCTTTCAATGCTAGAGTGTGCTGTTGCCTTAGGATGTATAGTGGTCCTACTGTGTTAATGAAAACCTGCACTTTGGCCCATGTACACAGGCGTTCCCACTAGTTACATATATTGCACAAGCACCAGACATTTTGACTGGTTGTTCTCAAACAATTATTTTTAAGAAATAGGGCCAAGCAATGCATTTCAAAGAATAATTTCCCCAACGAATTGGTTAAAACTCCACAAGTGTACAGGCAGCTCTAAATGGAAACATTTAAGATAATGATACTTGAATGGCCAGGCCGCACTGAGAGGCACTTTTGCAGCAGGATAATTTTGAAGAATTACAGTGCATTTTTACACTGGTTCCAGGTGGTTTTGAATAATATTGTCACCAATTGATCAGTGCAAAGAAGATCTTTTACACCAGTCAGTAAGTGCAAATATCAGTGCCACATTGAGTGGCCATGATGCAAAATTGCCTGGGATCAAAGGGATTTATATATTTGGCGTATGCCACACGACACAGTTATTTCTCCAAAGCAGCCAATTACGTCTATGCCTGTGTCTATGTCTAATAAAATAAAAAAATAAAAATATTTTTTAAAAATATCAATATCAGAATATTGAGTGCCTTTTTAAAACACGGGACGCATACAACAGAGGTGTCCGATACACTGTGGCAATACCCCAAAAATGCAACTGCTAAATTGCATGCCATTAGAAATTATACAACATAAAAATACTGTGCCAGTAGCTATAATGCCCATCGTTGTTCCTGGTGCATGACTCAGAGGTCGAAGTGAGCGGAAACTAATGGGAACAGAGTACCACTACTTTTATTTGTACTGTTAAGAGTTCCACTACTTTCTACAGTGACATTCACCATTCCAGATCTGATTTTTTCGAAGTTGCCACATACCTGTTTACTTTACCGAGCTATGACAGTTGCAGCCAAACTGAAATGTGTTTCACCATACATTCACAAAGCCTGCATGCCATCTCAGCCTGGATGCACCCTATCTGGTGTTAGGTTTTGACCTGCCACCTGTCCATGGTATGTGTGCTTGGGTCATGACTGGAGTGTTGATGTAGAATGTTTAGACTGGAACTTGCATGAGTGTTCTACTGTGTGTGAGTGTTCCTAGAAAAACAGTTGGGACCTGTACCTTAATGGACTAGGGGGCCGGTGGATGTCTCTCCCTGCCTATGTACTTTACCTTATTACCCTCATGTACTTACCTGTAGACTTAACCCAGTAAAGACCTATGAACTCCAAAGCATAAACTTAACATTGGCGACGAGGATTTGTACCACAGAGCGTCTAATGGTGAGAGTGAGCAGTATAAGGTTGGAAAGCTGCACTTCAGGAGAAGCAGTACAGTGACAGAGGGCACATGCAGCAAGAAAAAGGAGGGAGAACACCAGAGGAGCAGGAGACATCCACCGGCCACCCCAAGCTGTCCCTTGGCCACAAGGTGAGCGTGCCCCGTTTGCCAGAGCCGGCAATAGACTGCGCCAAGTGTTAATTTAATGGGGGCTGGCGCTTGCACCTTAAGGGGCAGTGAACTGTAACGGACCCATATGACCGTAGTATTAGCCCTGTTAGACACAGTATTGGTTCGGGAATCCCCCTCAGAAGAAGCGCTACTTACTGCGTGTGAGTACTGGCTTGGGGAATGGCCTCTCAACCTGAATGAAGGGCCGCACAGGAGTTTGCAAGTGCGCCAAATGCCAGCAACGTTTGGCTGGTGGCGGTCCCAGCGCTCTACTGGTGAAATAAAGCAGGGCGGCCGGTGCTCTCCGTACAGGGAACAAGACGCCAATGCACTGGCACGTACCTCCTCATTAGTGGCTGCTTTGTTGTTGGGCCGTGGAGTGTGCGGTCCCGCGATGGCATTATCAGCAATTCCCATGCAGCGCTGAGATGGTCCTTGCTAGCTTCCCCTGTCTGGCAGCGAGAGGGTGACGGTTGGAGCGGAGCCATCTGTCCGTGGCCGCTCTTCCAATCCTAATGGTGACGTCACATTCATGCTTGGGGTATCAGTGATTGTTGCCAGGCATAGATTGTTCGTGCCCGCATTCGAGGACCCGGCAGCGCCATGACCGCATTATGAAGAGATTCATGAAGGTCTGAGAAAAGGACCTTCCAACGTGAAATGCGTGCCCCACTTCCGCGTATCATACGCAAACACGACATTGGACTTTGAACGTTTCAGCAGCCGTTGGGCTGTATAAACGATTTATGTACTGCATTCAAATTGAAACTTTGCCCACCGTAGTAAACGGGCTGCACAGCTTGAGGGGCAGTATTTTGTACAATGTTTTATTTGGGGGAATTTATCGACAACGAAAAGAAGTGAGATAAAATACTCCTGTCGGTGCAGGATCCATTACAAAGACATGCTGCAGAGTCATTGGAAACCTCGCCGATGACAATGTTTATATGGAAGCTAAGTAATGAACCCGGACATGCAGTGATGTGCCATGATGCTGCAGGAACTGCATTTTGAACTTAAGTACTGGGAGTTATTTATGGGTGTCACAGTGATTTAAACAAATCTTGTAGTCAATCAATTAATGGATTGTATATTTGGCATTGCTGTTGGGTGAGTTCGTTTTGCCAATTTCGTCAATTGATGCAATGCAATCCATGATTTATTGTCATGTGTGTATAACCTTGCTTTTTCTTCCAGGAACTTAACGAAGAGGGCTCTGAAGATTTTAATTGTTGGGTTTCGGAGGCGTTTTTTTCTTACATGTATTATTGCCCACTTTTATGTCTGATTGGTTCTTTTGGTAGGTTATGAGAAAGGGAGAGTGATTTATAAATGCATGGTTGACATAATGAGTATCAGAGGCAGTGTCAGTTATTGGAGTTGTTGGACTGGATTGGGCACATTAAGTGCCAGTAGTGTGGCATAGTAGGTGCCATTGGTTTGGCATAAGTTGTGCCATTGTTGGCATATTAGATGCTATCGGTTTGGCATAAGTTGTGACTTAGTGCATAAGAGGTGCCATTGGTTAGGCATAAGTAGTGTCCCAGTTTGCTTAGGTGATGCCAATGTTTTAGCATAGTAGCTAGACAGTTTGCATTTTAGATGCTTTTGGTATAGTGTATCAGGTGCAGACAATGGGCCTCATTACGACTCAGGCAGTAAGGGTTTTACGGCGGTGTAAACAGCGCCGACCCTTACCGCCTGAGTACGAGGTCCCTTAGCGCCATGGCGGATTTAACACCTGCTTTTAGCAGGTGTTAAAATCCATGGCGCTAAGGGACCATGGAGTTAATTACGCCACCGTAATTTACGGTGGCGTAATTAACGCCTTCCCCACTCCCATTATGCCCTATGGGGCAAAAATGGGAATGGGGAAGGGTAAATGGGGATTGGGGACTTACCGCCCCGCCAACCTCGGAATGGGGCGGTAAGTCCGCCAACCACCATGGCGTAAACGTAGTTTACGCCATGGTGGTAAAGTCACTGCCCAGGCGGTAACTTACCGCCTGGGTCGTAATGAGGCCCAATGTCACTGATATGGTGTGAGTAGTGCATTTGAAGTGTACCATTTATGCCTTTGGTCTGGCATAGGATGTGCATTGAGGTGCATGTGAGATGTCATTGGTTAGTAGCCATTTCAGCATACTAGATGCCATTATGGTTATGTGCTTAGGTGTAATGTTTAGTTGCACATAACAATGTTTAAATGTTGGGTGTTGAGCACAACAACTGCTGTATTACTTAAAGTAAAGTAAATGCAATTGTAGTTACATGTGATGCACTGTTTGTTTAACACATTTTTCTTCCACAGGTACACACAGATGAAATGTATGTTTATCAAATAATTTTTTTGCCACATGTACGCACAGTATCTCTCTGCAGGCTTAAATTATGGTCCTATTCCGGACGTGTATTTTCGTGTTAATGTTCACCATATTTAATACTGAATTGGAGGGTGTGTTGAGGTTTGCGTGGAGTTGGTTATGGGTTTGTGTGTACTGGTCAAGGGTCAGTCATGTTATTAATATGTGGAAAATTGTTCATGGGGATATTCCCGTCAGCTTTATTTGTTTGTGGAACAAATTTACTCCTGGCATGTGTGCTAGGTTTTGAAGGTGCTTGTGCACACCTTGTAGTTGGAAGTTTGATGATTAGATTGTTTTGCATGTAACATGGTGGTTATGGTTGACTGGTGAATGAGGGCTGGTACCCTGTTATTTGACGTCTGTGGTGGGGCCCGCTGCAGAGTTGATGCGTGACTAATGGTAGGTGCTTAGCTGTTATTAAGCTAGATGAAGGAAAAGTGAGGTTAGCACATTTTTACTCTGAGCAGTTGCTTGGTTAGTCAGAGTTGTATTGAGGAGGATTTGACCTCTGTGGTCATTATCATTTTTGTTCAGAGCAATTTTGCATCTTCTGCCTGTGTTCTTATCCTGCTGTTGTCTGGTTATGTAAGGGGAACGTGTGTTAGGTTTTGACCTGCCCCCTGTCCATGGTATGTGTGTTTGGGTCATGACTGGAGTGTTGATGTAGAATGTTTAGACTGGAACTTGCATGAGTGTTCTACTGTGTGTGAGTGTTCCTAGAAAAAACAGTTGGGACCTGTATCTTAATGGACTAGGGGGCCGGTGGATGTCTCTCCCTGCCTATGTACTTTACCTTGTTACCCTCATGTACTTACCCGTAGACTTAACCCAGTAAAGACTTATGAAACCCACAAACGGCTCCACCTGTATGTTTTGACTCCAAAGCATAAACTTAACATCTGGCTTTATCCGAACGATCAGACACTGGAGGAGGTACTGCTAATACCAAGACATTTCCATCTGCCCCAGATTTTTGGAACGCTTGTCAAATTGTTGTCCCAGGTTAAGGGCTTAGATGATACATTTGATAAAGCTCCAGGCCATTTCCATGGGATCTTATTTTACCATCAGGTGGTTAGATGGGACTTGCCCCTTCATGCCACTAGGCAAGTGGGCATTTATAGTAGGAGTCTCAGTGGCCAGTGGCTTGGACCACTGGAATGCACGCCTGTGGGATACTTCAGGACCACCGACTGTTCGGCCCTAGGTCTCTGTCAGACCAGCGGTGATAAGACTTTCAGTCTGGGCATTCAGGCTTTGTAATAAATGAGCACATTCTATTCATGACAGCACACACCTGTCTAGTGACAAGCCCCTGTTGGAGCCTCTGCTGCTTAGGTAAGTAAGTGTGGGCTCCCGCATCGAGAGCAGGTAATAGCAGTGATTGATTTCAGACAGTCCAGATATACATGTTCCAACTGACTGACAGACTGAGAGAAAATAATGGAAAACAATGCAGAGGACCCCATGTTGCCTGTTCCAGCAACTTGGCTGTCACCCTGGCCATGCTCAACCCCTTGAACATGTGTTGCAACCTGCTCCCTCCTGCATGCGCCGTCCCCCCGCCGCTGTCACAGATGCGAGTTAATGCTCTTAACATTCATGTGTCAAAACTAAAATACTATCTGAAGTGTTATTATATGCTTCTATGTAATTATACTTCACCCCTTATGGAGGAAGTACTATGGCATGGTTGCCAGGGTCTCCGAAATATTGGTATAGCGTTCTTTCACCGACGGGTGAATTTCAATGTTTTTTTTCCTTGGAAAAAAATAACTCATCGAAATATACAGGGGGGCTGGAGGGGGTTGGAAAAGTATATATAAGGGTTGGGGGTGGTGAGAAATAGGTTAAAAAAATAATAGTGGATGGGGGCTTGTGGGGGAACCTCCCCAAAATTAAAATGAATCCAGTTCGATTCATTTTTTCAGTAAAAAATACTCCGAACAAAACCCATCGAAATTACACCCGTCGATGGAATGACATAGAACCCCGAAATGTATGCATCTGAGTGGGGACCGAGTATGAGGTATTGGCAATAATTTCAGGGACTTCAGCAAATGATGCAGCTGACCCTAGCTTGGTGCTCTGAGCTGATGTGTTGCTGCCGCAGATGCGACCCAGAAAAGCCATATAGTGCATCCCAATAAACGTGCCATGGAAGGCCATACTTGCCGCACTATACACACCACAGCAACCTTTGGGGACTGCGACGAGGGAGCTGGTGCGCCAGAACGATGCCCACATGTTTCCCTTGGCATCCATTCAAGTGAGGTCGATTTTTAGATGAAAAGGGGAAACCAAGGGATGGTTACATAAACCGCCTCCCCTCCCCCGCCTGCCAGTGGCATGCTGGCATGCGTGCATCACTAATAGCACAAGAGTTTATTTTCTTAACAACATATGTTCTCGACCACGTGTTGGAGTAATATGGCTCCCAGAAGGAAAACATCCTTTTGTTTTAAAAAGCTACCATTAGAAATCCGAAATATAGGGCCAGTTGCATGGTCGAGATAGTGCTCACGATATTTCCCCTCAGATAAAATACAAGCATGACATTTTCGCCTCAGAAATATGCAGCTTCTGCAATGGCTATTTCAGACCCATAAACCACATTTAAGAGTGGCCCTGGACATTTTCCCACCAGGAAAATATAATTAAGATGCCGGGAAATAAACCCGTGTACACCAGAAAAAAATCTGCTGTTATATGTATGTATTCTTTAAACCTCTACGCGTTCCTACATTGAAAGAAATCAGACAAACCAAAAAAGGTCGCGTTTGCAGTTCAGCGAGAACATGTTATCAAAAGAAGTTCGTGCCATCTAGCGGCCAGAAAATAAAACACACGCAATCACCTATCACTTATTTTCAGTGTACGTCCGAAAATGAAGATTCCCAAGTAACCTTTGCATCAGCCACATACTTAATGTATTTCAAATAGTATTTTTCGAATGTGAATATGCATCCCTATGTATACCTGAATATGTATCTTTTTGTGCAGATTTAAAAAAATAGTTTTCGCACTAATCGGTAGATTTATAGAAGAGATAATGCACAACACATGAGCCCACATTACAAAATGTATACAGTTCTCATGGGCCAGGGGCATGCAACCTGCAGCTCTTCTAATGTTTTTGACTACAACTTCCATGATCCCTCTCCATTGATTATGCTAGCTAGGGTTGATGGGGGTTGTAGTCCAAAACATTTGGAGAGCCAACGGTTGCAGCCCCCTGTCATAGGCGGACAGTAAATACTTCTGCCAGGCTTCAAAGCCCACGTGCTGTATTGTAGATTACATAAAGTGATCCCACGTTATTGAAGCCAGTGGAATAAGGGCTGGTCTCCCTGTTTTCCTGCTTGCCCTGCCATTGAGCTGCTGGGCAGATGTCCCTGCCAAGTGGTTGGAGGCTGCATAGCGAGCCTCCTACCTGTGGGGTGGAGGCACCTTGATATCCCCTCCCCAGGGGGCAGTGGTCCCATGCACCGGCCCCACCACAGCACGGGTCTCAGTGAGGCCATCAGGAGCCCCTTGAACCCCCACGACAGCCATCCAAATGTAGACCGTTTCAGAGCTGGGATACAATCAGGTGCATTCTGTCTCTAAACTCCATGATAACAATTTTGCCCTGGGAGCCGGTGGTGCATGGAGGCGAGTGCGTATTTGCATGGGGCAGGCTCCATGCAGATGATAACCTACCCACTAGGCATGTGAGAAGACAGCCTCACCGTTCTGGGGGGGCGGAGGGAGGCGTAAGGCAGTTGTTAGAAGCAGGTCACGAGTAGTGTCAGACTTCGGCTCCACCTCCCCCTTCTCCTCACCTGAATCTTCTGATATTGAGTCCTTTACCGTAGTCCGGATCCGGGGACGTTCCTTCTTCTTGTTAGAGGTAAGATCCTTAGGTTATCTAACCTTCTTATCGTGCAAGTAAGGTCTGGCCCCTCCGGAGGCCACCGTGGCAGAAGTGGAAACCTGCCGTGGGGGGCTCCCAGTGGGCCAGCCTCGGTGCCCAAGGGAAAAAGCCGGAATGGCAGAAAAAACCCTTAAACGAAGATCTGCAGGCAAGGTGAGGAGTGGTTCCAGGCCAGGTATAAGGCAGGTATTCCCAGGCTGAGATGATGATGGTTCATTTATGATGGATTGAAAAGCGAGAGCCTTCTCCAAAGTCAGGACACTTCAGAATGCCGGGAGTGTCAGATGCTTCGAACACCGAAGCAGATAGAGGCCGCAAGCAGTTTAATGTACAGGAAGGCAGAGCAAAGAACAGAGTGCGGAGGGATAAGCAAGCGGAGAAAAAGTAAACAGAAGGTAAGCCAGAAGCGGAGCGCGAAAGGGATCGCGAGCGGAGAAAAAGGATTCAGAAAGGCAGAGCGAGGAGCTGAGTGCGAAGGGATAAGCAAGCGGAGAAAAAGTAAACAGAAGGTAAGTCAGAAGCGGAACGCGAAAGGGATCGCGAGCGGAGAAAAAGGATTCAGAAAGGCAGAGCGAGGAGCTGAGTGCGAAGGGATAAGCAAGCGGAGAAAAAGTAAACAGAAGGTAAGTCAGAAGCGGAACGCGAGAGGGATCGCGAGCGGAGAAAAAGGATTCAGAAAGGCAGAGCGAGGAGCTGAGTGCGAAGGGATTCGCAAGTGGAGAAAAAGTAAACAGAAGGTAAGCCAGAAGCGGAACGCGAAAGGGATCGCGAGCGGAGAAAAAGGATTCAGAAAGGCAGAGCGAGGAGCTGAGTGCGAAGGGATAAGCAAGCGGAGAAAAAGTAAACAGAAGGCAAGTCAGAAGCGGAGCGCGAAAGGGGTTCGCTAGCGAGAAAGGCTGAACACAGATAGTCGGTTACGAAAAACCACATAGAACTAGAACACAGAGCGGCCAGAAAGGGGAGAGGGACAGAGGAGAAAATAACAAGCTCACGCCGAAAACAAGAGCTAGGAGGAATACTCGGAAAAAAGTTACGAGCTACACTGAGCGCTGGTAGAAGTGTAAGCAATACACAGATACAACGCGCCGAGCTGGAGGCGGGGCCTAAATTTATAGTGGAGGCAGCCATGTTGGGTGAGGACTAGAGCGTCCATCGATCCCACAGCTTCCACCCTCGATTCCTGACAGTATACCACCTCTTCCTTGGGGGTCCCCCCGGTTTGCCTGGCTGAAAATGATGGAACCTCTTTACAAGATGAGGAGCATGTATGTGGTAGTCAGGCTCCCAGGTTCTCTCCTCCTTAGGATAGCCCTTCCAATGTACCAGGTACTGTAACCTGCCCTTACGATACCTGGAATCGATCAAACGAGCCACCTCGTACTCGTCCGGGGCAGGATCAACCTTAGGGCGTCCCTTATGAACAGGCCTCTGAAATGGGTCTTCCTTGTAGACCTTGAGAAGAGAAGTGTGAAAGACAGGGTGAATCCTCTTGAGGGAATCCGGAAGTTTAAGTTTGAAAGCCACCAGATTGATCTGTTGAACAATGGGAAAGGGTCCTAGAAATCTAGAAGAAAACTTCCCCTTGTGAATCCATCTGGGAAGAAATCTGGTTGACAGTCATACCAATTGTCCCACCTTCCAGTCGGGGTTTGAGCGTGTGCTCCTGTCTGCCCACTTCTTCTGGGCATCCTGGCTGGCTAGATGAGCTTTCTTGGCTGTCTCCTGTACCTCGTGCAGATCTCTGAGAGCCTCATCTAAGGCCGGAACCTTGGTCGATCGTGCGTTTACCCAGGGTAGATATTGTGGGTTGAAACCGTATGTACAAAAGAACGGACTCATCTGTATGGTGGTGTGAATTGCATTGTTATAAGCAAACTCTGCCTGGGGGAGAAATTCAAACCACCTTTCTTGCTGTGGACTACAGAAGCACCTAAGGTACTGTTCCAAGCTGGCATTAAGTCTTTCCGTTTGGCCGTTGCTTTGGGGGTGATAACCCGAGGAGAGAGCCCTATGGATTCCCAGAACCCGACAGAGAGTGGCCCAGAATCTTGAGGTGAATTTGGAACCACGATCAGAGACTATAGTCCTAGGCAAACCATGCAGGCGGACTACATCACGGAGAAAGACGGCAGCTGTCTCAGAAGCCGAAGGCAGTTGCTGAAAGGCTGAAAAGTGTGCCAACTTGCTGTGGGAGTCACAAGTGACCATAATTACAGTCATACCAGAAGACACCGGAAGATCCACAATGTAATCCATGGAAATATGTTCCCATGGACGATTAGCTAGCGGAGGCTGTTGCAACAACCCTATTGGCCTACCCGTCTGATACTTGTTTGCAGCACAAACAGAGCAGGTAGATACGTATTGACTCACGTCCTTTCTTAGCCTTGGCCACCAGAAGCCCCTACTTATTAAGTCGTATGTCTTTCTGATGCCAGGATGACCTGTCAAGGGCGAGTCATGGCACCAGGAAAGAACCATTCTTTGAAGCTTCTTGGTGGGAACATAGAGCGCCTCCTCATGGTAATACAATCCATCCTTCTCTTTGGTGGTAGTGTGCGCAAGCTCTGGGCAACTCTGATACAGGGCTATAAACTCCTTGAGAAAAGTGGTCGTGGAAGCCAAAATCCTGAGCTTGGGGAGAACAAAGTCATATCCTTGATATAATCCTGATACTTCCCCGTTACTTCGGGATAAGGAATCAGCCTTCTTGTTCTCCGTCCCATGAATGTAAGTTATCACAAAGTCATACTGTAGAAAGAAATAGGCCCATCGGGCATGACGGGCATTGGTGCATTCCATCTGCTGGAGTACCCTGAGATTTCTGTGATCGGTGCGAATCAAGAAGCTATGAGCAGCTCCCTGTAGGAGATGACGCCATTCCTGACAAGCTAGCTTGATGGCTAGTAGCTCTCTTTCCAATACGGAATAGTTCCGTTCGCTACATGTTAAGGTCTTGGAAAAATATGCTACAGGATGCTCAAGACCGTCCTCCGATTCTTGGAGGAGAATGGCTCCCACTGCTCCAATGGAGGCGTCAGTCTCCATGATGAATTGTCTTGTCTGGTCAGGTTGGATCAGGATGGGAGCCGTGGAGAATCTTTCTTTAAGGAGTCGGAAAGCCTTCTGAGGTTCTCCTTCAAAAGAAAACCGTACTCCCTTCTTAAGTAGAGAGGTCAAGGGGAGCACAGTTTGTGAGAAGTTGGGGATGAAACGCTGATAAAAATTGGCTAAACCCAGAAAACTCTGTAGCTCCTTTATGTTTCCGGGTTCCTTCCAATCGTGAATGGCCTTAACCTTTCTTGGGTCCATTTCGATCCCTTCATGAGAAAGGATGAACCCAAGGTAGGACACAGCAGTGGCTTCAAACTGACATTTTTCGGGCTTGACCAACAACTGATAGGTAAGGAGTCTTCTCAACACCTTCTTGACCTGTGCTCTGTGTTCATCAAGAGATTTGGAGTAGACGAGGATATCGTCTAGGTATACCACCACGGATAGATATAACATGTCAGCAAACACCTTGTCCATATACCTCTGGAAAACTGCCGGAGCATTGACAAGACCGAACGGCATGACTCTATACTCGTACAAGTCGAACGGAGTGCGAAAGGCAGTCTTCCATTCGTCCCCCTCCTTGACCCTAAGGAGGTGATAGGCCTCTTAGATCTAGCTTGGTGAAATACCTAGCCCCTTGAACCGCCTCCAGGATGTCTCGTATAAGGGGCATGGGGTACCTATCCCTTATAGTGATCTTATTAAGTCCTCTGAAGTCTATGCATGGTCGCAACTCCTCCGAATCCCTCTTGGGGATAAAAAACAATGATGCACCGCAGGAAGACTTGGATTCCTGAATAAGCCCGTTCTGTAGATTAGCGTCCAGATATTCTCTGAGGGCCCTTCGTTCCGGAAGGGACAGGGGATACATCCTTCCGAAAGCAACAATAGAATCAGGCACCAGGTCGATTGAGCAGTCCTCTGCCCGGTGTGGGGGTAGCTGCTTAGGTAGAGTATCCAGAAAGACTTCGGTGTATTCATGGTATTGGGGTGGAACTGTTGCTACAATTAAGGAGCCTGGAGCCTTGGAACCTTCTCCAGTCACCACCATGGCCGCAGTAGTATTCAGACAGTTTAATTTTCAGAATTGGGAGTCGAAGCACACCTTGTTGGCAGCCCAATCTATAAGAGGATTATGTCTCCTCAGCCAAGGTATTCCCAGAACTAAAGGAAAATGAGCTGCACGTATCTGGTCAAATACTAGAAGTTCTTGATGATTGCCTACTCTAATCTGCAATGGACTCGACTCCCACAGGATAGGACCCGAAGAAAGAGGAACACCATCCACACCCTCAACAGGTATGGGTCTGGGTTTGGGTCTGGTAGAGACTAGGTTCTCTTTAGCCCAATTAATGTCCATGAAGTTACCCGCGGCACCACAATCCAACATTGCCAATACCTCAACTGATGTCGCTTCAGATAACTTCACATGGACCTTGAAAACCATTAAACTACTGTCTTTGCCCTCTTCAAGGGTTCTTGAGTGGTTGCAAGGGTAACTGGCAGGTCCCCCGAGACTTCCCTTGCAACAGCCCGGGGTGGAAGTTTTCCTTCTTCCTAGGAGGAACTTCTGGACAGTTTCTCAGCAGGTGTTTTGAGGATCCACAATACATGCACAATCCAGCCTCTCGGCGCCGTCTCCTTTCTTCAGGAGTCAGAGGTCCACAAGCTGCTCCTATCTGCATTGACTCTTCGGAGGATGATATCGGTCTCTGGATGGGAGTCTGGGAGGGCAGGCCTATCGTCTGTGAGGTTCCCCGTGGATGTCTCCTTTCTTGTCTGCGTTCATGCAGCCTAAACTCGATCTGGAGGGACAAGGTCATCAAGTCACGAAATGACTGTGGTCGGGCTATCCTCGCAAGCTCATCCTTGATCTCATCCTGAAGTCCTCTTCTGAAGATCGTCTGTTGAGCCGAGTCCGGCCAGTCCGCCTTTGCAGCCAGTCTGAGGAAGCGTGAGATATATGTTTGCACGTCTGTATTTCCTTGACGGACATCAAGAATGGCTTCTAATGAGGAGTATAGAACTTCAGGTCTATCAAATCTATCCTTAAAGGCTGTCACAAACTGATCGTAGACATTTAGGGAAGGATCATCATTGGAGACCAGTGGAGTTGCCCATGATAAGGCATTCCCAGAGAGATTGGCTATTATGAATCCGACCTTGGCACGGCTAGACTCATATGCATGAGGCCTGAATGTGAAGTATATTTTACAGGCGTCCAGGAAATCCTTGAGACCTCCTGGATGACCATCATACTTGCCGAATGAGAGAGGCATCGTGGGTAGGTCTCCGTGGTCATCTCGACGCAACACTACTTGTTGGCGAAGGACTATGTTTTCAGCCCTTAGGGATTGTACTTCAGCTGTCAGGTTCTGTATAGCTGCTACGAGTTCCTGGTATTGTTCCAAAGATGCCATGTTTGTAGTTGGGCGTTGTATGCTGTCAGACTTCGGCTCCACCTCCCCCTTCTCCTCACCTGAATCTTCTGATATTGAGTCCTTTACCGTAGTCCGGATCCGGGGACGTTCCTTCTTCTTGTTAGAGATAAGATCCTTAGGTGATCTAACCTTCTTATCGTGCAAGTAAGGTCTGGCCCCTCCGGAGGCCACCGTGGCAGAAGTGGAAACCTGCCGTGGGGGGCTCCCAGTGGGCCAGCCTCGGTGCCCAAGGGAAAAAGCCGGAATGGCAGAAAAAACCCTTAAACGAAGATCTGCAGGCAAGGTGAGGAGTGGTTCCAGGCCAGGTATAAGGCAGGTATTCCCAGGCTGAGATGATGAAGGTTCAGTTATGATGGATTGAAAAGCGAGAGCCTTCTCCAAAGTCAGGGCACTTCAGAATGCCGGGAGTGTCAGATGCTTCGAACACCGAAGCAGATAGAGGCCGCAAGCAGTTTAATGTACAGGAAGGCAGAGCAAAGAACAGAGTGCGGAGGGATAAGCAAGCGGAGAAAAAGTAAACAGAAGGTAAGCCAGAAGCGGAGCGCGAAAGGGATCGCGAGCGGAGAAAAAGGATTCAGAAAGGCAGAGCGAGGAGCTGAGTGCGAAGGGATAAGCAAGCGGAGAAAAAGTAAACAGAAGGTAAGTCAGAAGCGGAACGCGAGAGGGATCGCGAGCGGAGAAAAAGGATTCAGAAAGGCAGAGCGAGGAGCTGAGTGCGAAGGGATTCGCAAGTGGAGAAAAAGTAAACAGAAGGTAAGCCAGAAGCGGAACGCGAAAGGGATCGCGAGCGGAGAAAAAGGATTCAGAAAGGCAGAGCGAGGAGCTGAGTGCGAAGGGATAAGCAAGCGGAGAAAAAGTAAACAGAAGGCAAGTCAGAAGCGGAGCGCGAAAGTGGTTCGCTAGCGAGAAAGGCTGCACACAGATAGTCGGTTACGAAAAACCACATAGAACTAGAACACAGAGCGGACAGAAAGGGGACAGGGACACAGGAGAAAATAACAAGCTCACGCCGAAAACGAGAGCTAGGAGGAATACTCGGAAAAAAGTTACGAGCTACACTGAGCGCTGGTAGAAGTGTAAGCAATACACAGATACAACGCGACGAGCTGGAGGCAGGGCCTAAATTTATAGTGGAGGCAGCCATGTTGGGTGAGGACTAGAGCGTCCATCGATCCCACAGCTTCCACCCTCGATTCCTGACAAGTAGGCCCACGAGTGATCACCCAAAGCCCCTTCAAGTGCCTGCATGCCCACTATAAGTTGTGCCTTTTCTTTGTGCGCCCTGGCCTTGGTAACCCTCATACATCAGCTGTTCCTCTCCTCCCAACTGACCTTAAAGAATTGAGGGAAAAAAGGTGACGCATGGCGGTCATTGCTGATAAGTTACTTGCGCTGGTAATTAAACAGGGCACCTTTTGTTGAGCTGACTACAGCTCACAGCATAGTAAGAAGACTTGTATCAGTGTGCAGGTTACACATAGAGCACTGCAGTAGGTGCATTTACCATTGGGCTGCAGCCTCCCTTCCACTTTCCCTGAGACCGATGAGGCTGAATAGCTATCACTCCTCCCTTTTTGATCCATCTTTCAACCCAATTCAGAGAATATTTACTTTCACAACGAGATGGTAATCATCAGGGGGGGATAGGGGAGGGGGTTTGTGTGAGCGATCTCAAAGCTGAGCAGGTCAGCTAAGTATGTGGCTTCATCATGGGGCGCTACACTAATGTGGTCAGTGAGGGCTTCCGTCCTCTGCCACTGTGCGTTTGCGGCTACTGCCTGCACCAGGGTGAGTATCACTGCAGCTGCATTCTGCCTGTAACCTGCTTCATTTGGAAAGGCTTTGGCCCTCTCTGACTGATAGCTGGCACTGCCACGCCCCCCACGAGACTTCCACCTGCGGCTTCTGGTGGCGGCTCCCACTTGCGGGGTCCTCCACCAGCCGGATCTATCCCTTTCTACCGCTTAGTGGACTATTACCGAGGCGATACCCCCTGAGGTGGGGGGCCCACCGTGTAGGCCCGCTGACCACGTTAAGGGTCTGAGCGCAGCGAGGGTCCCTTAACGAGGGCAATGGGCCGTTACCTAAAGGGTGGGCCTGCCACTGATGGGCATTTGGCCATTAGCACCCGTGTAGTATGCTACACGGGTGCTAATGGCTTTAAAAAAAAGAACATATTTTCTCTCTGTGAATGGGATGCCTCGGGGCGTCCCATTCACAGAGAGAAAATACTGCACCAACATGGCCTCCATGGAATTTCCATGGTGCCCATACTGGGACAGAAGCTGACAGGATCTGCAGCAGGGACCCACTGCCACAATCAGGTAAGTGGGACGGGGCAGATCAAGGGGAAATAAAAGCAATGTCAGTGGGGGGAAGATGGCGGGCGGGGGACCCAGCCATCAGGGCACTTGGAACAGTGTCAGTAGTGTCATCACGCGTTCCAAGCTCCCTGATTGGCTGGTGCCACCAACCACAGTGCTAATACCTAATAATTGATATGGTTGGGATGCCTCTTTATAGCTCATGTCAAACAATGTTAATTTTAAGAGATAGCTCTCTGTTACTATTGGTTATAATAGCCCTATAGAAACATCTACAAAATGTGCTGCCAATAGCATAGGGGAAATACTTGAAAGAAATTGCCCACTAGTGCAGCTCAGTGGGCACACTCCGAATCCCTGATTCATGTTTAACTAGCAAACAGGCCCGTTTACACGGGCCAATGTGCAGGTTTTCATTAACACAGTAGGACCACTATATATCCTAAGCCTATAGCTCCCTCTAGCGGTGACCATACAGGCGAAGCAATGCGACTTGGACCACTGTATATCCTAAGGCAACAGTCCCTCCATCAGAGCATTCTGTGCTTTTCGACAGCCTCTACTGCGCATGGCGGCATTAGACAAACATACATCTGGCCTTTTATATTATTATAAGATAAAAATGTGTTGAATTCAAGTATATGAGTTGCACATTGCTAGCTGAACCCAAAAGGATGTGTAGGCCGGTTTACTTACTCAGGTAACCATTTTATCTCCTGCTGCATTAAACCGCAAAAGATTAATGATTAATAGTTATCTGTTTGCAACTAGTACACAATTACTCAACTCCAATACTAGATTAACAACATCCTCTCAACCAGGTCACATTTGTAATGTCTTCAATGTGGATAGACTTCCATTATTTGAAAGCCCCTTCTACTATCGTTAATACCTAATCACGCTGAGCAAACTGTCCATCCTATTAGAGGAAAGATAGCTTTCAACAGCAGCTGCAGGGCACGCAGAACACCGGCATATCGTGGCATCCCACCTTGGACACAAAATCCCTTTGGAACTTGCCCTAATATTATCACTGATTGAAAAAATATTGTTTATATAATGGATGTTCCCAAACCTCACGAAGGGGCTTCCAATAATAGTGATTCCTTAATAAATAAATGTATTTATTGGCTGAAACGCACACTAGAGGATGTCTCTGTTATACGTATGAACATCATTCAGGCCAATAGAATCACTTTTCACAACGATCCGAAGTTTGATCTAACCAAACTGGTCCTGTCTTCGGATTTGGTATTTAAAAAAAAAAAACAAATAGTATATTTGTCCGAATTTTGGCTGTACAAAAATTTCAAACAGACGAACATTTTTAATAAATACATAATTAGGGGGCATTATAGTGAAAAAGAGCAGCAGAGTGGATTGTGGGGATAGCCCCCACACCCTTCTTCACTATAAAGGAATCAAGGGTTGCAGGGGTGCCCCCCACGCCCGATACATAAAGCAAATAAACAAAAGGACACTGCAGCACTGGTTCCTAATGACATAAGGGAGGGGACCCGGCGTTGCATTGGAATAGAGGAGTCAGCGGCACACAACACTGTGTGCTGCCAACAGATAAGTGGGGGCTGGGGGTTGCGGGGGAACCGTGTTTTAGCTGTGGCCCAGATTTTGAATTCGGGATTGCCGAATTGACCCCATTTACCCCTTTAAGTCTGCAAGCTTGAATCTGAGTAGAGCTTAGTAGGAAGCCATTAATTCTACGGCGATGTATTAAGTGGCCCCCATTGATTTGGGTAATGGTCCATGGGACAGTAGAGACGCCATGTTGTGGTTGGCACTATATAAATGATAAACATTAGCATATATCTTTTCTATTTTTTTCCCAGTGCATTTAGCAGAGGTATTCTGGGCGGGAGATAAGAGCCTAGAGCACGGGTCTGCAACCTGTGGCTCTCCAGAGGTGTTGGGACTAAGACTCCCATGATAGCTCACCATTGAATATGCTGGATAGGGTTGATGGGAAAGGTAGTCCAAAACATCTAGCAAGCCATAGGTGGCAGTACCCTGACCTACAGCCTGCTCATAAAATGTTATGCCAGCTTTGTTTACTGAACATGGCATGCCTCCATATTACCCAATGGCATCTTTGTCTCTGTGGCACATGACATATTCCAATCAATGCTGGCCATGCACTTTATTGCGTCCATTTCCAGTAGAACTTTCAAGCAATGAAGTTATGACAGCTATGCCCCTCACTGAATTGAAGCAGCACGGACACGTCCCTCCAGCACAGATGCGTCACTGACTGCAGCCGGCATCCGCCACGTCGCTTGCAGGTATTCCATTGTAGGAGCCACTGTTGAGCCTGCTCGAGGCCTAGTCCTGCCAATCCCACCACATAATAAAACCCAGTTCGTTTTTCAGAATGAGAAAAACACGTGCAAATAATCTCCCCTGAATATCATTAGATGGAAACATGTACCACAGATAGTCTTTGGGGATACCCTAAATATCTGGGTGCAATTGACCAGCCAATGGCTACTGTCTAGTTGCTGCCCAGATTTTCACTCTACACGGCAAGTCCAAAATGTGCGAACCTAGGATTTCCCCCTGACCCCAAGAACTAGACTTCCCCCATGAATATTTGAATATCCTACATTTATTTTGCTAGGATTTAAAAACTTGGAATCCATTGCCAAATGTTTGGGCTATAAATCAACCTACGTATGGCTTAGTTTAGGCGTCACGACAACATTATTGCATTGTTTCATGTCAATACAACTGCTTCCCCAGCCAACATTGTTTCACTTCCAGAATTAGGTGTCTTGACAATGAATGACCCTTTTCTGGTAGATGTTGGCATATTTGTTCTTGCTTTATCCAAGCACTGTTAATCACAGGCCTTCCTGTTTCACCACTCAGTTTTCCCCTTTCTCATCTCAGAAGAATGATCAGGTCTAGGTCGTTGTTTCATTCTGCGACATTCATCACGATGGTCTAGAGCATCCCAGTGTGGCTATTGCGATAGTATTATGGGGTACAGACTATTCTTGCTATCGGCACTTTTTGGAGCAAAAAACAGGTCGCCCAAAGGACTCAATGCTTCCCACACCCCGCAAAAAACCATGCAACTATGGGGATGCAATGCAAATGGCGGATGGGGAGTCCACAAGGGGGGCCCTTTCTCTATTTCCATGGCAGCCGCAGAAGAAGGCAGGTGAATGGTTGGCGGTTGTGGACTGGAAGACGGTAATTTGGGAGGTTTACTTTGGATAGGCGGTGGCTGGATGTGGTAGGGGAGGGATAAGGGGTAGGGGGGAGGGGCGCAGAGCTGGCACAGCCAATAGGCAGATCAGATGCAGAGGCAGCAAGAGTCCTGAGCACTCTGATTGGCTCTGCCAACAGCAAACACTGGAATATGAGTCACCTTTGCTGACAATCCTTTTGGACTTCAGTATGAAGGTACAGGAATAGGAGGAAGAATTCCAAATAAGACGGGGCAGAAGCTAAGAGGCATTGGCCTCATTGCAATTTTGGTGGTATCGCAGTGGTAAATCCACTGAGATTACACCGAATGGAATGACTGTTACTGCCACCTGGTCCGGCAGAATTACCGCCAGATTACAAGTGCAGTAGGCAGTGTTAATCCCCATTCATGGGGATTTCGGTGGAATTACCACAAGAAGTAATTCTTCAGATTTGGCTGTTTTTTGGCAGAACGTTGGCGGATTTACCTCGGGCTCTTAGCTGGAGGCGAATCCTCCACCTCTATGCCAAACCCGCAGTATGGCGGTGCAGGAATGCAGTGGTAACGTGGCAGTAACGGAATTACTGCCACATTACCTTCGAAATTTCCCACACCAACATACTCGTTGTAAGGCTGATGATGGAAAACATGCAAACTTTTCATCAAGCCTGAAGTGAACCTGCTGAAGAGCCTTGTTTACAAAAGGCGAAGCACCAATACACACAGCGCAGACACGCGACTAATCTGTGACCCATGCAGCGAAGGGATAGTCATGCACAGGTGTGTTCAGGGGTACCTGTTTGCAAAGTGTTGTGATCACTTTTCAACTTTGGGAAGAAACTGAAAGAGCTGATCTTTTCAGCCAGGTATTAGTTAGCAGCCATGAACTCCTGAAGATGGTAAAAGGGTGTGGCTTCAGAAGGCTTGGGGGCTTATTCACAGATTGACCAGTGAATTAATGACAAGGCAACGTGAACTGTCGAGGCAACCCGGAAGAGGAATATGGGCTAAATAGCCCATATTCCTCTTCCGGGTTTCCTCGACAGTTCATGACAAGGCAACGTGAACTGTGCAACGTGAACTGTCGAGGCAACCCGGAAGAGGAATGTGGGCTAAATAGCCCATATTCCTCTTCCGGGTTGCGTCGACAGTTCACGTTGCCTTGTCATTAATTACCCAATGTCATTAAATACCCAATGAGGTACTTTCTATGCCATAAATATCCTGATCGATCCCAACTCATAATGTGGTTGTATTTCAGGCATAGGAAGGGCCTCATTAAGAGACCGGCAGTAGTGGTAAAACAGATGGCATTTGTAAATACCACCTGTTTTACAGTGCCACCAGATTTAGGGTTTGGGAACACAAACCCATTAAAATATCCTGCTTGCATCTGGAATTAAAACGTGTGGTAAATGTGGTAGTAATGGTTGGCAGTATTTATAAAGTGCGATGGGACTTCAAAAATGGGGATCCTCCCAATAAAATGAATAACATGTTACTACTTAAGCAATAAGCCCCGAGAAGGGGTGCTTTACCACTGTAGGTAATGTTTCCAGGGCTCATAGTTACATAGTTGACAAAGGTCTCGGGGCATTACCTGAAGTGGTAATGCCCCCCTTGCGAGGGGATTTTTCTATTAGTGCCCCGGCCCGTAAATCCAGGATATTAAAAGCATGCTTTAGTGATCGGAACAGAAACATTTTATTTAAAGAAATGTCCACTGGGGAAGGGAAAACAAAGTCTGTTTTCCTTTTCCATGGCAGCCATTGAAAAAAAAAGAAAAATGTTTTTAAAAAAATGCCCGCATTTGAAACGGGAGAAGGAACTACACATAGTCCCTTCTCTCTTTCCTTGGCGGCCATTAAAAAAAAGTAAACAAAAAAAATGCCTGCCATGGAAAGGAAGAAGGGACTACGTGTAGTCCCTTCTTCCTTTCCATGACGGTCTGTCGCACATTGAGATCGGGAGCAGAGACGCTGTGGACAGAAGTGTTCCCAGTGCGTCCGCTCCAGAAATGGACCGAAAAGAAGGTAAGTGTGGTTGGGGCAGGGAGGGAATTCTGGGGGAGGAGGGAAGGGAGAGGAGGACTACTTACCTGGTTCCCCAGTGGGGGAAGATGTCAGCATCCAGCTGTGAGGAAGCTTGTAGCGGCGGGATAACCATCTTGTAACGCCCGTGTTGCAAACCTCCCCAATGCCACACACTGGGTATTATTAAAAAATGTTTTCTTAAGCAGCGAAAGAGCATGAAAGCGGTTTCTCGACATGAGAAATAAAAGCACAACAAAAATGGCCACCAGGGATCAGGCTGAAGGGGCTACACGTAGTCTCTTCTCCCATTCCATGGCAGCTAATCACGCGCCAGAAATGCACCGGGAAAAGTCCTGTTTCTGGTGCCAGCGAGGGACAATACTGCAGAAGGTAAGTGGGGAGGGGCATGGGGACTTAAATAGGTGGAAAAACAGGATGGGGGTGGGGGTGTAAAGGGTGCGGGGAGCGCACATACCTGATTCCCAACGAGGGAAGATGGGGGCCATCCGTTCCGAAGTAGTCTTGGAGTGAGGTCTTACACTGTGTGGTAAGGACCTTGTTCCACACTTCCTCATTGGCTGGGAGGCCGCCACACCCCCCTCACCGGGTACTAATGGTTTTTACATTTTCTATACAAAAGAAAAAGCAATAAGAAAAGCTAAGTAGCTTCATTCAGGGCTGTCTGCTGGGTTGTTGCATGCGTTAGACATTAAGAGGCTAAAGACACAAATAAGGCGCCTTAATTAGAGCCGGATCTGCACGATAGCTGCAGTTAATCTCTTATCTTTAAAAGAGATGATCTCACAAGCATAAGTGACCTTCTACATGACTTCATCTGGCAGGAATTTAGATAAAGAGTAGTTGCAATTGCCCACTGCTTTTCACACAGAGAGCAATGGCGGCGCTAATTCATATTAAAGTGACAAGAATGGATGTAACACTCAAATGTGACCCTGGTCAAGCTGCTGGTGTATATGTACACTTCCAGAAATGCCAGAAAATAGTGCCAAGCCCACAATTTCTATGACAGGCAGCTAGCACAAGCAGCTCCAGGAGCCATGGCTAACAATGGCCAACGTGATGTCTTCTGTGTGCATGCTATGCCTTTTGTTATGCTTCACAGTTCAGTAGCAATTCTCTTTGCAGCAGAATCAACGGAGCTGCATCATTGGGGTAAAGGGTGAACATGCTATGAGGCATGACAGAGTGCAGTATGTGTTTATGTCTAACCTCTCACTGGACCAGGGGTCTTCAAAATGTGGGGCTGGTTTCCTTAGGGGGGCCCAAAGAATGGCGGGGGCTCGAGGGGGTGCAAGTCTCTTCAAAAAGTGGGTACGGTGAATGCTTTCAATAGAAAATGTAGCAGATATGGCATCTGGAGGCTGGCAACAATATTTTGATTATTCAGGGGGGAGAGGCACGTCAACAATATTTTTACTTAAGGGGGGGCCCAGCATAAAAAAAATCAATAACACTGCCCTCGACTGTTAAAGGGTAAGCCCTGGACGGCTTCAGGGTTAATCACATAGTTCAAAACACTACTAATTCCGGAATGCGCCGATGCCGACGGACATTACCTGCCAACACTGGGAGTGGCTAGACATGGGCACAGACTGACTTCCCAGCAACATTAAACACGACAGGAAACAAGCATTTCCAAAGCCAGCAGCTCTCGCATTTGCCTAGGTGCCCTTCGATTTCTATTGATCACAAAGGACTATTCACACTTTTTAATTAACACTTAGGGCCTGATTCATAGAAGCGTTTCATAATGGCGCAATCCCATAGGAAAACGTTCTGTGACTCAGGCCCTTAGTGTCTTGCAGGGTTGCACACACCCACGCAAAGTTTGTGGCTATGTCTTCCTTTTTTTCTAGAAACAACCCTTTGCCCTTTAGACATCGTATTTATTTTATTCCTAAAGGGGACCAAGCAAGTCTTTAAAAAAAAAAAGCACAAACGACTGTGACAGGACAGGTCACACCCTAAAGGACCATGACTATTGTTTTGTATATATTCATATAGTTTTCTTTTGGATTTAGGTGACTGGAAAAGGCAATGTGCAATGACAGATCAAGGTGCAGTGGAAAATGAAAGGGACTTCCGCCTGGCGGAGCAGCTGATTGGCCCACAACTCCATTTAAGAGAGCATTCCAAGAGCTCCTGCAAAGAGCAAAGTGTGCAGTGCTGGATTATCCATAAGGCCAAGTAGGCACCAGCCTATGGGCCCCACTCCTTTTAGGGGCCGCGCGACAACAGATGAAAATAAAGTGGTGCTGAACATTAGAAACGTATTAAAAGAGCATTTGTGAGGGGGTGGGGGTGACATTTCGCCTGCCTAGGGGCCTCTACAGGGTTTAATCTGGCACTGAAAGGTTGGCAGAGCTAAAAATAGGCACCAGCTTTTGGTTTGCCCCCGCCTTTACTATTCATTCCCATCCTGAGCAGCAGAAAAGGTAGATTGAGCCAGAACCCGGCCCACCTGGGTGGGTAGATCACAAGTAAAGCACTTGCCACAAACATGAGGGCAGCATCCAATTCGCAAGTGTGAATCCTGTGGCAAGGCCGACTCAGCCCTTCATTTTTCCCAGGTTTACACATTAATACCATAAAATGGGGAAATCACCACACGTGCAATTACAGTGCTTAGAAGAGAGAGAAATCTGCGATGAACTGCTACATGCAAAAGCAACTGAAGGTTTATGAAAAGAAGCCAGGACTACTTGTTGCTCCGGCAGTTCATTTGCACTGCATCGAAGAAATAATGACCAGCATGTGCGGCTCTCCAGCCCATGGAAATAACCTGGTGCTCAGATGCACCCAGATATTTCTCGGGAGCAAGGTGCTCTTCAGACTCTACATTCCCAATTCATCAGATGTAAATCCAGGTGAGTATCATAATGTGCCTCTGGAAGACTAAATTGGGACTCACCCCATTTCGCCCTCATTGGTTGCAAATGGCAGTGGCGTTCATGGCCCCTTTGCAGCCATCAGCTCCTGCTAAGGGTATTTGTTGGTTCCAGGTGACAATGTCGCCTGGAAAAAGACGGCACGCAGGCGACTTTTTTTTCCTCATCCCTGAAATACTTTCTCCAATATTCTAGAAGGGGTATAATTTTACATTCTTTTTTATTTATTGTTTTATTAACGTCTTAGCTGTACCGAAGGCACCTTTTCAACACATGACAATCTAAAAAACAACATCCACCCCCTCCCTCCCTCAAGTCCCCACAAAATAAGCACAAGAACATTTATCCAGTCTCTCCTCCCTGAGAGAGACAGGTTAGGCAAATGGCAGTCTCCGCACCTGACCACTGTAGACGTACACACCAACGGCTTCCAAAATCGATACTATCTTTCTCCTCATAATTGTGAAGAATATGATACGGGACTCATCGTTGCCATTCATCAGTAGTGACCACAGCTCTTCCTGCCCTACATCGCAATCAATTCCAGCTGCCCTTAAGGCAGTCGATCTCAATGCGATCAAGGCATCACATCCCATCAGTCAGTCTCTGACCGTTTACAAACAAGGATCTCCATGCAAGCAGCAAAGACGTTGCTTTCGCGGAGTGTAGTTGATCCACCCTCCAGTAATTTCAAAGGATTTGACCAGATTCATTTTTAGCCTCAAATAATCCCAGACCAGGGAATTACCCACAAACTGCTGGAGGTAGCCCTGTGGGTTCTCTCTGGTCATGATATATTCGAGAGGTTTGGTGCAATTATTCTTAGTTTGGAGTTCCATGGATTGCAACTCGTGATGAGAAGCAACAACATTCTTTCTCATCTCAGATTTGTAAGATTTGTAGCACTGAAACTGAAGCTTCAAAGGGTCAGCCAACACCATAGACTGCCATCTAGCCGAGGCATGTAAGAGCCCTTGGTCTGCACAGCTTCAAAAATGAGAAGAATTAGGCTACCAATTGGGGCGCTATAGGGAACTAAGAGGACACTGCTCCATACTAGGGGAATGGCCAGCAAGAGCGCAGAGAGACGCAACTTACATCTCTACCTGTCATCCAAGGACACACGACTTTATGAACAGAAAAGTGTAGCTGGTTACCCCATGTTGGTATGAATGTATATTTTCATCCTGTAAAAACAAACCTTCTTCCTAAATGAGATGATCAAGAAGACACTGCTCATTGCAAAGTGAGTATGCAGTGCACACCAGTAAACACTGAGCCAAGCGAAATGGCGAGGAAGTCTAGAAAACAGAAGTTTGCAGTGGTCCCCTTCCAAGCCTCGGACAGTCTGACACTTTTTTTTCATTTTAATTGCATTTTTAAAGCGCTCACACAGCCCAGGGGCATCCAGGCGCTGTTACAGAATTTTTTGTTTCGTTTGTTTGTTGTTGTCTTAGTTGCATATTTATAATGCGCTTAAATACCCAGAGGTTTCTAAGCGCGGACCTGGGGACCGAATCTGTGTTGCTTCGTGCTATCTTGCTTCCAAGGAACACACGTTGCCACTGAGCTATCCTCCTGGGATGAATCCTGCATTTAAAATGTGAACATTTAACTTCAACACTATATGACGCGCGAGTCAAAATCCAAGGCGGCACAACATGTCGTATCTGACACCGGACAACACAGGGGCCTTTGTATACATCTGAATACACACCACAATGAATCGCGGAATCACTAAATGATGTGTGGAAGTATGTTTTTTTCAACAGGTTTATTAACTTTTTTATGGTAAACAGCAGAGTGCTCTGATTTGAACATATGAGCAGTTTTTCTTTTTAACCTTCCTTGCATTTGACAGTATACTGTGAAGATCAACATAGATGCATTGTTCGTCCACTTTGCTGCTGTCGGGGGGGAAATTCTGCCGGGGTCGGCCGGGCCGTCCGCAGACCTCCGGGCAGGGAGGCCCCAACTCCTCCCGTATATCCCAAAAGAGATAGAGTATGAGACACACACAAGAAGCAAGGTGACTCTGCTGTTTATTAGACAAAAACGGCAGGGATGGGTCAAGGAGCGTACGCGTCCGTCCTGACACACACACAATCATAGGGCTCGCAGGCCCTTTTTACCTTAGTATGACGCGCTACTTGCGTCACCTTGGAAAGTTAGCAAAAAACCTATCGCCACTCTTAATTGGTTGCTCGAGTGGTAGGGTTAGTATAGCATACGTATAGAGAACAATATTAGTGGACAAGGGTTAGTCAGGTGATATATCTGGGTTGTCCCTACAATTAGATACATGAGAATTGTTACATGAAGACCCCTGATGATTGGTTAATGTTAATGGCGTCAGTGATAGGAGCCCCATGTTCTGATTGGTGCGCCCGCGAGCTTCCCAGCCTGGGACCATCGCTGTTCCCAGCTCTCGGTGTACCTGTCATTTGCAACAATGTTTCACTATGAGTACGTGCAGACAATATGAGGACTTATTCATAAGCTGGAAGGCCGACTACTCCCACTGTCGCAGATGTCCATTGAGCCTTTTAATTGTATCTGCCTATGTCTTGTAACGAGGGATCCAGACGCCTTCTTCCTCCAGGGCTTGGCATCCTGTCAGGTTCGGCTTGGTCACGTGAGGTGGGACCGTGTTTGAGGCAGAATTCTGCACAATTAATATTGTTTTTCCACTGTGTGCCTGGTTTAATTTGCAGGTGTGACTTTAACGTTGGTGTGCGGCGTGCGGGGTTGCAACATCGTGCCCTTGATGGTCTGCTTTCGGAATGTGGGTTTGCAACATTGCGACCTTGGCTGTTTGCTTTCGCCGGGCTCATTCTGCAGGATCAGCAACCTGACTCTTGTTCTTTTAACGTCCATGGAAGCTCTTGCTTGCGGCCTACTTAGGCCTGGTGTATAGATAGAACCGTTTGGTGCACAGGCGCTTTAGGTTATAGTATCATACTGCCTTATGACCAGTATCGTGTCTTCGTTATATTTCTCATTATGGCACCTGGGTTTAGGAGAAGCGTAAGCAAGCTCTTTAGATGAGTTCATGATGCGTCTTGCGTTTCTGCATTTTGAGAGCCTATGTGGAAAATAATAAAGATGCACGTCCGTGAGTATGTCTGTCGCCTACGTCATAGCACTGAGTATATTCTTCGTGTAGATTGGTGCGGGAGTGTCCAGTGTGTATATTTGTAGAGGTGTGCTGACCGTTGGCTAGGTCGTCATGGCATCTCTAACGACGTGTAGGTTTTAGTCTAGTTGATCCGCGCCGCAGGTGTCGGCATGGGCAGGGCGGGCTGCTGGGCAGGCAGATGGACACATCCGTATGTTCCTGTACCAGGGTATTTGATCGTCTGGTAGGTGGGCAAACTCTTCTCGTGGCGGGTGCCTGGGCCGTGACCCTTTAGGCCAAGCGCGAGAGGTGAAGGACGGGAGCCTGGTCTTCCATTCTCCCACTTCACTGCATTGCCTTGTACTCATTTTGCAGATATGGATTTTTTTGCTAAGCTTGTTTTCAGTGGATATCATGCGTATTGCGACTGATGTCTAATAAAGATTTCTTATATATTGGGTATTGGCATAATTGACCTAAAAACATTTGACCTTGAACATTTGAAAGAATTTTTTTTGTTTTTCAGTCAAATTTAATTAAATATATATATGGTGGGTAGGGGTTTAGATTAGGTTGAGGGGAAGTGGGGAGGGGCGGACTCCCGCATTTTAGATCAAAAAAAGGTCAAATAAATGTGATCAAATGTGATTACGTCAAATGTTTACGGTCAAATAGACCCAAACCATATATTGTCGGGTAGATGCTTCATGTTGAGGTGTGATATTCTGCTGGAAGTGCACCGTCAAAGCTTTCAGACTCTAGCACCGGAATAGACTATCAGTGCTATAGAGTCCCACCCGTGATTAGTGGGTTCCAAAATACTAGAGCTGCATAGGAATCTTCAGGCAGTGCAGCCGCCGTGTCAGCATAAAGGGCCCCCACCTTTGCGAGCAGCCTCCAACAGTGCCCTAGGACTCCGGCAATGCCTGGTCCAGGCTCCAAGCAGTGTTTACCTCCTGCTGCAGTGCTCTATCAGCAGTTTGAACGTTCTTGAGCGGTCCCTGTCAATGCTTTAGTACTCTTGTAGAGTGCGAGTCTTCTAGAAAGACAGCATCTGCGCTGTAGGACTGCAGTGATGTACTGTCAGTGGGTTAGGGTCCCTGCTGCTTGACCTGCCTCTTTTAGTGTCCTGTCTTTTCTTTAAGACTCTAGGGCTATGGACGTCCTCCTGCAGTGCCTTATAAGTGCAAGATCATAGCAGTGTGAGATGTCTCCCGATGTGCTACGTCAGTGCTCTAGGACTCTAGAAGTGTGAGCTTCCCGACACTGCCCAAGTCAGTGTTATCCACTAGGGTGGACCAACTTCAGGCCTAGAGGGCCGAATCGATGTCGAATTTTCAGGACACCCCCATTAAAATTCATGAGATATATTTGCATGCAATGATTCTAAATCTATGCACATTTTTCCTCATGAATATTAATGAGGGATATCCAGTAAACCCGGCCGGATTCCGGCCCTTGATGCCTGGAGTTGGACAACTCTGCGTGACTAAAGCAATGTGAGCTTCCGTCAGCACTGACAGTCATGTAGGGTATCAGTTGGGAGAGTTTCCCGCAGCGGTGCTGTGTGGAGGGCTATAGGATCTCAGTATGGTCACCTTTCCCCAGAAATTCAGTGCCAGCCCCCTATAAATCTAACAGTGGGAAATTCCTGCATTGATGCACTGTCAATTCTATAGGACTCCGGCAGTGTGAGCCGCCTCCAGAAATGCACTCCGTGTTGCAGCATCTAATCAGTGACGTGTCAATATATAGGAAGGATGTTCACACTGATGGGGTTCTGGAATGCACCTCGTTGCATAAATCACGCAGGCTGAATGGCTCTCATACTGATCATCATAGCCTCACATTGTCTTCCAGGTAAATGCATGTATCATCTATTACGCAAACACATGTACAGTGTTATATTTATATTTCCTAAGAGGAGAAATGCAATTATTTCAAATTGACTCTTCAAAAAAGCAATAGTGCCAGAAATAACTGATACAATGCCCCTATGTGCATCTTAAAATAGGGAAAAACCAAGCTTATTTTAACATGGTTATTACAGAGCTCTAAAATGGCTGACAATTTCTCAGAGCTCCTAAAATGGCTGATCGACCAACATTGTGTTTTTTTTTTTTCTGCTCCTTTAACCCCAGTACGTAAAAGGGATGTATGTTAAAAAAACGAATCCCAAAAGATCGAATTACAAAATCACAGAGCCGACTTGCCCGTATTTTGTAATTTGATCTTTTGGGATTTTGCCCGTTTGTCCCACGCATTACCATTACTGTATGCGGGCGACACCACCACAACCCGGGCAGCCCATAATACCGAATTACGAGACCAGGGGACACCCCTGCAGCCCCCGCTCTTCTGTTCAGTATTATGGGCAAAAGATCTAATCTAATATGCCGAATGCACAGTAAACGTGCATTCAGCATTTTAGATTCAATCTTTTCGTTGATTACCCGTAAAAGTACCTTTATGGCAATCAGACTAATGGGGCCAGGTTTAATTGTCACTCTTATGATCCATTTTGAGGTAAATATTTTATGAGAAAGGTGCAGAAACATGACAAAGTAGCGCTAATGGCCAACTAGAAGCAAAGTCAACCAGATGACATTGGCTGTACTGATCAATGTCCAAAGACCGAAGACTTAAAGTGTTGGATTCTTGTTAGGGTCCCCCAATGGATCAGTTGAATGCTGGTTGCTAGCTCCCCTTCCAGGAGTGAATAAAAACTCTGCCAAAAGAAAGAGCCTAAACTTCAGAGTCAGGTCTTCAGTGACCATCTAGAATCATAGTGCGGGCCAATTGACCAAGCACCGCCGGCCGGCTCGCCGTCAGGAATGAAGATCATGACTTGGCTGAACATTGCAGGAGAGGTCAGCAAACACCTCAAAAGCAGCAAGCTTGACGATTTCTGATAAAAAGGTTCCCCCGGGAAAAATGGGAGACTGGCGATAAGAGATCCTGGAAGAGCCCTGTCCCAGCTAAATGACAGTGAAACAGGTGTGCAGCAACGCGCAGCTTTATATCACTGTAGCGCCATCATTACTGGCACATGAATGCAGTGCGCATGCGCAGTTGACTGGCTTCCTCATTTTGCGCAGCCGCGTATGCTCCCCTCCCTTCTGAAGCACACTGACTGCTTATCGACGATACCACCTTTGTGTCCACATAATGGTCTTCTCCCAACTCCCTTTCGTCTGACACATCTGCACCATGTTTTCCCTTTTTCATTTACCATTTATCTGATCCTTCCTTCTGCTTTCTTTGCACCCTTCTTGGGGAGCCGCAATCTCCAGCAGCACCAAAACCTCCATCCCAGCACTGGGAAGTATTGGGGGTGGAGGACAGTGTGTGGGGTAGTAGTAAACTCACTATTTTGTGAATCGATGTGATCACTGTGCAATTTTTGCTGCGCATCACCAAAATGTCACTTTATTTTAGTTTTACCCAATTTCACTGCAGATGTGGGGGAGACCCCCGCATTCTGCACATTTATTATTAACTTTACCCACCCACCCCAAATATATATGTGCGAGGAAGTGGGGCTGTGAAAATGCTACATTTTGGGATGTGCAGTGATGGGGTGATACCCGATTTTGCAAACATTCTCTGGCGGCTACGATGAATGCCAGGTGAGAAACCCGAGTGTGCTTAAGAATGTGTTGTGTTTTGCAGAGTTCTGTTCCAGAAAAGAGGGTCGAGATTTCCTGTAACCTAATGGCAACTATGGTTACCCCTCTACTCCCTGCATTGGGACAGGATTGTGATGTAATTTCCTCGAACAGCAGCTACGGAAGATGGTGGCACAGCAAAGTGGCCTGGCTTGCTCATTTAAGCGAGTGTTGTGCCCACGCCTCTTTGGAGAGTGCCCAGGTGTTGAGAGAGTACATATAGACTTGAGAGGATCGGTTGTCTCCCCTTGTGATGTCTCCTTTCTGAGGTAGCCCTGTGACCAGAGCAAGTGAAGGGAAGGACCCAAGAGTGAATTACTGACAAAGGGCCCTCTCCTCCTTAAGGAGTGCTCCAGGCCCCCTGTACCCTAGAGCAAGAGGGGCAGTGAGCTCACATTTGCCCACAGAGATCTATGGACAAATGAGCCCCCCCCCCACCTAGACCACACCGTCTTACACCTCCAACCAACGTCTATGGGCAGGTGGGTTTCCATCAAGTGTCTCCTTTACTCTGTGCCTGCCTTGGCCTGACAGAGAGCTTCCGAAGAGGTCTGACATGATAATGATATGATATGATATGATATTTATAACGCACTTAATACCCAGAGGTATCTAAGCGTGGACCCGGGGATCGAACCTGTGTTGCTCTGTGTCATCTTGCTTCCAAGGCGAGCACGTTGCTGCTGAGCTATCCTCCCGATATAATAATTAAGGAGAATAACTGTGCATACTTTACCCTTTCTTAAGCATTGAGGTGGTATTTATTACTTCACATTAGTCTGTTTCTATTTTCTGTAGTTATGCATTATAACTTATGTACAAGTGCACAAGGGAAAGCACATGCTCCTCAGGCCGTGTTTGAAACTCACTTTAAAGAAGAGTACAAGACAACCTCACTGCACAGGGTATCACGCTAGCATTGTCCAGGTCAGCAGGTGTCCAGGGTAACACGCTAGCACTGTCCAGGGTAGCACGCTAGCACTGCACACGGTACCATATTAGCACTGTCCAGGTCAGCATGCTAGCACTGCCCACGGTAGCACATAGCATTGTCTAGGGTAGCACACTAGCACTGTCCAGGATAGCACACTAGCACTGCCCAGGTAAGCATGTGTCCAGGGTAGCATATTAGCACTGTCCAGGATAGAACGCTAGCACTGTCCAGGGTAGCATGCTAGCACTGCCTACGGTAGCACAGTAGCACTGTCTAGGGTAGCCTGCTAGCACTGTCCAGGGCAGCACACTAGCACTGCCCAGGTAAGCATGTGTCCAGGGTAGCACGCTAGCACTGTCCAGGGTAGCATGTTAACACTGTCCAGGATAGAACGCTAGCACTGTCCAGGGTAGCACGCTAGCACTGCCCACGGTAGAATGTTTAACACTGTCCAGGGTAGCCTGCTAGCACTGTCCAGGGTAGCCTGCTAGCACTGTACAAGGCAACATACTAGCGCTGCCCAGGTAAGCACGTGTCCAGGGTAGCACGCTAGCACTGTCCAGGGTAGCATGTTAGTACTGTCCAGGGTAGCATGCTAGCACTGTCCAGGGTAGCCTTCTAGCACTGTCCAGGGTAGCCTGCTAGCACTGTCCAGGGCAGCACACTGGCGCTGTCCAGATGGAGCATGAACACAGAGCAATGCAATGGGTTTCTGGGTCCAGTTCAGACGTCTGACTTAAAACTCAAATGTTCACATGCAGATTTTTAGAAAGTATAATCTGGGACTCCTTATGTAACAAGAGCTAGGTTATTGGTAACACAGGAACCCGAACTTGTTCAGGAAATCGTTACGTAGCACTGCTAGGAAGTATCACAGATAAATTCTCCATGGAGACATACCTTATGTATCTAGGTCACAGTTCTGGACACCCCATTGCAATCAGCTTCTCGCTGCCATTATCAGGGGCACTGTGATCGGATAGTTATCCCGGGGGCCACCTTCCCACCTAGTGGCTTCACATGGAAGGGGTTGGAATTCTGTGTCTTGGGCCTCTTTAGATCTATGGTTAGAACGTTTTAAAGAGTGTGTGAACTCTCAGAGTTTGGTCTCCCTTCTTTTGGTTGCTGTCTTTTCTCGTTAGGGACCCATTCGGCCATTTTAGCATCAGTCACTGTCCTGTGTGAGTGCTACAAGACCAACTTCCTCCAGAGTTCCTGAGCTCCATAAAGAAAAGGTAGTGTTTCTCTCTCTCTCTCTCTCTCTCTCTCTCTCTCTCTCTCTCTCTCTCTCTCTGTCTCTCTCTCTCTCTCTCTTTCTCTCTCTCCCATTCGCCTTCACACCCTCTCTTTTTCTCTTCCTCCAAGGCTGTCAACAGAATTAGCAAACGTATGCAGTCCTGTGTCTCTGGGGTATATACTATGGGGGACCCTCGCCCGGACATAGGGAGAGCGGTCCAGCCAGGCCCTAAAGTAGAGGCATCACTCTGGGGTTGTGATATTCCCCAATCTTTCCTGCAGAAGCACATCAGCCACCTGTCTTGGTTCTAGGGTGCGAAGGTCCACTGTCTATGTCTGCAGCTCTACGTCATAGAGTTCTGTTCAGCGTGTCTCCCAGAGCAACTGCCACTCCCAGGGATCATCAGGATCTCAGGCATGTCCCGCTGCCCTGTGCAGCATGGCGCTAATTGCGCTCTAATCCTGTCCTATCAAGTCTTTGTTAGCAGAGCCGATCCGAGGCATGGACAGTCTGTGCGGAGGCCCAAGGCAGCGCGGTCAGAAGCTGTCAGAGGGGCCCTGCAAGGCACCAGTGTCTGCCTCAACTGCTGTGCAGCTTCTACGTGTGAAGCCGCGGTGTCGCCTCCCAACCTCCCATGGCATTCTAGAGAGACAGCCATTCCCACCGTCCCATCAGATGCGGCAGGCCCTTTAATGAATGCTTATCACTTTCTTTCTTCAAGCAGGGCATTAAAGTGGGGGGGGGATTTACAAATGATGGCCCATTTAAGAGACCATTGTTTTGGAGGAGATGTTCATAACGTTTCTGTGTTAAGGAATGCAAATAGGTATTTGCACTCTGAAAGCACACACAAGGCACCAGTTAGCTGCCTAAATCTATGCTCTCCCCGGGTCAATTACAATATATCAAACAAAACAGTTTTAAATTAGCTGCATAATTTTCAGATGTTCATATTTAATGCACCAAAAATAGTTTCTTTTTGATAGAATGCATCACATCACATCATATATGAACCCTGCATTAATCAAACACAAACACAAACACAAACAGGTAACCTTTTCACACATTTCATGGTGTTATACTTTTTGAAAATACATTTCCAAAACTCAAAGTCCATTTTGTTTTGCAGAATTGCATTATGGTATTTGTAATTTCCCAGTCAAGAGGGGGGAGTTATGCCACAATTGTACACTTTTTGTTTAACACATTGCTGTGATGATTTACATATTTGAATGGGTACCTTACTATGGTATGTGTACTTTTGAAGCCATATTTATAAAGCAGAGTATTGTTGAACGCTCAACGTGGGGTTCAGGAGGGGGAATGATGGAGGGAAAGCGAGTCCTGAGAATTTGACCGGGATGTGGAAAGAGAGGTTGCAATTCTGGAGACTGGTGCAGTCATTTTCCATAATTGTGGCCATGTGCTGTTCAGGACACAAGTAAAGTATATATGTGGATGGATAGCGTAACTTCTTACAGAGGGTGGATGCAACCCCCCTGGGTGTTTTTGAGATCAGCAAGCTTGCTCAAGCATTTGGCTACCAGGATTTCACGCAGGTTGTCATGTTTCCAGTGCAGAAACGTATCCAAAAGACACATAAAATGATCATCAAAGCACATTCACGTATTAGGATTTTGTTTTCTAGGGAATATTTCACTACATATTTCTGGGTTAAAAAGGTGAGCACCTTTTATACTTGCATAGCATATTTAATGAAAAATGGCTTCCCTCTGGTCATTTTTCTGTTGTTGATTAATTTTATTGAAAGGCCAATACTCTCTTGTCTGGTGAACTTTCTTCTAAGGGCAAAGGTCAAGTGAACTACATTTGTATCTTTCACTTTAATATCCTTTCAATGGAACTGGGCAAATTGACCGAGTTGAAAAGCCTGAATGCATGATTTGGATGAATTTTCGGCCGTTAGAAAATTCCGAATGGCCGAAAAGTTCAACAACATCACACATTCAGAACTGGGGGTCAAAAGGGTGTCCCCCACGCCCTTGCTCACTATATTGTGAGTGGGGGTTTGCTAGGGTGTCCCCCGCAGCTGTCCCAAAAATAAATAAAAAAGAAAGGACCCTGCAGCACTGGTTCCCGATCACTGAAGTGAAAGGGAACAGGTGCTGCAGGGACACAGCGACTCGCTGCAAGTTAAGCAGGGGGGTCGGTCTGGAGTGGTGGCAGCAGTGTGGGTAGGGGTGTGGGTCAGGGTGTGGGTAGGGGTGTGTGCCAAAGTCGGAAATGTTCAGGGGAGAAAAGACTCAAGGTTATTTTGGAAAAATAATCTCCAGTCTTTTCTCCTTCAAACATTTCTACCTCAGTCTTTCAACCCCGATCCATGTTCACTTTGTTTACTGTCTGTATATTCTTGGGTGCCAGGTTTTGATTTTCGCTATGGGGGAAAAGTTCCCACACCGAGTGAAGCGCGGGAGCCACTCTCATCCCATGCCAAAAAAACACATTTTACAGCACATGTTGCTGCAGAATTAGGAAAGAGGACCTATGAAGTATAGGAAAGTCTAAATGTATAACATCTCAGCAACAGTCTCCCAACCTGCTCAGTTGTCTTTGCAACTTTCTGCTATAGGATCCCCTAATATTCTACACCCGGCGAACAGTTTTGGGCTGCTCATCCTGTACAATCAAGGCTCAGAGGGTATATCAATGAGGCTACCTTCTCATTTTGTCGTGAGCTGCACTTGATAAATGTTATTTTTTGCTTTTCTTTTTTTGACAGTCAAAATAATCTTTATCTGAAATAAAAGCATTGCTAATGTGAACAATATGCCCGAGTATACAGACACGAAAAATGAAAACAATTGTGAAACTACTGCAAAAACAGACATTAGTTTCAGTTAGGAAAACACAATCACCATATTTTTGCAATGCCTTCCTCAGATAATGTTTTTAAACCAAAGTGTCAAAAGACCTTTTGCAAACAGTATTTATATCAATTACATCTGGGAAGAGATGTGTTAAAGTTCTTCAATTGCCGACTGCTCTCAAATCCGGCCGTCGCCACTTAACCAAAGTCTGTACAAGGTATTCAGCTGTCTGCTACTTCAAAAGAATGCCTCACGCCAGATAATGCCACATAGGTAAATGTTAATATTGACAATCCATATACTGGTTGCCACAGTGTATTTGTCTACGACGTATGGCAACATGTTTTTAATGTTACTTTCCATGATACCGTTGCGTACTAAAGACTCATCCTGTGTAATAACAGATGTCACTAGTTATGCAAATTAGGGGGGCACACACCTTTTGCAAATCCTAGGGCCGGCCCTGACTGTGCCCAGCATTAACAGAGGTCATGAGCTGCAACACAGCTTCTGTAGCCCAGTTTTCCATCACAATCACAACTACTGCACACACACAGTAGAATAATTGCCCTAATTGTCACTTCATATGGGCTATACTCATACCTGTGAACTCAACTGTTTTTGGTGGGGGTCACCCGCCATAGAGTTAGCACACTCGCCCGCCAATGCCACCCCCTTGCCTGCCCACTGGTGTCAATGGGATCGCACTCACCAAAAACAAGATCCTCTTTTTTAACCCGCTTTGGCAACTCAAATGGTTGTACAGGCAAGTATACACTGCCACGGCTTGCTTGAAACTCGGTTCGAACTAGGGACGGGGGCCCACTTCAATTCTGAATTACGTATAGCTAAACATTGCATGATCGAGTCAGTTTGAATGACTTGAAGGTGTTGAAGCTGACACTTAAAATGATGTGAAAGGGTCAAACCACGAGTCTAGCGACTGGAGTTGATAAAGGTACTTGGCAGCTCCACCGTCCCCAACAATAGTAGCGTTTTCCATTTTCACGTAATTTCCATTCCCTTTGTATTTTATTTGTTTTATTCAACGTTATTCAGATATTAGTCATTTGTTCAGGTTCAAGACCCAATTTGAAAGAAAATATCCTTATAGCTTGAACTGGCTTGAACCACTTCAACCCACAAATGAGGGGGCTCAAGTAAGTCCTACATAGACTAATTTAATCATAATAATAATAATAATTTAGCATTTGTATAGTGCTACGAACCCTCAGGTATCTGAGCGCTGAGTGAATGATTAAGCTGCTTTGAATAATTCTTTGAACAATTAAGGGCCATTTATATTTTAATACTTGTATAGCCTTTCAGAAATAAAGTATGTTGATGGACTGCTATTACTGCAATAATCTAATCCATCAATCAACCTCAGAACTTTAAGACGGGGCACCCGCCTCATTAAAACATTGGCAGACCTAAGTCCACATTTAAAACATGTACACATGTCAACATATCTACAGATATTGCAAGTTACAATTGTAATCATAGACAACGACAGCAACGCCCACGATGGGGTCACTTCCGGTTACTTCATTTGACTGAGATAAAGACAGAACACCTTTAATGTACTGTTAGTTTTATTTTGGTGTTCCTTCAAATTATGTAACAAAAAAGGACACTATCTATAAACGTTAATCGATGAGCATAGTACGCAATGAATGTAGACGTCCAATGTGTATCTGCATCCCTCTAAAAAAGTCACTTGCCATCAAGCCACAATCTCAGGACATAGGGCTAGGGCGATCCACTGCCAATTGCTGAGCTTTTTCAGATAGATCCAATTGACTTTTTTTTTAAAATCATTATTCCATGCCATTTCAGGGACTCCCCAGGATCTAGTATTTAAAGAGCTACCCTTTTCAAGCTCGTTTCTCGCGAGCACAAAGTACTGGAAGCGAAGTAATGTGAAGATTTAATAGACCTGGCTGTAAATAAGTCATTGATCAAGCTTTATTCTGCATAATACATTTTCATCCTGCCCCTACTGATCAGGACTTGGTTGTTATGCCTTCCTTTAGACCTTATGCCATTAATCACTTTTTAATAACTGAATTATCTCTGAATAATCATATCTTGGTGCCCGTATGAATTCATCATTAAAAAAGGGCCAACAAATAATACATGAATAGGGAACAATTCATCATGTTACATTTGCTTATGTGACAACAAGATACATTTGGGCAAGCTATTCATTTAAAACTTGTGGTCTCCTTTCAAAACCTCCATGAATCTCCCCTTATTTGCTCATACCATAAAAAGATGTGTTTCACATGCATTTGCAATTGAATGATGGATGTACTGTTTTTATGTTCAGCTTTATCAATACACTTTAAAACATTTTCGCTCAATTAATGGCACATTCAAATTTAAATCTATAATTTTCTTTGTTTTAGAAGTATATTTGGAAACGCCCAACTGTACTCCTGAGTTCGTGTGGGGTTTGATTTTGTCTCTAAAACAATTTTGTGGTCCTGATGAAGGCAAAGGCAATAAGCCAAAATATGCAGTATGTCAACATGATACTACTGTGATGATAATACATGCAAAGGTATAGATTTAGGGATATTTTATGCAATAGGATGTGAAAGGCTATATTAATTTTGAATGTATTAATTAATTGTAGTAGATCCTCTATTCTCGCTTTGATTTTCTTTTCAAACTAATTTCTAATTACGGATACAAATATGATCAAATACTGTCATTACTACTTTGAAAAAAGGGCTTATTGATCAAGATGCAAGTTATGGCAAGGTATTGTAAGATGCGCTTTCCAATTCGTTTTAAAAAAATCTAGATAAGTGATATCCATGTCCTAAATAACGTCAAGCGAAAGATTGTGTTTTAGTCCGATTTATTTTTTACGAAGCGCATCTGCACTTTGGAAAGTTCACAAGTCAAACAACTTTATTTCTATAATGTCAACATTTTTTCAGTATATCAATACATTCATTTTGGTTCAGTTTGTGCTTTCTTGTTAGTGGTGGTTGTCTGGATCGGTTGAGTATGTTTTAATATATTGCGTTTCACTGCTTCTTCCATAGGGAATCTTTCTGTATAGACCTTACCCATCCACCTTCCCATCCCCATTTGGGGGCTCGAAATGAAATTGACAGCTGGGACGGCTGGTCACAAATTACCTTGTCATGATTTGCGACTGCTAATTTCCCAACAGGCACAGGTTTATGACCATCCTTTCTGCGCATTTAAAAGCGCATCCCATTTGCAGAAATTGGATGTGTTTTAGAGGATCTGAAATACCCCCTTATTTGCATAAACGCGCAAAGGGGTGAAAAAAGATGTCTGAACGAGCACATCTATGATCACTTGCACCCATAAAGGTTTTGGTAATCTGCCCCATATAATCCAAACTTCTTTTTGTTTCCTGTAGGTAAATGGAGGAAACCGTTTCTTGGAATGTTCCTTTAAAAACTTGCACCCGGAAGTACAGTGAAGTACTGTTTGCTGGGAGGAGACGCTGCCGGATTCATCGCTCATTTTTCGCCCGGATTGCTTGAGGAGAAAATCGCGTGAAAGTACGCCTGGAGGACGTCTTTACATGGTGCACACTGTGCCTGACTTCTGAGGGTGGTACTATCACATTCAGCCCCTCCCCCTTGGTCTTCTGACTTGTGAGCCGTAGCTTTAAGACCCGGGGCACCAGCGCACCCGCGCGCGCACCCGGAAGTACAGTGAAGTACTGTTTGCTGGGAGGAGACGCTGCCGGATTCATCGCTCATTTTTCGCCCGGATTGCTTGAGGAGAAAATCACGTGAAAGTACGCCTGGAGGACGTCTTTACATGGTGCACACTCTGCCTGACTTCTGAGGTGACTGTCTATATGACCTTGTGTGTGCGAGCACTTTTAAGACCTCACTGAGCTTCACCCCTTTGTGGAGAGTGCGCTTAACGCACGTTGTGCCCATTTTGCAGACGTCAGCAGTTTGCAGATGCTGTATGCTGTGCCGTGCACGGGCACGTTCACGCCAATTCTGTATGTGTAGCCCCATACCTTGAAGTGTCGTCCCGATTGATTCACAAATATACTCACTAGTCCTTTATTGATTTTTGTTTCTCTTCTCTGTAGGGTGGTACTATCACATTCAGCCCCTCCCCCTTGGTCTTGTGACTTGTGAGCCGTAGCTTTAAGATCCGGGGCACCAGCGCACCCGCGCGCGCACCCGGAAGTACAGTGAAGTACTGTTTGCTGTTCGCGGTGCGCGTGTGAGGGTGCGGTGGCGCTTGCTCTGGGGTGCAGTCCGACTGGTAAGCAGAAGGGCCTTCCTCTAGTGTTACTTATGAAATCTGGGCATAGGCTTATTAATTTAACTGATTCACCTTCATAAGGTTAGAGTGTTCTTTAAGGAGCTTTATCCATAAGGGGCTAGTAATCTGTGTTTCAGCTTCTACTACACACGAATCATGTATTCTACACTTAGAAATGGTAAAAAGAGGAAGGAGTGTACCTCAAAAATGCTTCCCACGTTGGAATCCCAAAAAAATGCAAATAAAAAAAAAATGACGAAACTAATTTAGCTACATCGCTAAATGGGAAGACATCTTTTTTGTCCATGTCTCTGCAATCGGACGAATTGAGGGACATTATCGAAACAAAACCTGCACATGACACCCAGACTGAGATTAAAGAAGTTTGCTCCTTAAAAGCAGCGAATTAAAATATTACTTCTGACCCATTTGATAGAGATGAGCACACAGAAGAGATCCAAAAAATCATTGCCGACATCCACAAGAACAAATACTTGCCTATCTCAGACATTTCTATGTTGGCGCCGGTAATTATGTCGGATTTGGATAAAAGAGTTAGGCTCTCGCTGGGACCCTCGACACCGGTGTCCATCCAGGGGCCATGGAGAGAGCACGTACACTTTCACAAATCTAGTGACTTGCATGACAGATTAACCAGCCCCGAAAGGGGACTTAGTGCCAATCCCTACACCCAAACGCCTGTAACTAGCTCTCCAGTTAAAAATGAAGCCGACAATAGTAAGATGCAGAAAACTACATTGGAACAGAGACCTTTTAACACATCTGTACCAATATTTAATTTTTCGAATGTGCCTGACGTTCCTCTACCTCAAGACATAATTAATGAGGAATGCATAGAACAAAAATTGAGTGACTTACCTATCTTTACGAGAGTCCTAAATTTGCTCGATCGTGGGCATGAATTTTCACATTTATTATTACAAGAAATGAAAATGGAGGTGGCAAATAATAAGGCTCAACTTTCTAAAATGGAAGGCTTCATGTTCGCTCAAGAAGCCTGCCATGTATATCACTCAGAATGTCATATCAGAGCAGCCTCTATGGTTAAAAAGGAGTTGGGCCACCTTACACAATTGGTGGAAAAAAATAATGTTGCTTCACAAACCTCAGATGAACAATTCCTGTCAAATGGAATTCCGGTAACCTTTGCACAAATATTTCAGGGTAAGGAGAAAGGAGGAACCCAAATTCAAAAACTCAGTTGTGCTACCAGCGACAATATAGACTTCTTGGAAATTGCAAAAATTCAGCATGACAGACTCTGTCAAATTGAATTAATTCTGTCTCATGACAATGTGAATATGAAATTAGAGAAAACACTCTCCGAAAATGGTGATGCTGCAGGGATTGTAAGCATGCCTGTCAGCTCGCCAGATAGTCCCTCGACATTGACGAAGATGTTAGAAAAAGAAAAATTGAATGAAATAGACCAGGAGCCTAGTAATGCGCATGATAAACTCTATTTTATATCTCGACGAGCTAAAAGAAACCATCTTAAAGCATTGAAGAGAAGACACAAAACTAAGGGACATTCAGCGCATACTGAGACAAAAATCCGTGAACTAGCTGCTGAGCTTGCAAATGAGAAAGTCCCAAAATCGTTATGCATCAAAACAATGTCATCTCCAGAGAAGATAGAACAAAACTTGAACTTAAATGAATTAAACGACAAAAGTAAAACCGCTCTTCAAATCAGACACATAAAAGGTCCTGAATTGAGCTCGCCAGAAAAATGTAATCCTGATAATAAAAAAAAGAACATACTGAAGGCGCTTCCTCAAAAGAGTGGAATGGGAGATGTTATAAATATTAAGGAAGCGGGGCTGCAACCTATTATTGAAAACATGATTCAATCGCATGTTACAGCCTTCTTTAAAGGAATGTCATCGAAGAAATCTGACAGTTTAATCCGCAATGTCAAAAACGAATGCAATAATGGGTGCGCCGATATTTCAGACGCAAGAGAGAGTGGTGAAGATGCTAAGATAATGAGTGCACTCGCGTCTGAGGCTATGGAAAAACCCACTCAAATAGTGGAAACTATTATCAAAAACAGAGGAAATAAACAAGTCACACAAAGCCCACAGATACAGACGAATGATCACATACTACCACAGCCTATGCCTTGTATTCCAATGCTTGAAGAAAGGATGCAGCCACTAAAAAAATCATGTAACGAGAACAACATTCCGGAACCAGATTCCCCCGCGTTAGAGCAGCAGAAGGGGGTTGGATGTATCTCCAATGCAAAAGAGCACGTAGAGATTGAACACAAAAGATCTCAGATTTTGAGGGAAGAACAAATGCCGCAAATATTCCTACAATTTCACAATATACCTGGAGAAATGCAAAATATTATCGGCTGGAGAAGCGATCCTAAGATTAATAACATGGTTCGGATTAATCAATCTTTTCTTATGAACTCACTCTATAAAATTCCTTCCTTACGAAACCTAGTGACAAATGATATAGAGTGGATTCGCCTACCAGCAACGAATAATAATACAATGCTATCGCATATGATATCACCCATTATTGCCAAATTGATTTGGGAACATCGCAGTGTCCTTTTATTTCTTGGACTAGAAATGGTAGGGTTCGACCACATAAAAACCGCAATGGATTTTATGGAATTCCACCCTCCCTTAGCAGTGGCCACTGAATCCATTGCAGCCAACCATGGGCAAACAAACTCACAAAATGTCATGATGGAACAGCTCACTGCCCTCACAAATGCCCTTAATGGACTTAAATGGCTAGAACCTCTTGTTAAAAAAGTGGTTAATAAAATGCCGCCAGTTAACAGGTCATAAAATAATGACTTAGTTATCATGTCATGGAACTGTTGTGGCATGAGCAATTTTTTTAAATGGAGAGAAAATCCTCACACAGAGCAGGTTCCCAACATATTGCTTATCCAAGAAACTATGGCGCTTAAGGAAGTGGAAATCGAGGATTTCACTGTTTGTGCCCAGCAGGCAAAGAAAGGTTTAGAAGGCAGACCCTTGGGAGGACTTATGATTCTGATTGACACTACCTTAAACTTTAGCATCAAGAATACATATCGCTCTGATTTATTTATTATATGCGATATCTATTTTGATGTGAACCCACATGGGCACCTTCTTTTGATTTTGCTTTATTGGAACCCACTGCAATATAGTATAGAAGATGCATGCGAGCTCTTTGGTAAGACTCTCATTGAAGCCCTTTCTAAAGCACCTCTCGCGGAAATACTCATTGGAGGTGATTTCAATGCAGTGTGTGTTCCGAACCATAGCAATAGGAATATAATTTCTCCTTATTATCAGGCTTCCCTCTCTAAAGCTGATACTTGGATCAAGTTTTTTAAAATGTGGAACATATTCCTACTGTTAGTTTCAACCTCCTATGAGAAAGTTACGTGGAAAAGAGGTAATATGCAGTCATGGATTGATCACATGTTTGCATCTAAAGAGTTGTCTGGCCGACTCGCCCCAGTTAACTCTTCCAAAATTGTATTTGGGGATCACGCTATTAGTATATCATCAATAGCAAATTATTTTACATGCCCTCTACCTTCCTCTCATTTGGCGCTTATTCAATCTGACAGAACAATGCTTTCTATTAACTGGTCTGTGAGAACTTGCAGGATGCTAACGGCCCTTGTAAATGGAGACCTTTGGACACCTAACAACAGTAATAAGGCGGATAATGCAACAATTATAAATTGGAATTGTACTATGATTGCTGTACACTTGGCAAGGATGTCTAAAGCTGTCGTCATGAAAACTGCGACTGAGGAAGAGTTTAGACCCTTTTTTGCTGTCATTGCCGCTTTAAAAAGAAAGAAAAACCTAGATATCCGCAATTTAATGAAAGCCAGAATTTATATGTCTCAATATGACTATTGTCTACAGAAACAAAAAATAATCTTGTATTACAAAAACATGCTCAAAGAGTCACGTATCTTAAAGAAAATTCAGCAAAATCAAAGAATATTTAACCTATTATGCAATAGGAAAAACAAAGAAATTTGGAAAACGATAAGATCGCTCGATAAAGACACCCCCCGGGAATTTGATTCATGCATTGACAGCACAACATGGTATCTATTCTTCTCTCAAAAATTTGCAATGCCCGCTGATTTTCAGTCAATTCCTGATTGCTGTCCATGGAACAGGAACGACATATTGGCGGCTATTTTCAAGCTAAAAAGCTCTAAATGTCCAGATCCGGACGGCCTTCCACCCTGTGTAATTAAGGACGACCCACTGTTTTGGTCGACCATGTTTCTCTTTATTTTTCAAGAGATATTTCGCTCGAAGAAGATCCCAGGTTCGTGGCTCACGTCAATTATTATTCCGATTCATAAAAAGGGTAGCATATCAGATCCCAACAATTTCAGACCAGTCGCAATAATTGATGTGGCAGCTAAAATTTTCGCCGCACTAATTCTTCAAGAGCTAGAAATATTTGCTTCTAGAAATAACATTCTGTGTGCCTCTCAAGTGGGTTTCCATAAAGGGATGGTTACCCCACTTAATGCAAGTATTTTGGCGCATATTATTGCACACGCGACATGCCCCGACAATACACCTGTATTTGTAGCATCTCTAGACTTAAAAGCGGCCTTCGATTGTGTAATTAGAGGGAAGCTATGGGAAATGCTCCAACACGCTAAGATACCACAACACCTCATTATACTGATAGAAATGCTACATTATCAAACAAACTTTAAAGTAAGAATTGACAGGTTAGGGTCCCTTACGCAACCAATACCCTCCTGGATAGGGGTGAAGCAAGGCTGCAATCTTGCAGCCATTCTTTTCAATTTTTATCTTGCAGGGATCAATGAGATTTGGGACGAGGTAAACTCCTTTCCAATTTGCATTGGATCGCTCTCCTTGTCTTGGCTTGCATATTCTACTCTTTGACCGCACACAAGCAGGGCTTCAACAAAAACTAGTAAGCTTTATGGGCTACTGTAGACTTAACAACTTGCGGGGGAATCCTCAAAAATCTAACATAATTGTTTTCGCAAACAAAAAAAAGTGCGTCATTTCACATGGAGTGTGGCTGATGCCCCGATTATGATAACTATGGAACTCCCCTATCTTGGCCTTATTCTAACAAAAAACATGTCGCTTAAAAGAATCAAAGAAATACTTACCATCAATGCTAACACTTTAAAATGTCAAATGAAGGTGTTACATTATAAGATCTGTAAATTCTCATTAACACCCTTGTTAGAATTCTATCTAAAAAAAGTAGAGGCAATCTTGCTTTATGGGGTGGAGTTATATCTTTGTGACCTGGGCCCTGTATTAGATCAATTACAAGGGCAGTTGTGGAAATATACTCTTGGTTTACCTTCATCCATTCCAAACGCGATTGTCAGACATGAATTGGGCTTGAATGCCTTATCTGCCAAATACAACTGGAGATTACTGGCAAACTTTGGGAAAATCTTATATCCGCCTAGAAACTTTCTATATACAGATTTACATATTATGATGTTGAATAACAATCCACCATCTATATTGCACTTCAAAAAACGTATGCTGGGGATTATGGAAAAGATCAATCTACCATATGAGGACCTAGAACTATTCCAAGAAAAAATTAAAAAGAAAGTCTTTCATTTTGATTGGGTGGACACTTGCACGAAGATCGCTAGTTACTCTTCATTTGGAGAGTACTATAAATTTCTGCATAAACAAGTGCCACGCATGACGTATTTGACTTTATGTCCCTGCCCCAAGGTCCGTCAAACCTTTATGAGGTTTAGACTTGACTTGCTACACACAAGGGTCAGACAAAAACACTGGTTTAACCAAGGTGCGGGTGATACATGCACAATATGTCGTTTTTGCAAACAAACAGCAGAGTCGCTTAAACATCTTTTTTTATACTGCACTCATTTTGAATCTATACAATCTCGAACGTTAGAATCATTTCAAGACGCAATTACGATTGAAGGCAGAGAATGGATCTGGATCAAATGTATGTGGGGTACGACAAATACATCTATAATCAAAACTACTAGACTAGTAAAGATTATTGAGACTGAATTGACACAGTCCGAATAGGTTAATACCTCTCTATCTACAAGGTAATGGTGTCGAATTGCCTCTACATATGTGTGAATTATTGCTGCACTGTTCAAAAGACGTTCTGTAAATGACGACCATATCTTGGTAGGATTGCCATTTTTTTTTTACTTTGCTGTTGTGAGTATTGTTCCTTGTACTTGTATTGTTTTGTATTGTATGTATGATTTTATCTTTTTATTGGAAAATTCGATTTTGTTAAATTAAGAACCGAAATACGTCGAAGTATGAAAGATTTGTAAAGGTCTTGATATGTCTTTGTATCTTGACTAAAAACAAATAAAAAAATAAATAAATAAATAAAAACCTGCACTGGCACACTCTATTTTCACCACAAGATGGCAGTGTTTACCAGAGTATGAAAGATGAGCTAGTCTGAAACCATCGATTTTCAACGCAATTCTTTATACGTGTAGAGTATTGCTGACGTTTGATGCATCATGATAGATCTATTACTTAACAAACAGAATTAACCATAAAATATATAACTCTAATATGGCAGCTGAGCCAAGTTGTAACCTCGGCAGTATAATGTGTCACTGGTGGGTAAAAAGCACTCGACGCAGCTCACCAAAGATGCAATGTAAAATGGATGCATTTCCTGCAGCTCACCAAAGATGCAATGTAAAATGGATGCATTTCCAGCAGCTCACCAAATACCAACCAATGATAAACGATTATAACTGGCAGAAAAGAGAACTGCAGCCCATAGCACATTCAGATTTGTGGGATAGGACCCTTTTATCTCAAACCTCTTCTAAATCATTGGCTTATTTGCACACAACACATGTCACATTACCCCCATCACTTTTGGAGACCCGGGGCCATATTACAGAAACTTTGCACTGATGCAAGTGCAAATTCCTAAAGTTTGGCCATTTTTTTAAAACACTGGGACACATTAGAAAACCTTTGCACCGTGACAAGTGCAGTTTGGAATGTTACAAGCACCAGACCAAAAGTCGCCCTCCTGCAAAAAAAGATACATTTTCAGTGTATGTTTACACCAGGGCAAAGTTTGCCCCAGTGCTAACAACAATCCGTATTAGCACGAGGGCACACTTTACCCTGGTGAAAAAATGCATTGGAATGTATCCAGTTCCTGCTGCTGGTGTTCATACCACACACATAGGCCCTCATTCTGACTCAGGCGTTAAGGGGTTTACGGCGCCGTATATATATATATATATATATATATATATATATATATATATATATATATATATGTTGAAAAAAAGAGGAGAGGGGCGCACTCCAGTTCCCTGCACAGTAAACCTTCCCAGCCACAGGTGTTCTCCTCCGACCGGTTTCTGTGCCAATACACGTCATCAGGGAGGCTGTCTTAACTTGCAGCTCACAGCAAGTACAGGTGTTACCACTTAGTGAGGATTCTGCTGCAAGGACTTCTGGTAGCTGTAGTCATCAGGTTAGCAAGGAACAGACTCACACCCAATCCCACAGTGGGGAAAGGGGGGGAGTAGCCTACAGTGAGGCACTCCAAAGTTGGGCATAAATTACCCCGGTGCAGCACCCTATTAGATTTCTGAAGATTCCACCCTTCAGAAAACTTACAAATGTGTTGAAAAAAAGAGGAGAGGGGCGCACTCCAGTTCCCTGCACAGTAAACCTTCCCAGCCACAGGTGTTCTCCTCCGACCGGTTTCTGTGCCAATACACGTCATCAGGGAGGCTGTCTTAACTTGCAGCTCACAGCAAGTGCAGGTGTTACCACTTAGTGAGGATTCTGCTGCAAGGACTTCTGGTAGCTGTAGTCATCAGGTTAGCAAGGAACAGACTCACACCCAATCCCACAGTGGGGAAAGGGGGGGGGAGTAGCCTACAGTGAGGCACTCCAAAGTTGGGCATAAATTACCCCGGTGCAGCACCCTATTAGATTTCTGAAGATTCCACCCTTCAGAAAACTTACAAATGTGTTGAAAAAAAGAGGAGAGGGGCGCACTCCAGTTCCCTGCACAGTAAACCTTCCCAGCCACAGGTGTTCTCCTCCGACCGGTTTCTGTGCCAATACACGTCATCAGGGAGGCTGTCTTAACTTGCAGCTCACAGCAAGTGCAGGTGTTACCACTTAGTGAGGATTCTGCTGCAAGGACTTCTGGTAGCTGTAGTCATCAGGTTAGCAAGGAACAGACTCACACCCAATCCCACAGTGGGGAAAGGGGGGGAGTAGCCTACAGTGAGGCACTCCAAAGTTGGGCATAAATTACCCCGGTGCAGCACCCTATTAGATTTCTGAAGATTCCACCCTTCAGAAAACTTACAAATGTGTTGAAAAAAAGAGGAGAGGGGCGCACTCCAGTTCCCTGCACAGTAAACCTTCCCAGCCACAGGTGTTCTCCTCCGACCGGTTTCTGTGCCAATACACGTCATCAGGGAGGCTGTCTTAACTTGCAGCTCACAGCAAGTGCAGGTGTTACCACTTAGTGAGGATTCTGCTGCAAGGACTTCTGGTAGCTGTAGTCATCAGGTTAGCAAGGAACAGACTCACACCCAATCCCACAGTGGGGAAAGGGGGGGAGTAGCCTACAGTGAGGCACTCCAAAGTTGGGCATAAATTACCCCGGTGCAGCACCCTATTAGATTTCTGAAGATTCCACCCTTCAGAAAACTTACAAATGTGTTGAAAAAAAGAGGAGAGGGGCGCACTCCAGTTCCCTGCACAGTAAACCTTCCCAGCCACAGGTGTTCTCCTCCGACCGGTTTCTGTGCCAATACACGTCATCAGGGAGGCTGTCTTAACTTGGTTTACCGTGCAGGGAACTGGAGTGCGCCCCTCTCCTCTTTTTTTCAACACATTTGTAAGTTTTCTGAAGGGTGGAATCTTCAGAAATCTAATAGGGTGCTGCACCGGGGTAATTTATGCCCAACTTTGGAGTGCCTCACTGTAGGCTACTCCCCCCCTTTCCCCACTGTGGGATTGGGTGTGAGTCTGTTCCTTGCTAACCTGATGACTACAGCTACCAGAAGTCCTTGCAGCAGAATCCTCACTAAGTGGTAACACCTGCACTTGCTGTGAGCTGCAAGTTAAGACAGCCTCCCTGATGACGTGTATTGGCACAGAAACCGGTCGGAGGAGAACACCTGTGGCTGGGAAGGTTTACCGTGCAGGGAACTGGAGTGCGCCCCTCTCCTCTTTTTTTCAACACATTTGTAAGTTTTCTGAAGGGTGGAATCTTCAGAAATCTAATAGGGTGCTGCACCGGGGTAATTTATGCCCAACTTTGGAGTGCCTCACTGTAGGCTACTCCCCCCCTTTCCCCACTGTGGGATTGGGTGTGAGTCTGTTCCTTGCTAACCTGATGACTACAGCTACCAGAAGTCCTTGCAGCAGAATCCTCACTAAGTGGTAACACCTGCACTTGCTGTGAGCTGCAAGTTAAGACAGCCTCCCTGATGACGTGTATTGGCACAGAAACCGGTCGGAGGAGAACACCTGTGGCTGGGAAGGTTTACCGTGCAGGGAACTGGAGTGCGCCCCTCTCCTCTTTTTTTCAACACATTTGTAAGTTTTCTGAAGGGTGGAATCTTCAGAAATCTAATAGGGTGCTGCACCGGGGTAATTTATGCCCAACTTTGGAGTGCCTCACTGTAGGCTACTCCCCCCCTTTCCCCACTGTGGGATTGGGTGTGAGTCTGTTCCTTGCTAACCTGATGACTACAGCTACCAGAAGTCCTTGCAGCAGAATCCTCACTAAGTGGTAACACCTGCACTTGCTGTGAGCTGCAAGTTAAGACAGCCTCCCTGATGACGTGTATTGGCACAGAAACCGGTCGGAGGAGAACACCTGTGGCTGGGAAGGCTTACCGTGCAGGGAACTGGAGTGCGCCCCTCTCCTCTTTTTTTCAACACATTTGTAAGTTTTCTGAAGGGTGGAATCTTCAGAAATCTAATAGGGTGCTGCACCGGGGTAATTTATGCCCAACTTTGGAGTGCCTCACTGTAGGCTACTCCCCCCCTTTCCCCACTGTGGGATTGGGTGTGAGTCTGTTCCTTGCTAACCTGATGACTACAGCTACCAGAAGTCCTTGCAGCAGAATCCTCACTAAGTGGTAACACCTGCACTTGCTGTGAGCTGCAAGTTAAGACAGCCTCCCTGATGACGTGTATTGGCACAGAAACCGGTCGGAGGAGAACACCTGTGGCTGGGAAGGTTTACCGTGCAGGGAACTGGAGTGCGCCCCTCTCCTCTTTTTTTCAACACATTTGTAAGTTTTCTGAAGGGTGGAATCTTCAGAAATCTAATAGGGTGCTGCACCGGGGTAATTTATGCCCAACTTTGGAGTGCCTCACTGTAGGCTACTCCCCCCCTTTCCCCACTGTGGGATTGGGTGTGAGTCTGTTCCTTGCTAACCTGATGACTACAGCTACCAGAAGTCCTTGCAGCAGAATCCTCACTAAGTGGTAACACCTGCACTTGCTGTGAGCTGCAAGTTAAGACAGCCTCCCTGATGACGTGTATTGGCACAGAAACCGGTCGGAGGAGAACACCTGTGGCTGGGAAGGTTTACCGTGCAGGGAACTGGAGTGCGCCCCTCTCCTCTTTTTTTCAACACATTTGTAAGTTTTCTGAAGGGTGGAATCTTCAGAAATCTAATAGGGTGCTGCACCGGGGTAATTTATGCCCAACTTTGGAGTGCCTCACTGTAGGCTACTCCCCCCCTTTCCCCACTGTGGGATTGGGTGTGAGTCTGTTCCTTGCTAACCTGATGACTACAGCTACCAGAAGTCCTTGCAGCAGAATCCTCACTAAGTGGTAACACCTGCACTTGCTGTGAGCTGCAAGTTAAGACAGCCTCCCTGATGACGTGTATTGGCACAGAAACCGGTCGGAGGAGAACACCTGTGGCTGGGAAGGCTTACCGTGCAGGGAACTGGAGTGCGCCCCTCTCCTCTTTTTTTCAACACATTTGTAAGTTTTCTGAAGGGTGGAATCTTCAGAAATCTAATAGGGTGCTGCACCGGGGTAATTTATGCCCAACTTTGGAGTGCCTCACTGTAGGCTACTCCCCCCCTTTCCCCACTGTGGGATTGGGTGTGAGTCTGTTCCTTGCTAACCTGATGACTACAGCTACCAGAAGTCCTTGCAGCAGAATCCTCACTAAGTGGTAACACCTGCACTTGCTGTGAGCTGCAAGTTAAGACAGCCTCCCTGATGACGTGTATTGGCACAGAAACCGGTCGGAGGAGAACACCTGTGGCTGGGAAGGTTTACCGTGCAGGGAACTGGAGTGCGCCCCTCTCCTCTTTTTTTCAACACATTTGTAAGTTTTCTGAAGGGTGGAATCTTCAGAAATCTAATAGGGTGCTGCACCGGGGTAATTTATGCCCAACTTTGGAGTGCCTCACTGTAGGCTACTCCCCCCCTTTCCCCACTGTGGGATTGGGTGTGAGTCTGTTCCTTGCTAACCTGATGACTACAGCTACCAGAAGTCCTTGCAGCAGAATCCTCACTAAGTGGTAACACCTGCACTTGCTGTGAGCTGCAAGTTAAGACAGCCTCCCTGATGACGTGTATTGGCACAGAAACCGGTCGGAGGAGAACACCTGTGGCTGGGAAGGTTTACCGTGCAGGGAACTGGAGTGCGCCCCTCTCCTCTTTTTTTCAACACATTTGTAAGTTTTCTGAAGGGTGGAATCTTCAGAAATCTAATAGGGTGCTGCACCGGGGTAATTTATGCCCAACTTTGGAGTGCCTCACTGTAGGCTACTCCCCCCCTTTCCCCACTGTGGGATTGGGTGTGAGTCTGTTCCTTGCTAACCTGATGACTACAGCTACCAGAAGTCCTTGCAGCAGAATCCTCACTAAGTGGTAACACCTGCACTTGCTGTGAGCTGCAAGTTAAGACAGCCTCCCTGATGACGTGTATTGGCACAGAAACCGGTCGGAGGAGAACACCTGTGGCTGGGAAGGTTTACCGTGCAGGGAACTGGAGTGCGCCCCTCTCCTCTTTTTTTCAACACATTTGTAAGTTTTCTGAAGGGTGGAATCTTCAGAAATCTAATAGGGTGCTGCACCGGGGTAATTTATGCCCAACTTTGGAGTGCCTCACTGTAGGCTACTCCCCCCCTTTCCCCACTGTGGGATTGGGTGTGAGTCTGTTCCTTGCTAACCTGATGACTACAGCTACCAGAAGTCCTTGCAGCAGAATCCTCACTAAGTGGTAACACCTGCACTTGCTGTGAGCTGCAAGTTAAGACAGCCTCCCTGATGACGTGTATTGGCACAGAAACCGGTCGGAGGAGAACACCTGTGGCTGGGAAGGTTTACTGTGCAGGGAACTGGAGTGCGCCCCTCTCCTCTTTTTTTCAACACATATATATATATATATATATATATATATATATATATATATATATATATATATATATAGTTAAGGTTAAAACTTCATTTTTAGCCAAAATGCAAAAAAGAGAAGAAAAAAACATGAAATGTAATATACAAGACCCTGGAGACTATCACAGAAAGAGGTGCCTACAGCAATACAACAATGAGCCAAATGAACACCCTGGAGGTGATGTGGCTGACCTCCCATCGAATCAGGGGACTTATGACTCTGGCCTTACCTTATGTTCTAGGCCCACAATCTGAGCCCCCTAAGGAGCTGGATGCTCCCATTTTCCCTCCCAGGATCCAGCCTGCCTTTGTCCTGTCCATCCACCGAACCTCCCCTAACCCTCTCCCTGGCCATTATCACAACACTACATCATCAGACACTCATCTCATCCCCAATGGCCACCATGGAAAGGGAGAAAGGACTAGAATTAGTTCTCTTCTCATTTTACTTTGCGGCCCTTCCATTTTGAAATTTTGTTTCACATGTGAAAATGCTGTTGCGCCATTTCAGAACTTAAAACTATTCTCACCCCGGATACCATGCAGAGGTATTAATAGCTGTAACCTCCTAGAGCATGCTAAGCGGTCCCAAGGTCTCTCGAGGAGGGACTCCCCGCCACAGGTTTTATTGCTAAATAATTCCCAACATCTCACATGCCATTTATAAGCACATGCCCACCAAGCCCTGAAATGATATGCATGCTGAACGAGGATGACTGTTTTGTCACGTGATAGGTGGCAAGACGGATTTGAATGAATCATACTTAACCTCTAGCATTTCTCTGGTCAACCCTCCAGCCCATCGGTCTTCAGCCTGTCATACCATTACAGCAAGGGGAAGACCATATGGAAATAAGGCTTGGTCCTACCCTCAAAGGGGCGGTCGAGCCCGAACGTCTAGGTCACATCCCTTAGGCAGAAGACCACAGGCATCCCCAGCCCTGTGTCAGTCTCATTGGGCTTCATCAGTGGGGTGCAGCTCGGGTCTCTAGGCACAGCAGTCTCAGAATCCACATCTGGGTATGCCCAACACACTCAGGGTGACTTTAGGAAAACAGAAGGGGGATAACCGGAAGCTTTTCAATAATTCATAACCTCTGGCATTGCGTGATTTGCATATGGTTGTTCATTTTCTGTAATAGCATGGCGGGCGGAAAAACAGATGCTCTTGAGGGCTTCCCAAAGCAATGCAAGCAGTTATGATTCATTAAAAACCTTCTATCCATCACTCTAATGCTTTGGTAACAAGATTTCTGTTGTCAACACTGACATATACGTAAATAATAAATGATAATAATAATAATTTAGCATTTATATAGCGCTACGAACCCTCAGGTATCTGAGCGCTGCTTATTATTACCCACGGTGTATGGTGCTCATTTATTGACCTCGGGAGGATGAAAGGCTGAGTTTGGCCTTGCTAGGATTTAAACTTGTGACAGCAGGCTCTGCACAGATGTCAAAGCGAGTGCTCTACTCGCTGTGCTATCAGCGAGAGACATCAGTAATGCAATATGTCCACCGCCTTCCACTCTTTATCCTTCTAGTCAGATGGACTCTTTTGCCTTAGAATGCATCCAAAGCCTTGCTGCGTGACAGCCAAACCTGACTTTAGGACTACATCTCAGAATCCTGTAACACATGATGTCCAACAACTCTCATTATTGACCAGTTCTACAATTTATAATGCCAAATTAGCATGTGGAAATCGTTATTGGCCTCCTCTCAGCCAATTACAATGTTTAGAGGGCGGTAAATAACTACTGGTATTGACTGCTTTCTGAACATTCTATTTTCAGAAGCAGACAGGCAGACAACCATGCAATTTCCAGGAAAAATGTTGTTTCAATAAGACCCTTTCTCTCTGGGAGGACCTTCTTGTCTGCAACATGCTAAGTAACACACAAAAGAGAAAGATAAAACCATTGCAAAATGCTTTCACTGGTATGACGTGATTTTAATGATTAAAAAAACGAATCACATTTTTAAAGAACCAAAAACATCTTTAAAAAAATAACAAATTTGTTAAAACTATGTATGTGGTTGGGAATGGGAATAGTAGTTTTGGGGGTGGTGGAACAGTATTAATAAGAAAGGAGGGGTATTTTGGGTTACTTAAAAATTCATTCCTTGTTTTGTGATTCGTTAAAATCACATGTAACCACTTTCACTTTCTTATAAAGAAACCATTTACTTTTACATCACACATCATGGATGCTCATGTCAAAGCTGTTCGAATTCAACCAAGTTGTAATTAAAATGCTTAAGTGGAAGACAACCATGTTATTTAAATATTACAAAACAAAACCACACTTAATTTACTAACTCAGTTTGTCTATTTACTTTGCTCACTCTTACAGCGCCATTTTTTACTTAAGCACAAAAACTCCAAAACATGCTTTGCTACTTCCGCTATGTGCTAACAGCCTCAAAGACCTCCGAGGGGCCTGGGGGGAGGTCATTACCACTTGGGATAATGACCCCCTCCCTCAGTCTATAAGATTCATTATAATGAGAATGAAAACTATGTTTAGGTATTAGCTCTTCTTCTGCCTGCGTTTCTGCCATCGTCATGGTTCCCCTTTTATTGTTACCCCTCTCTGCGCTTCTCCTGATGCAACTCATGAAGTCCAAGCTCAAGAACCAGCGCCTTGGAACACGGTGAGGGGTGTTGTCCCATCTATGGAACACTGGCCCTTGCATCCCACCTACCCAAACTAGGTTTTGCCATCTCAGTAGGGATGGCGCTGCTCCCCACAGGCTACTGCGATTGGCCACCTCAGCACGCAAGAATACACAGAACTGACGTCTAGCGATGGATACTCTGGACCCAACTAATTGGAAGCACTTACCAAATGTTGCCTTAATATTCTCAATTTGGTGCTAATCCAAACCTGACTAAGCACTGAGGGGCCTGGTTCACAGAAAGGTTAATGTGAGTAACTCTGACTGGCCCATGACTTAAACCCGGAACAGGCTAGTCGATTCAGAAAAGAAGTTTCCATGAGTAACTCTGACTTAATCCTGACTAAGAGTAAATCAGGAGTAAGCCAGGGTTACTCTCAAGACCTTATTTTGAGAATGGATTGTCCGTTCCAGGTTTAAGTCATGGATAAGTCAAAGCTAGGCATAGTAGCTGTTTCTTTGTGAATCATTCCCTAACTTACTCAGGAATGTCAAACCTGGGCCTACCGATGAATTGCTCTCTAACTTCTTTCTATCTTCCCTCCTTTCGCCACCCACTACACTCCCCAAACCTCCTCATAGCACCTTAAAGTGAGCAGCTTTGCCTATTGGCAACAGAAACAAGAAGAGTTATGGTGGCGAGTTGCTATCACCAGAGTATGAGTGCCATTCCATATTTTGTGCATACACACCCATGGACAACATAATATCTTTTAAGATACATGAATTAAACTATTTATTAATTATTTCTATTTTAAACCTCTGAGTAACACAGGCCTAACATGTTGGACCATTTTATACTACCAAAGTAGAAATGCTACAGCAAAGGAATACAGTGGATTGGGGACAGACAAATGGAAAAGTGATTGGGTAATTTAAGTGACCTTAACCAATTTGCACATGGGACTGGTGCTTAGGCATTCAGCTGGCTGAAAACGTAGGCGGCAACTACCAGAGTCGGCCTGTTTTCACACAGACACCCATGCACCTTTCCCGAGTGCCACCATTGTTTTTAGTCCTTAGTCCCTGGCCCCTGCCTGTCCTCTCCACGGCCTCCATCTCCATAACCCATCCCCCATGACATTCCACAACCACTCCCTCCTCCCACCCCACCGGTTTACTTGATGGCCCGGTGCTTCCCTCTCAGCTTCCCGTGCTCTCTTGATGTTCGCGGCAAACCCACTGTAGAAGTAGAAAAGGGACTTTGACCTTTTCCCGGTTACTACGGTGACGGTCAAGTTGTTCTTTATTTTGACGAACGATTGAGCTCAAGCAGTGTGCGTAGGCTGCTTCTCCCATCTCAAAGAAATATTTATACTTTTAACTCCCCAGGGGGAGTGCAAATAGCTATCACCCCCTTCTTCCAGGGTTTATAGAGCCAGTAATGGCCCAAAGCCCTTACCAAGGCCCTTCCTTCACTCGAGCCTACCTAGGGTCAGGCTGGTGGGTCATTACATGCTCTGTGTTCCCCCAAATGTGGGGGTTCTTTCTATATTAAAGTCATTGCTGCCCTTCAAATTAGTGAGGAGGAGGTAGAAAAGCCATATTGTTTACACAACTCCTAGTGGAGTTGGTAGAGCCACTGTTGGTTTTTGACCTTGTTCTGTCACCACCACAGACACCCCTTGCACTACTCAGCAAAATGTCTTTACATTGGTTCAAAGTCACAAACATGTCTCTTCATTGGTGTCTTTTCATCGCGGCTCAACTCAAAATAGAACTACAAACATAAATCCTCAAAACAGATATGGAGAGGTGTATAAGAAAGTGGGGGTGAGGTTATAGAGTCCTCTTCATGTAATGATGCTGAGCCCGCTGCCGCTGGATCCTGGCATTGATGGCATTTTATTTACTGGATGCTAATCACCTTCAGCCAAAGTACCGAAAGCGCCTTTAACATGAGCTGCTGCAGTGTTACCAATTACCACAGACAAGGGCATTCAATGTTATTAGGAGTGTGTAGGGCCAGGCACTGTGTGGCCGTTTGGTGTTTTTTTAATTTTTTATTTCTGAATAAACATTTGTAAACAAATGTGTTTCCATGAACAAAGACAATCACAAATCTAAATGTGATTATATCGAGAAAAAAAATAAAGAAGCAGAACATTCCTAATTTCTTTTTTCTTTTAGCACATTTCCATGCAATTATAAACAGGGAAGACCCCCCACGGGCCCCCATACTCCCCACACATTATAAATGTATCTAACCTAACCCCCTACATATAATTGCGTAGAAATGCGCAGTTAAAAATTCAGCATTTTCGCCCCGCTGAGAGAAATGTTGTTTTTTTAATAGTTTTTTTATACTGCACCAAATCACCAAAGTAGTACTTTCAGGCTGCCTCGAAATGGTAAAGGAGCTAATAAAAAGCCCCACTTTCTATTTCTATTGTGTTCACGGAGCAACAGGAAAGGCTGAAGAGAGCAACATGAAAAAAGATAAGTGCACATTTTGCTTTTTTTTTTAAGAAAAAGGGAAATGGCGGACAGCAGAGGAGCAGAAGTATGCAGCCAACTGCTTGCTTGCAATGTGGGCTTGTATCGGCAGATAAAGTCTACGTTCACACGGACCAAATTGGCGGTGAACCTACAAGGAATGCCAATTAAAAAACAAAAAGCAAAAATGAAATGTATTCCCACCAGGTACCTATCTACCTCAACTAGTCAGGGTCGGACTGGGACAAGAAATATGCCCGGTCACCCAAAATAAAAGTGTCCCACCCCTCGCCTCACGATCCTTGACCTCTTATGACATCACCAGAAGTGTTGTCATTTGACCCCACCCCAAAGTGACATCCCGAGAAGCGATGAAACACGACCTTTCACCCCTTGACAAAACAGGAAGTGCCATCAAATAGCATTGTCCCTAAGTACACTAAATTACTGTGAATCCAAGCAGACGTCCAAGGCCAAATGATAATATGTTATTGTATATCACTTACGCTTAACATCTTTTTTTATAGAACAAATATGCGTACGATATTACAATATCACCCAACCTGCGTCGGTAGCCATTTATCAACCTAAGAAGGATGAAAGGGTTTAAAAAAAAAAAATGGAAAAAAATAAATGTTTTTTTTTTTATTTTTTTCTTCTTCCAAATCCAGGCATGGCCAGAAACCGCCCCCCCCCCACCCCGCCCCCCACTCCCCAGGGACGATTTCGGCCCGGCCACGGCCCGAAAGGCCGAGGGGCGAATCCAACCCTGAAACTAGTGCATTTCTCGCAAAATAACCTCCAGAACTCTGCGGTCCAATGCTAATACTCTTCTGCCCCCCCCCCCCAAAACCTCCTCCCCCGTTCAATAATTCTAGATCAGTCAATTCTAGTTTCCCTGTAGCAGATCCTAGAATCTGGAACTCCCTACCAGCCAACATCTGCAGCGAACCCTCTTTCCCACATTTCAAAAAACGACTTAAGACTTGGCTCTTTAATAAATACTAACTGAATGAGAGCCACGCCAGCACCTAGTAACTAGCTGCCCAGACTGTAACCAAGTGAGATGTAAGAATGTACATGTAACGTAAAGTATTTTAGCACAAATGAACTCACATTTTTTTGTAACATATAAGATTGTAAATATCCTTGTAACATGTAAGAATGTAAACATTCTTGTAATCTATGCCGTTATACCCCAGGGTTTTGGGCGTATGACCAAATGCAATACATACAATAAAATAAATAAATACATTTAAAAAGGATGAAAAGATAAGAAAACAAAACACTGATGAAATGACACTTGCCTGCACTATTGCAACAGAAGACACTCCATGCTCTGTAACCGCTGATGTTGTAGCATGCGGGGTTCCCACCGCTTGCTTCACTTGCACTTGTAGCACGTGTTTGCATGCCCTGACACTGCCACTGTGAATCACACACCCGCCCTAATGCCAGCAGGCATGTGCACATTCTATGAGAGGAAAGGACACCTCAGAAGCACAGTCCACCGTGTGGCAGACTCTACCCGCAAATGGCCATTCACGGGTACGCGATGACCTACCTCAGCCCAGAGCACGCATGAATCACAGTGCTCACACACCCTTGGACATACTTGCCTGTCAATGCACGACCGTGGTCATCCACACCCTGCTGCCCCGCTGCTGCAGCTGCTGCCCTTTCGATTGTATTCACTTTCTGCGAAACACTATACAGGCCTGATTTCTTCCGCGTCTTGAACTTCCACTAACACATTCTGCCAGAGATTGCAAAAACAGGGTGCGATGCCTCAAGGCAAATCCCCAGATGAGGCGCACACATCCCACAGGAAATGCAGTCTAAACTCATTCAGCTTGCATCACCCAATGAAGACCTGTTGGCTGCCATTTTGCTTGTACTCTTTCACATGACCGCAGACTCCCGCTAGCATATCACTCCCGCTATGCCCCAACTACAGAGAGCACGGATGCAAATTAGCAAGCACACAACCTGAAACCAAACTTCCACACAGAATCCTGGTTCACAACTACGCAAAGCATCCCACTCCCCAAACCTTCCATCTTATGGCATCTTGAAGGCAGGTCTGGAGCTGGTGTTGCCATGGGATGCAGACTCTGCCATTAAGGTTTCAACGTCTCGCAAACATTTCCTGGTCACATTTTCATGTTTTCATTGTGCCTGTCCTGTCGGCTACACAACAACCTATCTGGCATTGGAGCTTAAGCCGACGTGTCTGAAGCCCGCCTTTCTGTATGACTCTGAACACTCCTTGGGGTCTTTCGCCCATTTATGCATTGCCATCAAAGACTTTACCCCAGATTGCAGCAAAACCCAAAACATGCAGTGCTCCACATTTACTCGCCTGCAGCACGCCACCTCCTCAAACAAGATCAAACGTTTTCTAGAGCTGTGAACCCCAAATACGTTCCACTGTTCAATACAATTCCACTGGGCCTACGACTGCGCAGCACTCGTAAACAAAGGGACTTGCATTTATTTGAGCAGAGCATGCTCTAAGAGACCAGGCCATAGGTTGAAATCTTATAACCTATTTTATACTTTTAACTAATTAAAAGATACAGTTCAAGCAAATACCCACTCGTATAGTACTGGAGCACAATGTGGTGTCAGCCCAACAAGAAATCTCATCGGTTTTACTCCTATACTTTCAAAACACATGACAAATGAAACTGCGTGATAAACGCACCAGCTTGTAGTTATTGTTTTTCAAGGGCAGATTGTTCTTATCTGAAAAAATATTTCAAGTGCTACACAAAATGTATTCCATTTTTGTAGAGCTAAGAAGCTGACATTGTGAAAACAAACAGAGCAGTTTGAAGAGAAAAGGGTTTTACTTGGTTATACATATGTTTCCTTTGACCTTTAGATTTTTTGCTACTGGAGATGTGTTTGGACTTTCAGACCAGATGCGTTCCATCAGAGAGACACCATGACCCAGTACCAGGCTATAATTTCCTTGATGTCTTCCATTTTGTCCAGTGTTTTGATCTGTTGCATAGTTAAATTGTGTTTCTGTTGTCAATCCTCCACTCTAATTACGTTGTTTTCATCGTGTTCAATATAGCGTCAGTTTCGAAAGATGTTCTCTATGTTTTTGAAGGGGTATTACCCAAATTGTTCGTTTACAATTGTTCGAATGAACAATTGACCGAATTTAAAGGGTCACAATTGACCTTTTCACAATTGACCGTGTATATATATATATATATATATATATATATATATCTCGGTTTGGTAATATATATATAGGGGTTTTGGGGGGTTTGGCGTTGGGTGGGGGGTTGTGGGGGTTTCCCCCCACATATATGTTACAATTGACATTCACAATTTGGTCAATTGTGAAAAGGTCAATTGTAATTCGAACAGTTGTAAAACGAACAATTCGTATACAACCTTTGAAGGTAGGAGATGTTCATCTGGTGAGTCGGCACGTGGTCTATAGACCTCGCTTTCTTTTACTTTCCTACTAGCAGAGAAGGACGCTGCCATCTCCCAATCAGCCATGTGAGATGTCTCCGGGAAACAGTTCTTGCAACCGGCATCCCAATCTCTCACGGTCTCATTTCAGTTAATTTTCACTCTCGTGCTAAGTCCCCTGGAAGAAGTCCAATCCTCAGCATCAAGTCACCACTCCAGGCTTTCTATTCCACCATGAGGCCCAGCTCCAGGGCAGGGTCACTGCGCCTTGACATTCTCTGTCTCGCCGTCTGATGCCAAGATGGTGACATTTGTGCCTCTCGTGTAGGTGGGTTCATAGTTCGGAGTAAAATGGGGGCCTATCATAATCTAATATAAATCCCACCTGTGATCAGAAAAAACTTGGTGTTGCCCCATTTCTGTGTGATAGAAACATTGTTAGAATGGAAGCAGGTTATTTACGCTCCTGTGACGAGGCACTGCCTGGAAAACGATCATTGAGTCACAAAAAAGTGAGGGGCTCCACAAGCTTCATTTGTAGGCATAGAGATGAGTGGGGGATCAAAGACAACACAAATATGCAACCTCATGTGCCATATTGCAATGAGCTCACTTGTGTGTCAGGAAAGACTATTCCATAATAAGTTACAAAAACATGTATTTGTACATTTACAGAAATAAATATGTCAAAAGACAAACACCAAATACAATTATCGATACCAAAAATGAGCACCATCAATAGATAGAATGTTTTAGAATTGATTAGCATCATACCAAAATACACACTCTCTCATTCGCATTCATACAACCCATCAGTCTCCCAACCAGTCCAAACACATCGTCTATATGCACAGAAACCGTGGTGTCACAGAAAAAAGCACACACGGTTGTCTGTATCAGAGTAACTAAAACGCAGTCCAAATCGTATTTATTGCAAGGGAACAGTAGAGACAGGCGAAATAACAGACAGTTAATCATGAAAAAAACTGCAATCCACTGGCAGTATGCGATTTAATTTATCTTATTAAAGTGCAACCAAAGCGCCTAGTGATTTCAAAGGAGTCTATTTGTCAGAATGTGATGCCCCATTCAAGCTACCAGTTAATGCTAGGTCTTCTTATAGTAAATTCTGATTGTAGGGTGGCCTACTAGAGTTTCGGCTGGTGTGGCTAGGTCTGTGTCGATGAGCCCAGCCTTCTTCAGGGCCAAAGTTTCTACTTATGTTGCAAGTGAACTACCTGATAAAACTGGAGTTTGCAATGTTGTGGAAGAGTTCTTGGGCATGTTTTTGGCATGAGTTCTAGGTCAATGGGTTCGGTAGCTATATAATAATTTGATGCTATTCTTCTTGGGTTGAGGCTTCCTCTGAAAGACCGTCTTGGATATATTTATATACGATTTTTTCAGCCAGTTGCCTCCTCTACTGAGTGCCTTTTTTGGGCCCCCGCTTTATGCTCTCTTTCCTTCCCCCCCTCCCTTTGAGCTTGATGCTTTTTCCTTTTCTTGTGCATTTTCATTTTATTTGGGTCGTTTCCCCAGACTTTCCCCATCCGAACTCCATCCAATCCCACCCAATGCCCAGAAAAGTGCCAATTGACCCGTGCTGCAGTCACATGTCTGGAACCTCTACACTTCAGGAACTCTCCACGGAGCAGCATTGCCTGGGCAGCCATCAGCTAATAGACAGAGGCAAAAGGGTGCTACCCTCTGGGCAGCTCATCCCTGTTTCCCCTGTGTTCACCCATGAAGGCCAGACAGAGCATCCGGCAGCAACAACTAAGGTATGGTGGGTAAGGGGGGTGAGCACAGCCATTACTGTGTTCAATTAACACCCTGCCACTTCTACGTTACCTCCATTATATCATAACACTGGGTAGATTACCTGCTGCACCCCCTAGTCAGTTAGATTTATCAGGAGTTATCTGTGTTCTGCACTTAGCTGAATTCTTGGGTAGGAAATGTATTGCACCTAGCTGTAATTTGGTAGTTGGAAATGTTTTGCACTTCTCTGTAAATTGGGGGTGGGAAATGTTTTGCACTTAGATGGATCTATGTTATTACTACAACCCCCAGAATTCTGACGGCCGTAAATGTGACTTTTTTTTTCTAACCCCCTTTACACCACATGGGGGAGACCCCCGCTAACCCTTCATACTACTATTATATCCCATACCCCCTCCACATATATATGTGGTGTAAGGGGGGGTTTGAAATAAAAAGTCAGAATTTCGGAGTCGGAATTCTGAGGGCAACATTTTGGTGCCTTTCCTGTCACACCTAGATGATTTTTGGGAGTAGGGAAGGTATTGCGCTTAGATGGATTTTGGGGATAGAAAATATATTTCATCTAGCAGTAATTTAGGAGTAGGAAATATGTCACACTTAGATGGATTCTGAGGGTAGGACATGTGTCACACTTAGATGGATTTTTGGCAGTAGAACAGGTGTCACACTTAGATGGATTCTGGGTGTAGGAAAGGTGTTGTGCCTAAATGGTTTTTGGGAGTAAGAAAGGTGTCACACTTAGATGGATTTTGGGGGTAGAAAATGTATTGCACCTAGCTGTAATTTAGGAGTAGGAAATGTGTCACACTTAGATGGATTATTGGGAGTAGGAAAGGTGTCACACTTAGATGGATTCAGAGGGTAGGAAAGGTGTCGCACTTCGGTGGATTTTTGGGTGTAGCTAAGGCGGCACACTTAGATGGATTTTGGGAGTAGGAAAGGTGTCACACAGATGGATTTTGGTGGTAGAAAATGTATTGCACCTAGCTGTAATTTAGGAGTAGGAAATGTGACACACTTAGATGGATTTTCAATAGAAGGAAATGTGTCACACTTAGTTGGAATTTGGGGGTAGAAAATTAGTTGCGCTTAGATGGATTGTTGGGGGGTAGGAAATGTGCTGCACTTAGATGGATTTTTGGAGTGGGAAATGTGTTGCACCTAGATGGATTTTGAGCAAGGGTAGGAATGGTGTTGCACTCACTCATTAGCCTGACAATTTACGCAGATATTTATGATGATATCCTGTCCACAGCACTTTGAAGATCATATGGAGAACCGGCCAATTCACCTGAAGTCCTTTGTAGCCAGACGGTTTATAGCACATAGAATATTTATTAGGATTGCCTCTTCTGCACTTAAAGATCTGTCAGGATAGCTTCCCATTGCACCTTAATGGGAAGCTATCATTGCAGCTTAAGGTATGTATAAACGCACAACGTTGGTGGACATCTGCCAGAGGTACGGGCATCGATCCACACACTTTAGAATGCAGCTACGACTATGACAAATTCGGTCTAGCTGGACACATAACTGCTTCACCCTTACACTAGACTTGCCTCAACAGCTCTGCCATTGGAATACAGCAACAATCGATGACAATTTCTGGTCTAGCAGGTCACATATCAAGTCTCTTGCACTGGCACTCTGTCGTGACCTCCCTGAGCACCCATCCACATGCTTGACCTCTTGGGTTGCTTACTGGAGCCTAGCCAACCCACCTCATTCCTCATCTTGGCCAAACGCACACGCCCACTTTCAGCCTTTGTGAAAATGTACCCATACCTGGAATTCGGTTCCTGAGGCCGTTCCTACCACACAGTGCTTTGAGTTCATACAAATGGGAAAAGGCACTATATAAATGACAACTACAATACCTCTGGCTTTTAAAATGTCCTTTTTATAGGATTTGTTGAATTTCAACAGAATCATTTTGTCTCACGCTGATAGAATTGGTGGCATTTTTTAAGTATTTTTCTGCGTTTTTTAGCGTCCAAAGGTTTGGGTCCAAACCTCTGACATTCATGGCTTTAATTTCATACTTTTATTTCCTTCACAGGAATTCATTTTTCAAGATTTTATTTGATCCAGATGGTTGGTTTTTTGAGTGTATTATTGACATTGAGATATTGTTCAAAGCAAAAGTCATGTAGTTGCAGGCAATCAGGTATGAGTTTTCACCACTGATCTGCCCCTGGAATAATTAAGTTGGTTTATGTCACAAGAATAGGAAGAAACAACTTATAGGACATTTAGATTTACATAATTAGAAGATAGTTATTTTATGAACACTTGATATTGAACTGAATACATTTGACTTGGAGTGACTATGCAGCAAGACAGGGGACCGGGACAGAGTTCACTAGAGTGCGCAGTCTAGTGTCCCATCAAAATGTGGCCAATGTGATTGGATGATCCATCTTCTGCAAGTGTCCTCTCCTACCGTACCAGTATCATAGACAGGCTTCTCACTCTCTGCCTTGTGAGCTCACACTCACAATGCAGCCCCATCTTTTCCATCATCTCAGGGATATCAGCTGTGCAGCTGTTTCCATTTCCCTGGGGTCATGCACCAGCGGCCTTCTCCAGGACTCCACCACCTGGGCGATGAACCAAGTAATCGAAAGACTGGGACCACCAAAGGTGCAGTGGCAGCCAGTAACAGTGAGGTGCTCACAGTCTTTCAGGCCCACTCTCTGATGCTGCATGCATGACTTCTAAAGCCACACAGGCAACCAACGTGTTCATGCCTGAAATGAAATGCTTTGGAAGAAAGCACACGTGTTGCTTGACCCGGAAGCCACACCTCCAAGCGAGGAGCATCTCACCACTAGCTGGATACTAAACATATGCAGATGCTTCAAGAGAACAGCCATCTTTGATCATGCATCTTATGCCCAAGTGCTGCATGTCTGCCTTTTCTATGTCATTTTCAGTTAGCTTGAGAATCCAGGTTCAAGATCAGTATGTTTGGCTCAGTCCTCATGACACTGATAAACCGGGTAAGTGGTGTGCTCTGGCCCCCAGTTGAAGCTTCAATGTGCAAAGACAAATTGAATTGTGTTTTATACCAGACCATGTCCAATTGATTTTAGTGCCAGGCTGTTATGCAAGTCTATGCAAAAAGGACAAGCATACTCGTCCTTGGCACTTAAGAGACACATCCATAATTGTTGACTAGCTTCAAAAGTGCAGTAAATTGTACATTTTCAATTGGACAACAACAAGTCATTGGCATGCAATAGGAAGCGCATGACTTGTTTACAGGTATTTTTATTTTTTATTTTTTTAGAACATTGGTATACAGGGTTCCAACAATGTTATATTCCAACTCCCTGTCCCTCCCATAAAAAACAAGTGACCAATCCCCTCTCTCCTGCATTCTTCCCAATGGAACACTATGTAATTTATCAACCAAGTTCTTCAATCAATACTAAAACATAAATTAAATAGATAAAACAATACAATATGAGCAGTCCAGGTGGCAGCCCCGCTCTGTACCCTTCTTGACATGTGAGACTTTAGAGACTGTTTCAGTCACACTATTGGTGCTCTTTATGCTTGGGTACAAGGATCCCTGAAAGGTGTTCCCAGTGTAATCCCATCAAGTGTCAATGTGGGGAAATCCCATGGTACATTGTCAAAGGCTTTTTTTGCATTTGCATTGAAGAGAAGATGCAGAGTAGGTTCTGAATTGGACATGTGTAGTGCATGCATCATTTGTCTGCTGTTCTTATGCTTGTGCCTTGTTTTATACATCCCCACAGCTCCTGGTCTATCATTTTGGTTATTCTCTTACTTAGCCATGCTGTGCATATTTTAGTTTGGCTGTTTTAATTCAAGCTAATTAGAGATACCAGGTAATTATCTGAAGAGATGGCGTTGTCCCTGCCTGCTTTGCAATTTACTATTTTATGGAAGTTTTCATTCCATCTGGGGAAGGACCTGTCGTTAAAGCTAATAGTCAACTAAGAATGGAATAAAGCTTGTCTTTGAAGTTGCTATGCAATGTTCCTGGAAAGCCACCTGGCCAAGGCTGTTTCCATGGTTTGATTGAATTAATTGCATCAGAAGGTGTGTGAAGTCAAGTGGGTTTGTCCGGGATTTGCTTGCGGTTGTCATTTTGGGTTTTCTCTGCTATGACCTGAATCCTAAATGACATAGGTTCTTTGCTTGAAGTCAGAGTGAAAAAGTCAATAAAAGAATTGGGTACTTTAATGTCTCTCTTCAAAGTGTTGCTTTTGTGTTCAATCTTCTCACAAGCCCCTCCCTAAAAGTCACTCATTATGAAGAGTTTGTGCCAGGCGGAGTCAGAAGCTTTGGCGCTTGTATAAACGTCTTACATAACCAATAAATAAATAAATAATAACCCTTCACCACAAATCCGAAACATGACTGATTTACATGGTTTATGGTCATTTCATCTAAAACCATTGCATCTAATGCCATTCCATCGACATTTTTCCATCTAAAAAATTTCCATCTAATGCATTCAAAATACACCTGAACAAAAATGTATCCTTTACCCCCCCAAAAACATGCATTCGATGGAAATTTTTAGATGGAAACATTTTGATGGAATGGTATTAGATGGAATTGGTTTAGATGAATTGACTACATACCATTTAAACATGGTTGTTATGACACCTGAAACCTTAAAATTTGTGAGAAAATAAAGAGTGAACTGCCCACCTAATGGAAAGGACAGCCAAATCAGAAAGGTGGAGTTGTTCCTTTAGGAGCTTGTTCCTCTGGAGAGCATAACAGAGGCATCTGAATTTGGAAAGTACTACTATGGAGGTGGTATTTCAAAATAGCTCCTGCTTTACTGCTTACCGGATTATTGGTTTGGAAACTCACAGGGCATGAAAACCAACTGCTTGGGAGTTGATAATACCCACTCGCATTGGCAGTATGGGACTTTGGTGAGCAACTTAAATCCACAATTAGGCAGAGAATTGCTATTACCATTGGTAGTAACGAGAATTGACTTTGATGGTATTAGTGCTTCGCTTCTCTTCTCCAGATGTTTTGGACTACAACTAACATTGTCCGCAGCCATCGCAGCCATTAGTGAGGGATAAAGGAGTTACAGGTCCAAACACCCTGCCCTAAGTCATACTCTCCTAAGGAATCTGGCAATGGCTTTGCAACCCTCTGTTGGCGGTACAGTTGAATACTTTGGGACAGATATTTGGACATCCTACTGTTTCTAATATTCATTTATTTCTAGTTTATCTAAGAATGTTCTAAAGCGTGTACATTGGCATTGGGTGATGTACAAAGCAAACATATAAGTTCATGCAACATACACAAAAACCTCAAGTTACAAAGGGAATTTATATAAACAGTTAATTAAAAACAGGTGTGATCAATATTAAATATTACAAAGTGCTTCTTCGCGAGCGAGCGAGGCTACACATCCCCCACAGGATTTGGGAACACCTACAAGTCTTCAAGACTTGTAGATGGTCAATGGAGCGGTACACTGGTGACACAAAGTGAGGAGGGTATGCCAACATGGCACACAGCCCCTGTAAAAGGCTCTCTCAAGTCAGCTGTCTGCCAGAACTTTGGAACTTCAAAACAAAAACAGCCCGACTCTTCAGGCCTCTCAAGTCTCATGAGATGATCAACTGAGAAGCCATGTAGCTTCGGGTAATGGTATGATCTGACTTACTTGCCAGGCAGGCAGTAGTCCACTGAATTCTGGCCCTAAGAGAAGGCCAATGAAGTAGCTGACATATAGAGACATGTTGGCAAATGTTCCATCCTCAAGTCACAGCCCGGCTTCAGCATCACCAAACTGCCCTCCGGGGAGCAATTGTGGACCCAGGAAGCCCATCCAGAACTGAGTTCCCCCGTGTCAACGCATGAAATCACTAACATCTGAATTAAGTGATGGAATTTAGAAGAAGACACAAAGGTTTCATGGCTTTTAAAGTCAACAAACGAAAAGGGGCAAGCGTCACCAGAGAGTTAGTAAGTGGAACGAAGGAAAGCGAAGAATCTGGTGCAGAAGAACCCAAAAGGCTTGACAGCAGATGCAAAAGAAGAGCAAGCACCGGGAAGAGCCTAACACAAGCACTCACCAAATACTAAATCAAATCACACAGATCTACTCTGGGGAAGAAGCATGCGTGGTCCTGCAAGAGGAAGGCCCTGAACAGATTCAATGACTCTCTCAAGTTGAACACACCTGAATTTGCACCACCAAAAATGGAATTGCTGTAGTGGTTCATTCCACCACTGTAGTCATTCAGTTGAAATAATAAGAAGACTTTGCTGACACTGCAATAATATCACATAGTTATATAATACAATATTGTATTATTTATTTCTTTTCTGAGAAAAGGTTGTAGTTTACTAAATATACAGTAAATTGTAAAAGGAGATCATTTCTGGGCGTTTTTTTGTTGACATCAATTATTTCAGTGTGAAATTTATTTATTATTTATATCGTTGATCAACTTTTCAATACAAAACATTACATACGATTGATCTTAAAAAATACATAAGATTAAGAAAGAATTCATTATGATTGATTGAAGCATTAAAATTGATACATAAGGATAATGTACAATTCTCATTAACAATAAAAGAGAAAAAGAAGTTATTCAGTTCATATAAAACACGTCTAACCAGAAATACTGAGAACGAGAAGATTCAACATGCCATTCCTGGATAAATGACAGAGAACTCAAGTAAACAGCAACAATTATTTAACAGGTTAAGTTCACTCCATAAAGAAAATTGACAATGGCAATTTCAAGGGAAACATTGGTCGTCAGCAGTAATGTGGACCATCTTTCTACTGATTCTAAATTCCCTAAGTAGCTACAATGCCAGAAGAAAAATGTCAAGCGCTCTTGGACTAGCGCAGGGCATAACGAGAGTATATGCTCTAAGGTTTCTATGGCTTCAGTATCACAACAAAATCTACAGAAAGAGGCCACCTCCTCACTGCCCTTCCGTTTGGCCAAAAGTTCACAAGTGTGCCATAAGTTCAGGCGCATTCTGAGGATGGCTGAGCGTATTCTCTTACAGGGAAATTTTAAGAGGTAAGGTTCAATACATCCCAACCTCTTATGTCGAAATTTTTCAGGGATTGCAGACCCATATTTCAAGCATTTGTTTCGAGTATTAATCCAATCATTGCAGTAAATTAATTGTTTTACTTTGTTTGGATTGGTCAAAAGCTATTTAAGCGACGCATCTGCCTCTACCAAAGTGCGATAAATTGCCCGCAACCACTGTTTGACAAAAGAGTGTTCAGTATGGAAAATGTAATTCCACAAAAATTGTAAAATATTGTGCTCACAGTGAGATAGAAGAGTTTTCCGCAATAAGGCATGTTCTCCACTGATACTGAGCATTGAGAGAAGTGAGACCTAATTCATACCGTTTCTAGACTATCGGGATACATTGGGGCAGCTGAAGAATGGCTTTCCAGAATTTGCCTTCGAGCTTATCAAAGACTTTTGGTAGCCATGGTGATTGAGACTCCAAACCATATAGGGTGCATGGGGTGGCTTTTTGTTTCCAAACGAGGACTGATGGTTGCATCGAAAAAGCACCATATCGATGCATTATAATTTTTGTTTGGGAGATAGCCAAATTAAGCTTACACTTAATAGCATCGAGGTGAGCATTAGTCGAGACACTAACATCAAAAACCATACCAAGATAAACATAGCTTGATACTATCGCCAGATTTATGTGATTGATGGACCAAGATGAAAGAGATCTCATTGTGTTACGTGGCCTGTAGACAACAACCTGGGTTTTGGTTGTATTCACATGTAAATCATTGGCCAATATATAGCTATTAAAGCCATCAAGAGGTTTTTGTAGTCCAACTGGAGTTTTGGAAATTAACACCAAGTCGTCGGCATACATTAAAGTTTGAATTTGGCAGTTGTTTATCTTGGGGGAGTCCGATGTTATTTCCTCAAAAACCTTTCGCACGTCATACATAAAGTAGTTGAAAATTGCTGACGCAAGAAGGCAGCCTTGTTTAAGGCCATGAGCAGTCGGAATAGCTCTGGATAGAAGACCTTCTAGGTTAAGTCTAATGCGCACTGAGGTTTCCCCGTGCAACAACTGAATGATTTGTTGTAGAGTGGACGGACACTTATCTCTGGTAAGTTTTGCAAAAAGAATCGGACGAGAGATGGCATCAAATGCCGTGTGGAGATCCACAAAGGCAAAATAAAGTGCTTGTTTGGTATTTTGCGCTTGAGATTTAAGAGCGTTAAGACAGAACAAGTTCATATTTGTGCCTATACCCGCAAGAAAACCCGTTTGAAACGGGTCTCTTGCATGAGCTACTTTGGTCCAGATGTTAAAGTCCCTCAAAATAAGTTTGGAAAAAAGCTTTCCGGGGGCATCAAAAAGGGCAATGGGTCTATAATTGCACGGTAAAGTGCGGTCGCCCTTTTTGTGAATAGGAACTATAATAGATGTTTTCCATGAGTTGGGAATCTCGCGAGTCCTGATGATAGATTGGAAGAGAGTATTTAATATTTCAGCCCACTTTGTAGGGTTCAATTTAAACATATGATTACTAAGGCCATCAGGGCCTTTAGCCCGAGAAGAGCTAATATGTCTGATGTATTCTTCAAGTATAAGTGGGGAACAAGCAAGAGACCAACGCTCGGAATCACTAGGTAGCTTGACCAAAGGCACAAACGACGAGTCTGCATATAGGCTAGAATAGTGTTTGATCCATTGGGTCTCAGTAACACTGGAGGCCTGTAAAGTACCTTGAGATTTATTAGCACATTGGTTGAAAATTGCCCAAGTTTCAGCCGTATTCTTATTTGCTATTAATTTAAGCATATATTCACCATCTACTTGCAAAATGTGTGCACGATGTTGTTTGATCCAATTGTGGAATTTGGTTTTAACGATTCGCAACTGTTGAATGAAATTAGGCAAATTCATTTTGACAATCATTCTTTTTTCACGATGACATTCAGTCTTTTTAGCCTTGATTAGTGGATTGAAGGTATGTTTGTGTAGATGAAGCTCTTTTTTTTATATGGTTTCATACGGGAATCAAAAGTAAGGAGAAGGTTAGTATACTGTTTTGGATAAATAGAGTTATCATTTAAGATGACTAGACGAGCTAGAGATGACAAGTTACTATTTGACCAACGAAGGCGCGTTTTAGCATTATTGACTATTAATTAGGTTGTGCGTATAGTATGACCTTTTGATAGTTAAATAATTCCACTTAATTGTAAGCACTAGTAGATGGTGATCACTATGTACTTGTGGAAATATTTTAAAAGTGCTTATTTGTCCAGTAAAGTTGGTATGTGTATACATATAGTCTATTGTTGTAGATATGGAACCCCTATGCCATGTGGGCTGAGCCGGAATACCGCCTTGAATTTCACCATTGGTCATGTGAAAATGGCGATTTGACATAAAGGAGGTCCATCGCTTAACCTTCTCCATTGTGATTTTTCCTTTAGGATTAATACAGTTCAAGTTAAGATCACCTACAATAAGGGTATCCATAATATCTTGGGAAAGGAGTACCAAATCTAAAAGTCTGGACAAACCTGCATAAAAAGCAGTATCAGTCAACCCTAAAGGATTGCGATAAATATTAATCAATGCAATAGTATGTGCTGGACATGTAATCTTGACAAGTTGGATAAAAGCAGAAACAGAATCCCAGGCTTCAATGGCAAAACCACTGGATATGTTCACTCCTGTCAATAATCCTGATGATGGTCGACCTCTTTGACTCCCAATGGCAGGAAGGAGAACAATCTCGTAATTGTTCCATGCAGGTGTTTGCAGGCGCCAAGTTTCCTGTAATGCTATTATGTCCATAACAGGTGGAAAGTTAGCAATAGAGGTTTGTAGATGTGTATAACCTCTAGTGTTCCAACTAGCAACATTAATTAGATGGTCTTTAGATGTTTCTATGGTTATGACATATACGACTCGGCACGACCAATATTCTGCATCAAAGGGAAGCTTGCGCTAGATTGATTAGATGGTTGCTTTACATTAGAGTCCCCATTCATAAATGCTGGGTCTTGTGCTAATAAAAACCCCATCGAAAATAATTGCATTTTTGATTTCCAGATGGTATTTAGAACGATACCCGAAGGTATCCACAAACGCACCACTGAACAAGTATTCTCAGAAATAAATTCAATCTGCTCAATGTCACTCGAACTGATGTCTTCGAGCTCCACCACTTCAGAGAAGATGTTGAGCACACTACAACGGTTCAAATCGTAGGTGCCAAAATTTCCTCCTCGACACTTCAAAATTAAAGAATGGCATTTGCGCCGTGCCAAGGGATGAGAAGTGGGTACCGCTGGGGTGTTATTTCGGGAATTGTGGCTATCAGAATAAAAAGGATCGTTTAGATTAGGTTTAGGTAGATCTGAAGCGTGAGATGGGATAGCATGGGGGCGATTGTCAGTACGCAGAGAAGATTGTTGAGTTACTGTGGATGTTGGCATAGAACTCGGTAAGAGCCACTGGCTCAGAGACGAAATTGGACCACTTGGTTTTTGAGGAAGCTTAGAAGGGATAGGTTGAGAGCAGGAGGCCAAATATGCATCTACAGCCTCACGTATTTGTTCCGCCGAGATTGTGGTGGAAGAGTCGATGCTCTTTTTGGTGGCTGAAGACACAATTTTGTCACTAACAACTAGATTTGTTTGGTCTTTGCATTTGTTTGGAAGTTGGCAAGTGGAGGCTAACTCAAGTTCACGAATCAAAGCATCTAAGGGAGGATGGCTAGAGGCCATGGTAGTAATAGGCACTGGTAATAGGCACTGGAGGCAACACTGGGATAGTAGGCCCAATATTGGACTGTAAAGGGCTCTGACACGGAGGTGGGGCAATTAAAATCAGGTTTGGAGATGGCACTACAGTATTAGCCAGGGGTACAGTAGTAAGTCCCAAAATGGGATTAGGATTCTGCAGACCAGAGGTAGGAGGCACTAAAGAAGTGGATATTGATATCGGTCGTGTAGAATCAAGAGTTGCCACTGGCTTGCACGCCAAGGAAGCAACAGGGGCTTGGGTCAGAGGACAAGAATGTACACTACTAATAGTAGAAGCTGCGTCGTGGGAGCCAGCGTAAATGAAAGTTGTTTAGACACTGGCGTTTGTATTGAATCTTGAGAGGCTTGTGTAGCTACCAAAGACTCAGCTACCGGGATCAAAGTTTGAAAGAAAGTTTTCATGGTTTGCTTCTGTAATGTCAGAGTAAACAGGTTAGAGTTTTTCTTGTTTTTTTTCTGGGTATTGTGAGAAATTTTGGAGGTCTTTTTTCTGTTTCTTCTTGCTGATAAGGACGGATATTATTTCCTTTCTCAACAGTAATCGCAGAAGGCATAGGGACTGGGGGTGGTGAGAGCTCTAGGGTAGAAGGATCAGTTGGGAGAATAGTGTGTGTATCATTCACAGGAGCACGAGTGGCGGAAGGATTCAGCCGTCCTTCAGAAGTAATAATATCCGCAAATGCAGGTATAATCTGCGGAGGTGGAAAATTAAGGGACAGGGGACTTGTTGATCCGATGGTCATGATTGAAATATCGTCATCATGAGCATTGTTAATTGGACAAGAATCGCGGGGATTTGATGACAGATTATCAGCTAAAGTCTTGAGTAGTACTAAGGTTTCGTGTGCTTCTACTGAATGAGCAGTAACTTTGGCATCTAAACATTCAAATAGTTTAAACAGACTTTGTAGATTTAGCTGCATAGCGGCCAAAGTAATATCGGATGTTGATAGAGCAACCCTGGCCTCTATTGGGAGGATAGCTGGAGGGAGATGTGAGTCAACTGGTAATACAGTCCGCACTGGTGATGTTATTGCAACAAGGGATAAGCTCTTAGACGGCACGTTTGTTTTGTCCACCAGATTAGATAATGAAGTATTAGATGGATTCTGAGAAGTGAGTTTTCCCACAGCACTTTGAAAAGAAAGTTCCTGTGGGACTTGTATTTGAACTCTGCGAGGAGTCGGATAGACAAAGGAAATTGAAGGGGAACTTGGTGAACACTCCGAACGTAAACTGGCTGAAATAAGATTAATTACGCTCTGAGAATCCTGCAGTATCGAATTGTTCGAATCAGAGTGTCTAGCATGCAGTGAGAGTTCAGGCTCGAAACATGGAGAGGACGTTAAAGGTCTATCTAAGTGCTTAGCGCCTCTTCTTTTAGTAGTCAAACATGGCAAGGGTGTATGCAACATTGTGTTGTCTGAGAGTGGGAGTGCCGCTCTCATAGCGTCACTTTTAGTGTGTTCCTCCGTTATGGGCTCATAAGGAGACAGAGTGTCAAAAACTGGAAGAACTTCACTAATGTGCTCAAGGGTTGATGGAATCTTTGTGCAATGGGAGCTGGTTAACATAGTAACAGAAGGAAGATGGACAATCCTACGAGAGAGACAAGGGAGTCGTGCCGCAGGTATTGTCAATCCCTTCTGACGTAAATTTTGAGGCATACCAGAAGTTAATAAATAAGCCATGTGAAACAAATTAGAAATGCCCAACAATTCAAATTTGAAATTTAGATGAAACTGGCTGGTACCACAACAATAAACACACAGTGGTTGAATTGGGTGCCTTCAAAGTTTGAATAAAACGCATGTAAATAGAATACAACAGACACTTAGTTCTCTTAATTCAAACAAAAGTTCACAATTTATCCAGCCACAGGTAAGGAACGCCCGACTGCTTAAGGAGCTGCCAGAGTCCGTCTCTCCCCCCTTACCCTTGTGACAATTGGGTGATTGTGCAGCTGTTGGAACAAAGTACCTCCAAACTGGAGTACTCACCGCACTAGGACACGGACACAGCCAAACAGCAAAACAGCGTCTCCAGCCCTTACTGCCTCCAGGGCTCAACGCCGCAAGGGTGCTTGAGCCAGCACTAAATGCGGGCTGTAAGTCACGTGATTCGTGACATGACCGCAACGAAGTCCGCCTCCTCCAGGAAGCGTGTCTGTGTCCAGCAAGAGCAGCGCTTGCAGTGCTGGAATAGCAAAAAAGTGCAGCAGGCAGGCAGGTATGGAGTCAGCCGGGCACTCCTTGCAGAATAAATAACACACGCCGCTCGGGCGCTTGAGCCGGCACTAAATGTGGGCTGTAAGTCACGTGATTCATCACGTGACCGCAACAAAGTCCGCCTCCTCCAGGAAGCGTGTCCGTGTCCAGCAAGAGCAGCGCTCGCAGTGCTGGAATAGCAAAAAGTGCAGCAGGCAAGCAGGTATGGAGTCAGCAGGGCACTCCTTGCAGACTAAATAACACAATGACATCAATTATCAATTCCGTTTTAATAAATGCAGTCCTGCAGTACCTGCTCTACAGTCTGCTACATTCTGTTATTGATTGCCATTGTTTGTGGGCGGACCCACATTAAGGCAGTGGTTTCCGTGGAACGGAACACGGAGTTCGAGGAGTTTGCTGAGTTCAGCAGTCCTGCAGTCCTCTGCAGGCGAAAGCAGGCGGATGCAGGGGGGGTGGCATAGCTGACTCACCGGGCCAGAGCGGAGGCGGTTCTGTGCCGCATCAATGCCTCCGGAGCAATTCGAAGGTTCTCCCCCAATCTGAAAAAAAAACACCAGTTATGCGAGGTAAGAGCTCGCGGGTCGCCAGTGAAACCTCGCCCTTAGGCGCACATCCCAGTGTCCCTGCCTATGGACCAACCAGACCAGATAATGGTCACAATCTTCGAAATCTACAAGACACACCTGACTTTGAGGCGGACTTGGCTAGCATGACCGCTGTTGCAGCCTCAGCGCCCGTTCCCCCAATGGCCACAGCTCCTTTAACATGTTCCAGTGTGGGCCGGAGTTCCGCTTTGGCGAGAGGTTTGCCAGTCGAGCATGCCGGAGGGTGGGTTGGGCTGGCCATTTCTCCGGTCCCACACGCCAGCTCAGATGGTACGCGTCTGTCCGGAATTGATCCTCAGCAAAAAATAGGCTGTAAGCAGCCAGTTAGCATGACCCAAGACGTCATCCTGGAGCATAGTGTTGGTGGCCTGACTGCACGCATCAACCCCCGTGCAAAGGGGTAGTAATCAACCGTGCCTACTGCCAAAGGACAGCACTCCCTGAAAAATGGCCTCTGTAAAAGATGCCTCTCAGCCTGAAATTCGATCGGGAGTCTCTGGCAAGGCGCCCATTCTGACAACAGCTGAAATACACTGGGTGGAGGTGTGTGACATAAGCAGTGATTTGACCATGGAAACCCAACCAACAAGTGATCTGGTGAGCGCGTCCTTTGCCACAGCCAATCAAGATAGTCCTAGCCTTCCGTCAGAGAGCCATCTTGCAACTGATGAGATAAGCATTGAATCTGCACAGATTGAAATGTCGGGAGGTGCCACAGAAGTCTCTATAACCATAAATAAATGTAATTTTGAAAAAAATAATATACAACAAAAAAAGCAATGGAAAGGCCCAAGGAGTAAGGGTGACAGAAAGGCCAACATCGAGAGAAGTCCCTATCGGCAAAAAAAAAGAAAAAAATGCATCGACAAAAGATTTGAAGAAAAGCAACCAAATAGCAAAGAAGAAAGCCGAGGCAGGGACACCCACCCTGCCCAATCATCTGATTTCAAACGCTCTCTTCAACTTTTTTAAGAAACAGCAATGCAAGCGTAAATTAAATTCAGAACTGGAACTCTCAGACGCAAAAATATTGGAGGTTCTGGATGATACCATACCTGCAAACAAAGCCCGGAAAACAGACACCATACAAAAGCAGCAATATGATGTTGCAGCTACTTTGCCTCCAGCTTACAGCACTCCCAGTTTGCTGCCAACGGATGTCCTGTCAAGGTCTGACAAATAATGCGAGACAGTTGAGCCACCAATTACACAATCAAAATCAGGCCCAAACTCGCAAACACAGGGGCCTGACCAACTGGCAATACAAGCACACGCAGAGCCCACTTTAGGGCCTGATAACCAAGCTACCAACAAGTTAAGCGACTCAAACCAACAGCAACGTAACCAACTGATAATGCAAGCACATACAGAGCCCAGTTTAGGGCCCGAAAACCAACCCATCAGTGAGTTAAGTGACTCAATCCATCGGCAGCATGACCAGGAAGCCTGCTTAAGGCCCTCAATGAGTGCCCAACCCTGGGCTAAAATACATCTCCAACACTCAGAGAGAGGTAGGAAGCATTCAAATTCAATCATAGATGTTGCAGCTTTGAACTTAAGTGGCAGCGGAATGCAGTCCGAGTTTCCAAGAGCAGCGGCAGCGCTCCAGGGGGGCGTGACACCTGAAACACCAGCGGTATCATCTGAATCACAACATACCCCTGTCAAAAACAGAACACACAGCGAACTCGCTGCTGAAACACACAAAGCTTCCCCAAATAAAAAAAACAGACATAACGACAATCATGTCAGCAATTACAATCGGGCTGGCTCCATTTGGCAAACTATACGAAGCCATTAATGATTCGACAAAAGACAACACAACGCTGCTGGCTATGATTCAATCAAAACTTACTTCTATCGAGGGATACATAACGGCCGTAGAGGCAAAAAATGCCGAACATCATGCCACATGGGAAGTTAAAGTTGAATGGGCCGTATGGAGTCAAAACTGAAGGAGTCCAATTTCGCAAGCGTGACCCGGGACAAGGGGTCTGAGTTGCAACTCAGACCTGCACTGACAAAGTACAAGGGAGATTTGCCGCAATTTTCAACAAATCCACTATGACAGAAACACGTGTGGCCAATTCAGTAACCACAAAGGGCTCCAACCCGCATAGAAAAAAACCCACGCCAGAGCTTATTAAAAACAGAGTGCAGGTCTTCGGCTGGCAGGAACCAGCAGTGAAGTTACTAAAAACAAGCCGCCCACAGGACACAACAGGGTAGAGGACTTAATTGAACTGATCTCAACCCCAATGACCCCCAAATTAAAATTATCGACTTTGGCAGAAGCCCATCAGGTCGTGGTAAATCACCAAGAACTACGCAGGAATTTTTTGCATCAAGTACGCTAATTGATCTATCACAACACTTAGACTCAGATACATCACCGGACAAAGGGCAAGTTCAAAGAAGTTCGACAATCGACCTAAGAGCAATTAATGAAGGAACACAGAAGGATCCGGAACCGCCGATGGAGGCAACTGACCAGCACAAATTGGTAGTGTGCCACCAAGATCGTGCTCAGAGTGGCAGGACGCATGAACAAGACCCACCTCAGTCAGGGGCAGCTCCCAGACACAGAACTAATTCGCCGAAAAGACGAGCTCGTCTTCAATCAGACGAAACACCAACAAACACTCGAAGGGCTGATCGAACATCGTATCAAGAAATACCCTCAAGGGAGACTCGAGTGTTCAAATTAGAACAAGCATCCAGTAGAAGCAACTGTATGATCTTGAACAGAAAAACAGTTCTAAAAACACTAAGTAAAATAGAGGCTCTACAGTGCTTGAGGACGGATGATTTCGCCTTGATTGAGCCATATCATGAAGACCAAAAGGCAAAAGCCTACTTGCACTTTGATGTGCCAAGGCTCTCAAAGGAGTTTCTGAAGAGGTTTATAAAGATTTGAAGCATGCCGGCTTTATCTTGACTGAAATTCAAACATCACATGAAGAGCCACGGAATCTGAGACATACCGTCAGTGGGGATCAAATACGGCACTATATATCAAAAACCCAAGATCTTTACAATCGAAAGAGACATGGTGTAAGACAAGATGCCCAAGAGTATCACCATCAAGGACCACATGGTCAACAGGCTGAAAGATGGGATAACACAAGGAATAGAAACAAATATGAGAGTGAAAATAAAAGATATGCTAGACAGAGATTGGCAAAAAGTATGAGTAGTGCGAATACTCATGGACTCGAGACCACACTCTGTGCAGGCCCACCCCCGGGGAACCAACAAGATCGGAAATAGAACTTAACAAATCCTCGAAGGGGGGAGCAAATTCTTCAGACAACACAGATACAAGGACCCATAGAAGCCCATGGAAATGGTTGCAAGCGGCGTTAAATCCAAACCAGGGCAGATAGCAACTACTACCCGATCTGAGCGCAGAATGGACACTCTCAAAGTGCGCTCAAGAAGTCCCTGCTACCAAACGCTTGACCATGGCCTCGTGGAATACGAGAGGCCATGGCCATCTAACCAACCCAAATAACCAGGACCTGGGGGCTTTTGACATCTTATGCCTCCAGGAAACCTTGTTAGTGGATAAACCCTCTCTGGGCGGCTTTGAGATTGAACTTTCTCCGGCGTCAAAAGGCCTGTTTGGGCAGCCGTCGTCTGGGCTCCTAGTGGCAATACGGCTGGGTTCTGGAATGAAGATCACTAAAAAAATAACAGAGACGTATGGCATCCTAGCAGTGCTAACTTCATGAACCCTCCAGGATCCTTGGCTCAGAGGCAGTCTAACGTCGCAGCTAGCCATCATAAAGGTATACTGGAACCCACAAAAAACCTCTACAGCAAATTTCTGTAAACAGGTAGCAGATGTTATTGACGACATCTCTGTGGAACAAACCACAACTCACATCATTTTATGCAGAGATTTGAATGCTAATTGTCACTCTACTGGGGACAAGCCAAACACCAAGACCACACAAAGTTTGGTGGAAGAAAGAGGAATCGCATGGATGGTTCTAGTGAATTCTAGAAATCTACACAACGTGCCTCGGTTGAAAGCATGGGAGGCTATTATCCCAACATGGGAAAGAGGCAAATCCAGCACAACCCTTGACTATTTCTTTGTATCTCACAGCCTATTAACATACATAGAATCCTTCTCATTCGTGAAAACCAAAGAGAGTGACCACAACCTTCTCACAATAGCGTGGACATCGGCGCGCCAGTTGGGTAAAAGATATAACCAATCGGAAGAGGCAAACAATCAACAGCCTGACCACCGCTAACATCAAAAGTATCACTGATAAATACAGTCCGTGCACACTGAAGAACTCCGACCACGAAAAGAAAAAAAAATGGAATGTCCAGATTACCTACTGTTCCTGCTACAGTACAGGGTGACGCCGAATAGGGGGAAATCATCCAGCCGCAAGACCTTCCATGAGTATGATAGATCTCTGGTAGAAAAAAGAAGACTGGTGAGACAATTCAAAAGACTAGCTACGACATATAACACCGAAATGGCGTGGAGAAAATGGCACATTGAAGTCAAAAGCTACAAGGCATGGCTACGATCCCACAAACATATGATGTACCAAAATGACGCAGAGGTAATGCTCCGGACGCTCAGAACAAAAAAACGAGTGACTTCTGGCCCTCGTCAAAAAACCAGAGAAGCCCACGGATAACCAACTCTCCAACTCGGTCACCGAAGAGTCATGGGTCAAATTCTTTGAAAAACTGTTTGCGGTCCCGCCAGATCCTAACCCAGTCATTCAAATTGAGCTAGCGACCCCCTGGATCTATTTAACCCCAAAAGATGACATAAGGGACGTCATCAAAAAACTCAAGAACTCAAGAGCTCTGGGTCCTGATGGCCTAACTAATATTGACCTCAAACAGAATCTGGAGGAATGGACTAATTTCATCAGTATTCTCTTCGATCAATGTAGAGTAACAAGATCAATTCTGCATTTTTGGACTCAGTCAGTGGTGGTACCCCTATTTAAGCGAGGTAACAGAGAAGAGCTGGAAAATGATCGGCCGATTGCGTTACTGGATATCATAGGAAAAATGTTTGCCACCCTGCTACTAGGTCACTTCAGGAATTGGGCCAGAACATTACCAGCCAATGACCCATTTCAAATGGGATTCTTAAAAAACGGAAGCACCACAGTAAATATGTTTGTGCTGAATCTAATAAAATCAAAGGTCAAGCACGCAGCTCCAACAGTTTTTCTGGAGTTCGCGGACCTTTCACAGGCGTTTGATAAAGTGGATAGAAAAATCCTGTGGACCAAATTGAAACAGTGGAAATGCCCGAGTGAGGTGCTTGATCCAGTGATGGCTCTCCATACGAACACCAAACCAAGAGTCTGTTTAAATCATCAAGGATTACTATCAAAAGAAATTCCATCTGAACGTGGGTTAAAGCAGCGGTGTCCCCTAGCACCAGCGTTATTCATCGCTTTCTTGGGTGATTATAAAGAAGCTGAATTAGCCATCAGATCCTTTCACCCCCAAGTTGGGTAATGTCAGCATATCGCGCATATTATATGCAGACGATATGATCCTGTTGGATCAGACCCAAACTGGCCTACAGCGCCAACTTACCAACCTGGCACACTACATGGAAAGAAACAACTTGAAAATAAATAAATCAAAAACAAAGATACGGATCTTTGAAAAGCGTCATACAAAAAACAAGCATAACCAAAAATGGTTCCTGGACAACGTGAACATCCAAGTCGTTCCGGATTTTAAATATCTGGGAGTCTTTATTGATCACTCTGCGAAAGAATCAAAAATGCAGCACACATTATGGGAAAAAGCAAAGAATCTTGCGGCTCAAATGAGGACAATTGACAGAAAATATGGCAAATTCTCATTAGTTCCAGTGATTCAGTTCTATAAAGGAAAAGTAGTGCCAACGCTGTCTTATGGAATGGGCGCGACTTTGAACATGCCAGCCTCAATCTGGCACAAACTCGAAGGGTACTTATGGAAATCAGTCTTAGGCCTGCCCAACTCGGTCTCGATAGCCACCATAAGGAAGGACCTGGGTTTGTTGTCTTTGAAATCAACAGTAGAGCAAAGCTTGATGCAATTATTCGGGAATACACTTCTGCCGGATGCTCTCCCAATATATAAGATCATTGCGACAGAAATAGCAAGTCGGCATTTAACTGTCTTAAACCTCTGGGTAGAAAAGCAAAAGGTAAAGCTGTCCGAGATTGCATGCACAGAAGATGACTTAATAACAAACCCATTGAGAGTTAAGTATAAAATGGAATGCCAAGATTGGATTAATACCATCGATAAAGCCCAAGCCAACAAACTTGTAAGGCACCTGCCTTCTAATTTCAACAAATTGAAAATGCTGCTGGCCTACTGCATCAAATTTCCTGATAAACGGTTAAAGAAAACTTTTATGAGGGCATGTTTGAATTTGCTCCCTACCCGTGAAATTCTAGCTATCAGGTTGCAGACAAACAACAAAGAATGCAGACTGTGTGCCCAGCCAAACCAAACTGAAACCCTAAGGCATCTCCTTTTGCAGTGTCCTAAACTGAGACAGAAAAGAGCCGCTTACCTGAACAGCTTTTGTGCAGACCTTGCGGGCACTGAAGAATCAGTTTGGTGGAATAGGCTGATGTCCGGAGAAAATATTAAATGGACGATTGCCGCAGCAAAACTATTAGACAGTGCCTTCCAAAAGATTAATGCACTGGCAAACGGATTGAACTGATCATTGTTGGCCACAAGACTGCTGGTCCTCTCGCCTCACAGATCACCCTGTCTTGTCAAATTCTACTGATCAACGCAACAAGTACCTTTTATCTTGTAAAAATCGCAACGCGATTATGCACAAGTAAATACATTTAAAAAAAATAAACGCAATCATTATTTACATTTCTTGTACACTATACGATAATTCGATGCTTGGAAAAGATGCAATACCAAAGCAGTATGTGATTGTGCATGAATCCGTACCATTTTGTACTTACGTAATTGCAAAGCAACGCAATAATAATTAAGAAATCCATCTCTTTCATTTTTTTTATTAGTTATCATTCTCTCAAAACCATTTAAAAATGGCATCTATTAATTTTAGTTCCATAAAACAGGTGCCAAATGTAACAAACTTTATTTTTTACAACAGTACACATATGCAATCAATACATTAAAACACTAAGCACTACACAATCCCTAATGATAATGAAATGATCCACTCATTTCAAAGGTGATTTCCTTTTGTCGCATAATCTTGCGTCAAGCTTGACTTTTCTGTGACGAGAGATCAATTTCTCGTCATCAGCCGCCGCGGCCTGGGATTCTTGTTGCACGCTAATGGCATTCAGTTGGTGGTCTGTAGGGGCCAGAAAAAAACTGAAGCACAAAGAACGAGGTCCACAATCGCAGACTCCATCACCTCCTGCTCAAGGCGACTCAAGGGTGGATGAAAGACAATAGACCTAACCTTGATATTGCCATGTCCAATAGGCTTTTACCTGACATACCTACTCCAACAACCTTGACCTTTAAATTACTTTTCATCCTAGACCCTACTCCATTGCCAGTCGATGTTGTCAGTAATGTAGGTATGCAGTTCAATCTCAAGTTAACCTTAAAACAGGGGTCTGCAACCTGCGGCTCAATAGATGTTTTGGACTATGACTCCCATGATTCCTCACCATTGATTAGGCTGGTTAATTCTGATGGTAGTTGTAGTACCAAACCATCTCGAGAGCCAAAGGATGCAGACTCCTGCCTTAAAATATAACATCGGCAGGGCGGTCCACTATTTCAAGTACCATGTAAGACTAGGCAGGAATGTTACCCCTTTTGTTACCAACCGAAGGATATCCCTTTGAGAGCCCAATTTAAGTTGCCGTGCTACGTCACTGTAGTGACATCAGATAATGTTTAAAGGTTATTAAATGACTAGTCAAGAGTGACGTATGCAGCAGTACATGCAAGTATCGAAGCATACATCGAAGGCTGGGCTATATTGTAACTCCCACATTAACAGGCAGTTGTGGTTCTCTAGCATCCATCTGTTATGCAGTTTGCCACCCATGCTGTATTTAGCTGCTAAATGGTGTGAAGTTTCTGAAATAGGATGTGCCACGTTCATGTGTGACATTTGCAACACCAACACAGGGAAATACGTAGCAGCATTGTTTTGTTTTTCCTTTTTGCTGCCCTGCTCACACTACCCCAATCTCAAAAGAACACAGAGGCCAGAAAAAGTCTTTTGCGGCCTCAATACTGACTTGCCATCCCAGGCAGCAGCTTTGGGAGTGCTTCTGCACCTTACAACCCATTCCTCCAACAACAACAACAAAATGGAAGAAGGTTTCCCGCCAATTTCAAAAATAATATCCGCAGAAGCACAACACCACAATGTTCAATTATGCACAGATTTGCTACAACCAAGACAGTGCCTTGTGGGGTCCGTGAGGGGAAACCTGGAAAAGGGTGCTGCACTTCCTGACCCTTGTGCAGCGATGGCAAGCCAAACTTGAACAGGCGATGCCCCAAATTCACCTTTTTCTCCAACTGGCCCAGTTAAATCTAGAGGTCAGGGTGGTCGGGTCTCCATGCTGCATTATGCCAGCACTACTCACATGGGGGATCGGATTATACCTGAAGATAGATAACAAGATGAAAGCATGAGCTGATCTGGATGAAAGAATGAGCTGGTTTGGCTAAATGTGAGAAACATGACTGCAAATAAGATTGGAGAAGATTAACTCCAGGCATTGGGCGGACGTACGTTGACTTCAAGGGGCAACCAAGTCATTTTTTAAATTTTTACCATTTCTCTATTTTTACAGTCAATCCAAAACTAAGCAGCAATAGTCTCCTGTGTAATTTATCTATTTGGAGTTTCCAATATGATGAATTAAACATCAATTCTAAGCAGATGGGTGGAGCTGGAGGTGAGGGAAATGTCATGAGCCAAATTGATAGTGTGGCGTATCGACAGACAGGTCCATGCCACATTATAACACATTATAATATTATTGCTTTATTTATTTACAGCGTGTTGGTTTACATAAAACCGTTCATTTTCCAAAGTTAAATTATTTGAAATCAAATTAAAAGCCATTAAATAGAAATGTTAATTATAAATTACAGGAATGTTCAGATTTCTCTTGAATGGGCCCGGACAGGTACCCTGTGTTATTTTACACAGACGACGCAGTAATTTGTTTCAATAGCCCACGGGGATTGAAAAATAATTTGACCATCTGGAGAACTTGATCTCAAATTTAATATTGAAAAAACGTAGGTCCTGGTATTCAGGACCAGGCTCACTAAGCGTTGTGAACTTGTTACAACTGTGGCCGGGGAAACCCTAGAACAAGTTCCCCAATCTTGGAGTTAGATTCCATCAGAACGGTTCGTGGGTTGTTCATTTAGATAAAGCCTGTACCTCTCTAGGGAAGTATAGTGGAGCACAAAGAACCTTTCTTATGCGGCCTGGCAGAGGGGCAATTTCTCCAGCCCTAGAACTATATCACAAACAAGCAATCCCAGCATTTCTTTACGGTGGGACTATGGAAATACAGCATGTCTAGAATGGGTCGATAACAAGCATCTGAAACATCTCCGCCAGGTCCCTCTGGGCTCCCCGAATGCTTTGTTACATCTCAAACTAGATGTATGTCCAATTGGAGAACAAGCCACCTTGAACCCAGTATTATAATGGTTCAGGTTATGGGGTAACGAGGGTCTTGGGAAATAGAGACGCCCTGATACATCTATTGAGTTTAGAAGGGGGCTAAAACATTCCATGGGTAGCTCATGTGAAAAAAATATTATATAGCTTGCATGAAATGGGGCTGTGGGAAGAGCCACACAGCGCTGAGAGGGGAGCCACCACTAGGCTTATGACAAAAGTCCTTGTCTTGGCCAGAATGAAGATGGACAAAGCAGCCCAAATGCTGAAACTTGGTCCAAATTATCTTGCATGCAAAGTAGATTTTGGCTCAAAGAATTACCTCGATTAAATAAGCCCGCCATATGCAAGGGCCCTATACGCTAGCCTAAGATTTGGGACTCTGCAGATTGCTATATTCACAAAATCCTGGGCCGCTGACGGGATGGGTGTGTGCCCTCTATGTGGTCTAGGTGAGGAAAGCATTGTGCATTTTTTATTTATATGTGATATGTTGAAATCTCAGAGAGTCCAGTACTTGAGACCTCTGCTCAGGAAGGAGGGTATCCGATCAACTCTGGAAGCTGTAGAACTTTGCAAAAGCACCGCTAATTACAACACTGTGAACCGCGTAGCCCAATGTATGCACCTGGCATGGCTGCATAGACGGGAAATATAAATACTGAATGTACCCTATGTACTTTCTAAAGAGGAACAGGCACATTTGAATGTGTACTCTGTATTCATTATAGGGCGGTGAGTACACTCTCCCTATTTGTATGTCTTTCTTTTACCCTGTTTTAACATGTCATTTTTATATATGATGTAAATGTGTGATGAACGTTATGGCTTTTTAATTGCTGAATAAAGCCTGATACATGCAATGAATTATAACCACCAGGTTTACATTAAATTAAAAAGTGACTTACATCTATGAAATTACATATTCAAATCATACCATATAATCTCACACTCTCATTCTTATTTGGTAATAAAAGCCCAACCAATTTGTCTCCCAAATCCCTTAAGATAATTATGCAACACATAGTTTATAAAACAAAAGTCAAAATAGCCACAACAATGAAACTTGCTTCCCCAACATGAGTGCCCAAATTAACTTGTAAATCCCGAAAACTAAAATTAAAAATATATGAAGCTAAAATACAGCCCTGACACAGACCCCTTCTTGTCAGGATTGTTCTCGAGAAGTCCGCCTCTGTAGTCAGTATTACTTGCATCAACATAAGCAGCTTCAGTAAATCCACTGAAAGCGTTAATTCCCACCATATAATGATCCAAGTCATTTGTGCCAAAAGCTGCTTTGTAGTCCAGAAAAGCTAATTGTAATGTCATCCTTCCATCACCATATAAAGTTTACTTTAAAATATTCAAATAAATAAAGCCATGATTGTCATTACCTAATCCCTTCCTAAATCCCAATAGTTTCACATGTAAAATGTGCTCTGTGTCTGTCCACTGCTGTAATTCTTCAAAAACTGTTAATGCAAAATGTGTCCAGATATAACTAGAATTTCAATCGGCCTGTCATTTTTGGGTAGATCGGTCCTATCTTTTTCAAAAACAAAAATAATCAAGGATCTAGCACATGAAAATTGCATAATGTATCCTAAAACGCATTAGGGGTCCTTAGAGTGTTTTACTTTTCTTAAAACGTTTTGTTTCTCATCCACAGGAACCGTTCCCTACTAAATTGGCAAATACTTTAATTTCATCGCGTCTTTGCTACAAGAGACTTTATCAAATTATTTTTCTGTACAAAAAATACCCACAACTTTCCTGTAGGGATGACATGGATTTCCTTTGTAGTCCCACATACTTTACACACCACCTCCCAAAACCTCCTGGTGTCATGGCCCTTTAAAATATTCACCTTAATCTTACAGCTGCTGAAGTACAAAGTCTGCTTGTAATTAATAAACCAAGTACTCTCAAATCTTTGCACGGTACGTTTTTGCAGTCCCTAATGAATATAGCAACATTAAGTTTCCTCTTATTCTCTTTAACATTTTCTAAGCTATTAGACAAAAAATGTTCCTAACATGCTCATTTTCTCTAAAGTCCAACTTCTAGACATTAGAATACACCTGACTCTGTTCTTACTGTTGTTTATCCATTTGAATTTTACCTCCAAAGGTCTTGACATCAACACTTCTAAAAGAGAAATATATTTATGGTCACTGGCTTTAGTATCAAGCAGAGTTAGTTCTTCACCAAATCTAAAATAAGAATTTAGAAAACAATATAATCTAAAATGTAACAAAAACTTTTAAACTGCCACAAACCCAGCATATAATCTCTAGTTCTGCTAATTAACATCACAAGATCCCACGTATTTAACATATTTGACCCATATTTGCCCTTCTTATTGCTCTTTTGCGGAAAGAACGTGCCATGCGGAATGTTAATCAAAAGAGATAAATTCATCCTTAACACGCTTGTTTAGTAAACCCGGACACCTGACGCTAAAGTTTCCTAATAGAAAATCTCAAAAGAGGGTGTTTGCTCAAACCATTTTTCTAAAACATCACCACTGCTGCCTGAACCTTACGACTTCTCCTCAAGTCTAGTGGGCTATAAATATTCACTAAGAACTAGGTTCTATTAGCCCAAGGAACAGATAAGGATAGTAAATCCCCACATGGAATTCGTAAAATGTTAATCCTTATTAATAAGGTATTCCTCACTGCTATAAGTAACCCACTTGAATGCCAACCATTGGAGCCCTTTGAAGCAGCTTTTAAGTAACATGTATATCCCTGAATATAAGGCATTGTTGTTAGTCAAACTTCTTCTGGACAAATAATGTCCTATTCCTTAATTAGATTGCCACATTATTATTTCACATTGAACTGTTAAAGCTTCTCGGGGGTGAGGAAACCGCAGATAATACTTTATTCTTTTAAATGTTTTCTTTATCAAAATCTAAGATGTAAAGTTGTGGGGGAAATAGTAGACAGCCAGGTGCAATCTTCTTTTGATCTTGATCCTAATCCTATAGTTGCCCTTGCTAGAAGATGCCACTTTTTGTTTGCAATCCTGAGAATCTAAATATATCTTAATGTTCTTTAAGTCAGTGCGAATAGAATCTGCAAAGTTGCACTTCGTTGCCCCGAAAGGTCTTTTTGCAGATTGAGCCACATTCTCCATTGGATGGAGCAATCTCCTCATTTCTTTTACCAACATAGCATGTCCCAAATGTAGAAACACATTGGTTTTTTTCCATAATGTTCTGCATTATTACTTTAGACTTAACATGAATATTTGTCGAGGTTGCTACAATAGAATACATCATCTCTAACCATACAATGTTCTATGTCGTCAACACTCATAAATCTGGAATTTTGACATTACCTAACATTCTTGGAAGGTTTAGCACAGGTTCATTATAATCCATAGAAACAGAGTCTAGATGTATATTGAATGACTAGTAAGAGTAGCAAATGCTGACAGAAGACAAATTAGCAAAGGGCAAAGGCAGAGGGCTGAGAATTCATTTCTGGATGCTTGATTTTCTCTGACAATTTGAGGTATACAGAGAGTCTGCACATGCAGCATTGTTAGGCATAGCTTTTAGATCATGATTGTTTTCAGACAAAATTAATGGCCCTTCTTCCCTCGTTGAGCGGGGGAATCCAAAATAGAAACAGCAGCCTGGCTTTTATCATTGTTAACATTGCTCATAGGTTGTTTGTTCTTCAGAATTGATTACTTCTTTAACTTTACTGTTTGGACATCCTTTGTTTCTAAATTTCAGTTGATTGTTATGTTGTCTAAGAAAGGGGTGTCTTCCGCTTTGCACAAGTCTGAACTTTAGTGACTTCAGTTTCATTTGGAAACAGCTCTATCCCCAGTTGATTTTGCGAATTAATCAGAAGATCTTGTTCATTAATCAGCGCTCTTTCTGAAAGCTTGTCTAAACAGATTCATAATCCGGGGGTATTACTTTGTCGAGACGATCTCCTTGATGTTCTTGCTGAGCCAAACTATGGGATAAATCCATATGATTTAAAGAAGTGTCGTCTACCATAAACTTGTCCACCTTTTCCATGTTGCAAATATGACTACAAGTATTAAAATGTTCTTTTGATCATTGAGACGCCACCTCCATAGCAATATCATGCAATCGTACCAAGGCTTGTAACAACAAATGCATGGCACCCAAAGTTTGGAGTGGAGGAGAGTCAAACGCATTCAAAGGTTTCAAAGTGAATGGAGGTATGAGTATTATTATTCTGATGAGTTAGAGAAACTACATTTAGGGATTAGATCCAAGCCTCATGCCCTCCCTTTTTCCAGAACTAATTTTTGACTTGGTACACCTGATTGACATTTTCTTCAACATGTTATTTCCCTCTCCTTCAAGTTCTTTTTCAAAACGAACACAGCTTTGAAGTAAGCATGGGTGATACTTATGTAAAGATGAAAACAGAAAGTATAAAGATCCCTCTAATGGGTTCAAATTATTAATCTCCATTGTCACTGGCAAACCTGGTTTTGACTCCACATTACTTGCACTTCGAAAATAATATGTAATTTGTGAACAAAAAATGTTTGAACTGGGAGTGGCTTCAACAACATCTTTCATTCCTTTTCACTCCTGGCCATTTGGATCTTTTGAATTGATGTTCTTGCTTAAGCTAATTTACTTGGTGAACTAATTTCACTCATTAATTTACAGCCCTATTCCATCATTTCCTAGTTCTTCAAACAAGACAATGCAGTGTAAGTGGACAGTAAAAGTGAAGTAACACTGTACCTTGTTAGGAGACTCTCCTCTACACCCATCTGCCCAGACTGCCAGACAGCAACACTTTGCAGCACTTCGTGCTGTGCTTCACACTGAGTTGTATATTTAATTGATCTCAGCACACCAACCAAAAAGTTAAAAAAACATTTGTGGAAAAAGAAAGGCTGTGTCCACACCTGCCAGACTGCAATACTTTGAAGAACTTTGCGCAGTGTTAAACGCCGAGCCATGGATTAAAAAGATCTCTCCATGCCAACCAAAAATCAAAAACACGCAGAAAAGGAGAAAGCCTGTTTGGGTCCACTCTTTCCTGATTGCAACACTTTGTGCAGCACTTTGCATTGAGCCGTGGATTAAATAGAGCTCTCCATGCCAACCAAACGTGCAAAACACGCCAAAAAAGAAAAAGGCTGTGTGTGTCTGCTCTTGCCAAATTGCAACACTTTGCAGCACTTTGTGCAGCGCTTAGCATTGAGCCGTGGATTAAATAGAGCTCTCCGGCCAAACAAAATTCCAAAACACCCAAGGAAGGAGACAGGAAGTGTGTGTCCGCTCTTGCTGGACTGCAACACTTTGTGGCACTTATCGCTGAGCCACAGCTTAAATCGATCTCTCCACACAACCAAAAAGCCCAAGGCACACAAGGGAAGAGAAAGGCTGTGAGTATCGACTCCTCACATGAAGCAAGTCAATCAAGACATATAGTTGTCGAGAATCGTATTCTCGACATAGAATACGCCTACAGAGTAATTACTACAGTTGAAGTCACATATACTTTGGAGTCCACATCAGAGCATCAGATAGAAATGTCCCTGTGTCTAGCACCTTCCTGTTTTTTTCCGAGACCTTGTCTGAAAGGGGTCTTAAGTCTGAGATCGCGATCAGAAAGCGTGCTTTAGAGGTTTTGCAACATTCTCAAGACTTGAGTTACTGTTAAAGGATTATGCTAAATGTGTGGGTGTCTGTTCAAATTCATCTAGTTTCCATCTGAAACCACTGACCTTGCATCGAATCAGTGAAGTGTAATCGCTTTAATCATAGGGGACATACACCACCTCAACCCCATCTGACGTCACACAACATTTTTCTCTAATGGAGCACTTGAAGGCGCAAGACTGTAATGTAATTGTCATTTGTAAAGCGCCTTCCCCCATTGGTATGGTCTCAACGTGCTGTAGGTTGAACACCCTCGGGGGACCGATGTCCGGGCATGGGAAATTCGTCATAGGAGTATAGAATGCGTGTGTGCTTTTTAGCGAATACGAAGGTAGGTAGAGGTGGCCAGGCTTCGGCCAGTTTCCATAAGCAAGGAGTGTGATACGAAGCTTAAACAACGAATGAAAACAAGCCCAAATGACTACCTTTAAAGCTAGCAAAATCTGGAAGAAACCCTATTTGATAAATCCGTAGTAATATTAAATAAATCACAGGGGTTGCAAAGCAGTTCACTTGCGGGGTAAACAGCAACATGGAAGTAGCCATTGCTATCCCTGGCTAAACATAAATTATGTTAATGAATAAGGTACTAGTGTTTTCCATAAGCATATCTAAGAATGCTCACAGATGCGCATAGGCCAAGGACAAGCAATCATTGGGTTTTTACAAAGTTTAAACACCATTTTTGTCATAGAAAAGGTACCTGCGACCTTCTGCTAACCAGATGGTTTGGAATACAACTCCCATGATCCCTCACCATTGCCTATGAATTCTCAGGCTGATGGAAGTTGTAGTCCAAAATATCTAGAGAGTGAAATGTTGCCCTCTAGACAGTACCTGGATTTCAAGATCCCAAACTGAGCCCTTTTGTGGTTTGGTGCTCTTTGAACTCTATGTCTGCAACTGTCCCTGCAGACTATAATATTTTCATGATTCACAGGAAATGAAAGAAAGGTGGTGGCTTAGCCCGCCTTCTAAAAACCTCATTTATGACTTTGCCCCTTTCCTATGTAGATCTCCCTTTCCTGTTGCAAAAACCGTGGTATTAACTGTAAGAACTCCTCATCACGCCCTCTGCAGATCCTTATCATGTACCACACACTCCACCCCACCGTGATTCCGCCAAATTCATGCATTATTAAATGGAATGTATCTTATCTGTTTTAAACCTGTCCTCCCCTCTAATGATATTATGAGATTTTCATTTCGTTTTTAATGATTATAATGACTCGCAAGCCTTGTTAATTCATTCCTGACTATCAGCACTGGCTTCCATTTCCTCAACACTCCTCTGACTCATGAAATGGGCTGCACCCTAGATTGGATTATTTACTATAAGCACGAGCTTCCTGCACATTGAAAGACGTTTCAAAATGTTTAAACAGTCTTAAAAATCCCCCTTCCAACTCCCTTTCTGTGGCCTCATCATCATCTTTTTTTTAATAAGATGGAGACTTTCTTTTAGAGAAACATGCTTAAGATCAGATTGAAGATTAATTCTTCACAGCCCTCTGTAGCCTCAGTCACTAACAATTGGTCTATAGTCCAATTTCTTTTTCCTGCACTTATCAGACATACCCTGTCTGTTGCCTTAAACCCAGCACTTGCCAATTGCTGGCTGCACTACCACTGTTTGTTGCCTTTTATTATTTATTTCTTTTATTATTTCTCTGTTTTCCTTTACTCCGCACGTTCCACTTCACCCCCCTTCCATGCACTTTTCTCCTTTCCCTCTCCCATGGACTTGCGCGTTGGCAATGTCGCTAGGCCTAGTAAGATCATTGTTTTTTGCTCTCCCCTGTTCCCCTCCCTGCCTTGTCGCGCTCTGAAACACTTGTATACGAGCGCGATACAAATAGAATATCATTCATTCACAGTCAATTTAGTCACATCAGCAACCCTGAATGTGGATCAGAAGACTGGATGAAACGAAGCCCTCCCTGCTCTCTTTGAAACCTACTCATTGCCTTAATGTCCTGCACTATGCCTTTGTTGAGATGGAAAGCTCAGAATCTTAAAACCCACTAATCTATAAGTTTACCACTACTTCTTTTGACAAAGGCTTTGTTCCTGAGGTCCTTAAACAAGCTTGTGAAGAAGTCTGACCTAGACCAGGGCGATTGTGCTAGCCATAGACTGCTAATGAATAAACACTTTCTTTTGAAGATTTTGGACTAGGAAGGCACTTCTCAGCTTCAAAGTCAGCTAGAGGTTTTTTCTCTGCTAGGAGATCGGCAAACTGGTTTTCGTCCTGGGAAAGGAACAGAGCTGGCTCTGGAGGACATGAGAATGCCCTCTTACAGATTTCAGACCAGGGCTAATATTTGCTGATTCTCCTCGATCTATCCGAGGCATTTCGAGACCATCGGCCAAACTATCTTGTTACATCATATCAAGGATGTCGCTAAGGTATCGAAAAAGTCTGTGAATTGGATCGGCTGACTGCTCTGTAATAGAATATCTTGAGTCAAAATGAATAATCATGTCTCCCAAAGGAGACTGTGGATTGTGGCGTTTCACAGGGTTCATACATTTCCCCTATCCTTTTCAACATCTACTTGAAACCTCTCCATGATGGACTCCTAGGTAATGGTGCAGCGTTTCAAAATTATTGTTATTATTATTATTAAATGTATTTGTTTAGTTTCATAAAAACTTTACAAATGTACATTACATTATCTAAAAACACCTTAACAAAAGAAGTTACACGTCTACATTTCACATGTTCATCGTGAATGTTAGTACTCTCTCAATACACATCATTCACACAACATGATCAAACCACATCCTATAACTCATCAAATTATCATTTACTATAATATATAGTCGATTACATCACCATTATCTGATATCAGTTTACATCTTTGGGTCTTATAATAAGTGTATCAGTAACTCACTTAAAATCATTAATACTCTAAATCATACACTCTTATTAAAACCATGAATCTACCATGTTTTATCACACTTTACCTCTTTGCACTGCCAGCTAGATACATTGGATACATTTGAATACCGCTTTATAGTACTAGATCACACCCGGTGAGACTTCTTTAAGCCTTTTTTTCATTGCTAGTCCACAATTGGTACAGGGCTATGTGTGTCCCCTGGCACTGTGTTCAAACAATATATCCAAATGGATCACTTTTGATCCCATTGTATTCATGTACCAGGTGACCCAACATTGTCATATATTCTGATCCTAAAACAGGACATTCGGTGAGTACATGTCGGGGGGTTTACAGGATGTCTGGCTTCTTCCAAATTCTGCAGTATCTTTCATTCCTAGGGAGTTTTAATCGTGCGCCAGTCAGCGCCAACAATGGTAACTGGTTAGTGCGCAGTCTCAATCGAAAGAATCTCACGGCTAGGTTTGGGCACTTTCTTAAATATTGTTGGGTCTGCAGATACTTATGAGACACTCCAATCACATATTTGCAACTATGGAGTGTTTCAAGATGCTCATAGTTGTAGGCCCGATCCCAGATTTTAATTTTCCTTATTAATATACGCCTCGGTTTCTCATAGGGAGTCTTTCTTGTGTAATCAGGAGACCACCCTACAGTCTTAAATAGTGACTTTGTTAATATCTCAAAGCTGTCATTAGTAAACATTCTATTTTCCAATAAGTGAAGTAGTTGATATTGTGGGGTAGAATGTATTTTTAGATGTAAAAGCCCACGCTTCTTCAACAGATCACCTTTCAAAGACATTAGCCCCAGCTCTAGGCATATATATTGAACTGGAGAGGATGGACTACATTTCAATATTCTTCTCCAATATTGTCCTTCTACTATATCCAAACATGACAAATCTCTCATTGATAATGCTTCCAAACCATAAAATATAGTTGGAGAGAAGCATTGTTTGTAAAGTATTATGATACCTTCAAATGTGAAACCAGCTGTTTCTCTAGCAAATTTATTTTGCAATTTGTTGTGTCAATCGTAGGGCTTTAGTTTTCTTTGCCTCTATAATATGTTTGTAGGTAACACTACCACTCACATCAAGGCCAAGGTATGGGTAGGTTTCAACGTATTCTTTTTTTACCTATTTCTATATTAAAACCCAGGTATTTCACCTTTTTTGCTAATATTGCCATTATTTTGTTTTTGTCATGTTTATTTTGTTTGTTCTCTAGAGCATATTTGCACAACACAGCAAACATATTTTCACACCTAAATATGTTTAATTCAACAAGATCAAATCGTCTGCAGAGAGTAGACATGACACGGGTAACCCACCCCACTATCTGACACTAGGTGTTAACTGTCCTGGCAAATCAGTCATGTACAGATTATACAGCAACGCTGCCATAGTACAACCCTGAAGTACTCCTTTATGTATTGGTATGGGCGTTGTCATGATGCCTTCTTTGGAGAGGCACACCCGTGCCTGTGTACGCTCATGCAGGCACTTCAATATGTTAATCAACTAGGGTGTGCACCCCCAGTTCCTAAATTTACTCCAGAGTTTTTGGAGATCTACGCTATCAAACGCAGCTACATAATCAATGAAGATTACATATGGTGTTGGGTCAGCTGCATCTCGTGTTTTCTAAATAATCAAATCAAGTATTCTAAGATTGTGGGTTGTTCCGCCCCCCACTCTAAACCCTGTTTGAGTATAGTGTAGGATATTAGCGTTTGTTGACCCATGTCTGTAACGCATCACAGACAAATGACGAGAATAATTTGCCCGTAACGTCAAGTAATGATAACAGTCTATAGTTCTCCAGAAGACTGCGTTCACCCTTGTTATAAACAGGCAAGAGTATTGCATTATGCCATGACTCTGATATACTTTGGGTTTGGCACACCTTGTTAAACAGCACACACAGGTTTCTAGCCCAGTGTTCTGGGTTTTGTTAAAGGATAGTATTTGCTAACCCATTTGGTCTGGGGGCTCGAGAGGTTTTCAATTGTAGAAGGGCCTTTTTAACCATTTCTAACCATTTCAAAATGATGCTGTTGACGCTCAGATTGTGTTACAGCTGGGTCACGATCCAGTGGGCAATACAGTCCATGTACAGCACACTTTCAACCTTATTGAACACTGGATGGCAGAAAAGTGGCTCACATTAAATCAAGATAAAACAGAGAAAATGTGTGTTGCTTTGTTCTCCAAAATTCGTAAAGCAATGGCTACCTACCCACACTTCGTGTTAGCGGGACATATGATAAAAACTGAAACTAAAGTTAAAACCCTAATGGTAATCCTAAATTCTTCATTGTCTTTAAATCCTCAAATAAAGTTATCAGTACATTACATTTCCAACAGATGAGTCTGAGGCAGATTAGACTGCTACTTTCAGAAGATTGGGAGACAGCCAGGGTAAAGATGAAGAATTATCTGTGGAGAAACTGGAGAAACCATTGGACGCGATGGGCTTCATGATGTTGTGTATGCAAGTTTCACTTTACACATGAATACAACCACCTGGAAGATCAGTGGTGCAAGTGGTGAGGGGGGCACAAGATGTCAAAGGATAAGGTCTGGTTTTGCCCTTTAGATGGAGGTTAAGTGTTATCAGGTGGACTTTGCATATGTGGGTCAATACTGGTGCATTTCTACTGGGAAATAAGCTCTTAAGGGGCAAATGTCTCTAAATCAGTATTTAATTTGTAGGGGCCTTGCCCGGTCTCAGCCTTGGCACTTATTTCTGAGCCCCAACACTTATTTTCAAGCCCAGATTGATTATGTTGTGGTGTTTTGGCAACTTTATTATTTTAACTGTCAGTCAGTCATAGTAACATAACAATCAACAACAGTGTGCACTTGCCTTGGTCTCTGCATCCTGGGCTGGCTCACTGTTATTCATAAACCTGATGACCCAGGTTGGCAGGGCTGGACTATTTATCAAATTTCATGAAAAAAAATGAGATGCAAGGTAACAGGCACTGATGCTGGCCACGTCTGCATACTGTTCCACTCAGCCTGCAAGACATTGCTGCAAATTGTCTATTGTAATAACCAGGAGGGTGGGTTGACAACAACAGGACAGTCCACAGCCAAAAGCCCCAACACAGGGACAAAGTCTTTGCAAAGACCGGTATCGAACAGCCAGTCATGAGTGCCAACCTATACAAGACTATCTTGCTGCAGTGTTTGACCAGCAACTCATCCGTTTAGTAATGATTTTGTCTACATTCGTCCATCAATTTACCATGGAAGGAAAGGATGTTTTTCTCTTTTTTTCCTGTGGTTACATGGTTAACATGCTCGACTTGTCACTGAAAGGGTTAATGATGATGTGTTTTAAAGAAACACTTGAACATTTACTTTATTTCAAGACACAACTAATATGTTATGTTGATTTCACCCTCAATTAACCAGTAGAAGTTGGAGCTTTAAGTCCAAATATGTTGACACCGTATGGAGCAGCCGTGTGACACTGTATGGAGGAACAGTGGGTGGTGTCAACAGTAGAAGGGGAACTTTGATGTATAAATGTCCTTTGATGTATAAATCATATGTCAGATCAACTCCTCTGTGTATATCTGTAGGTAACATATGTGATTACTTGTAATCAGTTTGTAAATACCTTTGACTGCTTTGTTACTATTCTGTATGTAATTGATCTGTATGTAACCTATGCAACCGTGTAACCTATGTAACTGTGTAATGCGTCCAGATACCTCTGGGTTTGGTGAGCTACATAAATAAATAAACAAAAAAACCAAAGCAAACTGCTCTCCTCATGCAAGAACATAATTGGGCCCTGGCTCTTATTTTCTTAGAAATGAAGCATTGCTCTAAATTAATCCTACCCATTGATTGTGAGTATTTGGCAAGAGCACCAATGTTTCAATCGAGGGATGTCTGCTGTGTCATCGTTCGTGAGCGCCAACAATTTTAGGGATTTCTTCCGGAGATCCGGGCCTTCTCCGTACCATTTAACGTCAACCACCCGAAGCTGATTATTGCTGAGCGCCTGCACTGTCTATGATTTAGCGACGTGGTTTGTGATCAGTGATCAGCGCCCATACTCATTTCTTGACTCGGTCCGGCTTCTGCCCAGGCCTCTGTCGCTTCTGTTTAATGGTGATAAAAGAAAGCATTGTCTGACAAGGGAAGGTGCTTCAAACAAGACATGAGGACAGGCAGCTCATCTTTTTCTGAGAGCTCCGAATGTCCCAAAACCTTTGGCAGCCCAAATAAGGCCTCCTAGACCCCTGAAAGTCATGAAAATGTTTTCAGCCTGAAAAAACACGTCCTAGACTCTTGAAAGTCTAGAAACTTTGGAAGCCCGAAAAAAGGGCTTTAAATGTGTCATTACAACAATGTTAAACAATTAAAGACAACAAAAAGAAGAGAAAATGGGGAGGGGGGAGACGAACCTAATGTGCCTTGCGAGTGTTCAGAACATGCAAGGGCAGAGTCTACAGGCATGGTTCAAGCGAAACACAACATTGAAAACCCAAACTCCAATTACACTAAATGGTGGCACACTATTTTTAATCATGGTATAGATAACTGGGCTTTTTCTACATCTATGTGAAAGAAGAAAGGCATATGTTTGCAAATATGACATTTTATTATGTAGTGCATTTGTGCATCTGTGCCTCGCTGCAGAATAATGCATTGTATACCTCTGAGCACCACTGATATTGAGTGCTAGCAAAGGTACGCAAGATAGGCCTCTTCTACGAGCCACACATCTCTGTCCTGACATAAGAGGCATTTAGAACCTTTCAATGTCTAACACTCATAAGATTGTTTGGAGGAACAACTCCTGAAAGGATTCACGGTCTCCGCAGCCTGGCAGCGCGTGGAGCCGCACAACAGATTGCAGATGGCGCCATGGAGAGGAGGAACAGCTTGATGTGCAGACATAATTTGATGTTTACAAATTGCACATCATAGTAGGTCAGGATAGCCGGGTGGGCGGTGGGATGAGTCAGGCACTTGCATGTGTTCTACAATGATACGATACAGTTTGCTATAAATCCATAACATATACAGGCTGACGCAACATACAAATCTCACTCACAGCTTGACGACGGTGGCAGTTTTGTTGAAGCAGAATTGCTCGGCACATTGGCAAAATGCATTACTCGTCATGGTCATTTGTGAACATGACCAGACAAGAGATGTGCCCATTGATGTGATAACCCGCATCGCTAATGGACACCTCTGTCACATTTATTTTTTCTCCAATCCGTGTTATGCCTATTTCTATTTATTTTTATGTATTTCGCATTTTTAAAGCACTCACACAGCCCGCGGGCATCGAGGCCCTGTTACAGGAATTGTTTGTTTTCTTAGTTGCGTAATTGTTTTTGTCTTAGTTGCGTATTTATAACGCACTTAAACACCCAGAGTTTTCTAAGCGCGTACCCGGGGAACGAACCTGTGTTGCTTCGTGTCGTCTTGCTTTCAAGGCGCGCACGTTGCCGCTGAGCTATCCTCCCAAGCCTAAATGCAAATGAACTGCACCTCGCCATTCTTTCCAGCATGTGTCGCTATGAGCAAATCTCATCACCAAGGTGCAAGGTTCAACTATTTCTAACATAACCCAGCCAGGGCCATCTTAAGCAATCTTGGGCCCGGTGCAGGGACACCTTTGGGGTCCACCTCCACTGAACCAAAGAAATTAAGGGATCTAGAATATCTGGTTGCGCCCTTGATCTGCTTCCTCGCAGCGATCAAAATAGGCACGGGTAATCCCTTTCAGTCCCTTGACCCTCTTCATTCTTGTTGTAATGAGAATGACAAACAAGTAGCATTTCAAGGCCAGCATTAGCAGCAGTCCAGAGCACGGGTGCCTGTGTTCTAGCATAGTTACAGGACACGTTTCATCACTAGCACCCAAGTGCAAGGTGTACTGTCCATAGTATAAATACAGGACACAGATTGCAAAAAAAAGGTTTACATAAACCAGAATAGAAAGATTACTCAGATCAGCTGCCTCACGGAATGCAAAGGTGCTCAAGCATGGACCAACTGGAAGCAAGGAGAAAGCTAGACATACCAAAGCATAGATAGTGGATGATAATGTGATGCTGCCAGGAAGGGGTCTGTATCCAGACAGACTGGGATTAGAAGAGGGACAAGGTTTTCAAGTAATATTGCTAAAGAGCAAAGCAACAAGTGGCTCTGGTGTGCAGTATATCAATGCTCACAATTACAGAGGAAGCAATATTATAGCCAGTGAAACCATGAGTGAGGCTGTTTTGAAGATCATACCCTGAGAACGAAATCACTCTGGAGGTCAAACATTTTGAGAGGTTTAGAGACTGGCAATTTTGATAGGTTAGGCAATACAAGTTTAATGTGATGCCCAGGATCACACATTGGTTAAGAGGTGAAGCTGTTACACCCACTCTGCAATTTCTGCACTTCACCACTTTCTTTTCTAGCACTTACAATGAACTAAAATAATTACATTTTATAGAGCTGACTTGGAAGGTAGAGAAATCACATTACCCGACATGGCCATTTTTTAAAACAAAATGTTATGGAAGCGTATTATGAAAAATGGGAATGATTTTAGCTCCATTGTCTCTCTCATCATGGGAAGCATACAAGTTACCTGTATACTAACTGAAGTGATCTTAAAAGACTTAGGGGGTCATTACAACATTGGAGGTAGCCATGCCGCTATTTGCGGCATGGCTACCCCCATTCCGGGTACCAGGTCCCCGTTCCTGGAATGGGGAAATACCGGGCCATTCCGACCTTCGAGGGCCCGGCATTTCCCCATTCCAGGAACCTGTCATGATCTCTGCTTCCAAAAGGTCAGGGTTTTCCCAACTCCCTTGGAAGTAGATCCATAACCCAGGTTCCGAGTGCCAACCAGTCCCAATTGGGACCTTTTGGACCCAGTCCTGGCGCCAGTGGCACCAGGCTCATAAATATGCCCAGTCCCAGCGCTGGAAGCGCCGGGCTCATAATGCTTGGGTGGACTTACCTGCAGCAGACCATGCTGCTTACTTGCCTGCCAGTTGAGCCTCTGATCCTCTTCTGTTTGGAACTACTTTTCCTGTTGGGTGGGGCAGGAGCCACTCCCTAGGTTCAGAACACTGGAACTCTTCTGGAAAGCAGGAACTCTTTTCTTACCTAGGCGTGGCTGTGGAAGGAGACACCTAAGCACTACAGGAGGCTATTTAAACCACACCCGATGGATGAATCTTGCTTTGCGTTATTCTGCATCCTCTGCAGCAGAACGCTCATCGTGTCTTCTGCATCTGATCCTGGGCCTAAGGAAAAAGGCTTACCATCCTGAATCCAGTCTTCAGCAACACCTATAAAGACAAGAAAGAACAGGTTAGCATTATGGTCTTCAGTGACAGCTCTTCACTTACCTGGTCCATCGGCTGTCACCAACGCCTCGCGCTGCATTCCGGCATCTGAAAGACAAAGGCTTACCTACTCTTCGTGCGCTCCGGAGGTCTTCACACTGCATTCCGGCATCTGAAAGACAAAAGCTTACCAACTCTTCGCACGCTCCGGAGGCCTTCGGCGCTGCATCCCGCATCTGAAAGACAAAACAAGGTGCGTTTAAAGACATTGGGGAACTTTAATACTCACGTGCCATTACTCCTTTCCACATCTAACCCAGTGGGTATTCCGGCACCCTGCAGCCGCTCCGAACTTGTACCTGCAAAATAAAAAGACAGTTAGAGCGCATCGTGAAGCAGGCAACAAGCGCTTACTTACGTGCTTCCAGGCGCTTCTATTCATCACACGGGCTCCATCTTCAACTCACTTCAGCCCGTCATCCGCCATCGCCGGAACCCTGCAAAACAAGAAACATCATTACTAAAGACTTTAAAGACATTAGAATTACTCGAAACTTACCGTTCGTGCAGTAAACGACGGACAGCAGTCCTCTGAAGTCAAGAGGCCTGCTCCCCTTATCCAGTGAAGAAACTGGTTACAGCACCCTGCCCCGAGGCAGATGGAGAGCACGGCGTTCACTTACCTAAGACATCTTACCCTTCGAGTCAGACATACAGTGCACAGAGGTCCAGCCCAAAGAGCCAGCCGTGTGTTACACATCACCTTTGAAGATACGGTATACGCCCAGTCAAGACCGGCGCCTCTACGGGAATCAGGTGAGCGTTACAGAACCCATCCCTTTTCCCATTCGAGCACCCATAGGGCTCAATGGGAATGGGGAGCATGCAAACAACGGGCCCGTTTATGACGGGCCCTTTGTTAGCATGCTGGTCTGCTTGCGGGACCGGCTAATGACGCCTGGTAAAACCAGGCGTCCTTAGCGGGTTCCCGCGAGCAGACTCGTAATGAGCCGGTAAGGGGTTGACGGCTCAGGCACCTTTACCGGCGCCGTTAACCCCTTACCGCCAAGGTCGTAATGACCTCCTTAATCTATGTTTCTCTTTTGTATTTGAAAGCTTTAAATACACCCAAAACAGGCTTGTGAAATTGTTTATTTATAAATGTGCAGAAAAACCTTTGAGTTCTACAAAAAAAGCCAACAAAAAGCTAACCGTTTTTTGTGTCAAATCAGCAGAACTTAAAATATGATTGCCAGAGAACTGTGTTATGTGGTCCGCTGTCTTCTGTGGTTTATAGTCAAAAAACGAATAAAAAAATCTCGAAAAAAAAAATATTGAATTGAAAATCTCGAAAAAAAAAATATCGAATTTTTTTTTTAATACGTTTTTATTTCGAAATGGGGGGGTTCCCCCCAACCCCCCTTTTTTCATTTTTTTTTTATTTTACCCTTTTTTTATACTTACCTGAACCCACAATTACATATAAATAAATAAATAAATAATTCGAGATTTTTTTTTTCGAGATTTTAAATTCGAGATTTTTGTAATTCGAGATTTTTTTTTCGGTTTTTTGACCGACCACCGTCTTCTGTCTAGAACCCCATTCACTCAAATGGCCTAAATAAAAAGAAATATCAGGTAATGGACTAAGCAATGCCACCAGCATGTGAGAAGGCAATTCTGTTCACAGAAGACAGCACCTTAATGTCTGTAATATTAAATAATTTGTCCTGGATCATGGTATCGTCTTCAGGCAAAGCCAGTATACAAATATGAACAAAAATCAAGTTTTGCAAGCACACTGCGCAACAACACTAATTAAGACCAAAATGGTATAGTGATTTTTAATGAAAGCTGAAGTAGCCTGACACGTGTTTCGGGCACTTGCCCTTCCACTGAGGCTGAAGTTTGATTCAGTTGAGAACCAGAATATGGTAAGTGATTAATTAACGATTTCTCACAGGCTCCACTGTCACTTGCAGTTGCAACAAAATATAAGGTAGCGTTTCCGCATTATAGCAGCGTCTCCGCTGCAGTTCGAACTGGAGCCTGTACAAATATGAACGCTTTGGTTCCGCAGTGAATAGACCAATTTCTAGTCCTTCACCACATTGATGCTTTGTTTGTTCTATACCCACCACTATGTGGTGCAGGTCCATTGCTTATAATAATCGCCTGTTGTGCTTCCATAGACACAGATGATATCAGCTTCAGGAATAGGAAATGCCTGGGTTGACGTTGCTGGAATTTCTTACTGAAATCTTACATATGAACACAGTTCTCTGCAATTAGTGCTTAACACACTGAGCTATCTTCTGACCCATCGCAGCACTCACATTTTTCAATCAACATTTCAACTTTGGCTATTGTACATGATCAATATCCCCACAGAAAGGTGAAAATGCCACATGAGTTGTTTCATAGTGAACACACAAACTATAAGTACCACAGTGACCACAATGCATTACAGGTTTAATTGATCAGAGCAGAATGTACTTGTCAACAACAGACAGGCAATAGAATTAGAACCTCAGCAGCTTGCCATAAAATATACTTTATGTCAGATAAACAATGGGAACTGACTTCTTTAGATTAGGCAGCCTTAAGGGGGCCCCTCCAAGGCGTGGGCCCGGGATAAGTGCCTCTTTTGCCCTCCCATAAAGACACCTCTGAACCTAGTAGTACCTGTCCAGCAGAGTAGGCAATGAATGCCAGCCCCAAGATGGCACCCGGTTCAAGGTGAAATACTGTGCAGTGTTTAAGCTTATACATGCTAGTGTGAACTTTCCGACCAGGGAATTTGTATAGTAAAGGATCAGACACTCAACTTAAGTGAGCAGCCATGAGTCGGGTTTTAAATTTCTCCACCAGTGTTCTACCATTTTTATAATTTTGCGTACATTTTGTTTTGCCGGTGTTGGATAAAAATGGAGAACTGTTAATGTGTTTTGTAAATCTAATATTGATCCGGTCTTTGGGGGGGGGGTCACAGCTGGGTCCAAATCTCTCTGCCAGTGTTCTACTTTATTATGTAGGATGCACAGCATACACATGGACCAGTGTAATGTGTTCCATAAATCAAATATTGATTAATTCAAACCTATCTGTCAGTGTATTATTTCAGTTTTAGGGCATTGTATTTTATTTTTTGTGTTTTGAAGGTTGGGGTGTCATTTTGGCCAGAAATGATGTACATAAGAAAAAAATGCTGGAGACAGAGTCAGTCTTGGGATAAGGTGCCTTTACTATTGATTGAGGGTATCTGGGAATGAGTAGCCAGTTGTTGAGGAGGACAGGTAATGGAATGCCAAAAACCGGTGACATGGACAAGGAAAGGTACACAGCAAGCACACTTAATGTATGCCTAGTGTCAAGATATATAATAAGAAAGTCACATATTTACAGCTGAACATAAGAATGGGGTAGGGTGGCGGGTGTGGGCTGGAGTCAGATGGGAGGATGCACGGAGCTTCTTCACAGCACAGAAGGTACGGTATGGTATGGTGATTTATAAAGCACGAGTCCAAGGCCCTAAGGCATCTGGGTGCTGCTGCGCGCAAGGACTGCTAATAAAAACGAGCTCATATCCAGATCTAAACAAAGAGGAATGTCGTCAAAGCTTTACGAAAAGAGAGGTGGTAGACCTTGAGTCTGGTCTTGAAGCATAAAGAACTAGGATAGTTTATCTTGCTCCCCCTTATATCTCCTCCCTTCTCTCTTTCTACTCCCCATCCCGTCCCCTTCGATCCGCTGACCATTTCCTTCTTACTGTACCTCCATCCCCCTGTGCCTCCTCCTGTTTCCGCTCCTTCCAACTCCTAGCGCCTCTGCGCTGGAACTCCCTTCCTCTCGCAATCCGCTCCACCCCGACCTTCTCCTCATTCCGCACGTCCCTTAAATCCCTCCTCCTCCATTCTCCTCCTTGAAACCTCCCCCCCACTCTGCTTCCCCTCCCTCCTTATTCTTTCCCCTGACTATTTCTCTCCCCTCTCTCACCTCCCCTCTCTCTCCATTCGATTTCCCTCCTCCAACTCATCACCACCCCTCCCCCCTACCCAGTCCCACTCGCCTATTCCCCCTTTCCCCTTCAGTTAATTGCTCTTTTCACTGTTTTGTTGAATGATTCATATTGTAATTTTGCTTCCACCGTTATATTGTTTATGTTTTTATGTATTATGTTGTTCCACTGTATAGCGCCTTGGTGTAAGGCGCTTTATAAATCAATAAATCAAATCAAATCAAATCAAAATCTGCTGGCTGTGTATTCCAGTGGACTGAGGCATTTAAGGAGAAAGGAACAGAGGCAGGGGGGAGCATAGGGGCAAGCAGGGGATGAAGAGGGTAAGGAGGGAGAAGGCACGTAGTGTGTCTGAGGGACAATGCTGGGGTGTGGAGTCAGAACACTGGTGGGAGATGGTGAAAGACTATGGATGGATTTGAAGAAAAGAAGAAGGAATTTAAAGAGAGAGAGTTATTTTGAATTGGGAGCCAGCTGACATGATGGCAGTGTGCAGAGGTCAGAATATGGGTCTAGGTTCGAGAGTGTATGAGCAGGAAGTCCAGGAATGTGTTAAGGGGAGAGAAGAAGTATAGGAGGAAACCGAGTAGTAGGTTTGAGCCCTAATCAGGTTTAATGAACACAAGAGTACACACATTTTGGTTGAGCGGTGGGTGATCTGGGAGCAAATCTTTCAAATGTTGAGAAGATTGAGTCTCACAGCCATAGCAGTGGCCATAAAGGACTGTTAGATTCTCAGGCGTTGTCAAAGAGGTTGCAAACCTTGGATGAAGGAGTGAGGATGTCTAGTGGGAAGCAGGTGGGATTGTGGGAACAACCAGTGTCGGGTGGCTGTGAGGCAGTCAGTGATCCTCTGGGAGATGGTAGGGGTGGAGTGGGGAAAGGAGAAGAAGATCTCTAGTCTGGGCAAAATGTCTGTAGTGAAATCTGAAGAAGAAGATTAACTTACCCAGTGAGGTGTAACAAAGTGTGAATAGGAGTGAGACAAGGACAGATCTTGGGGGACGCCCCCAAAAAGGGATGTGGCGTAGGAGGTGTTTGAGTACAGGCGGTGTACAAGGAGATGTAGGAGCCACCCCACTTGAGTGGGAGCCCTTAAAACCATGAGCGGAAAAGTTTGGAAGATGAAGGGGCGGGACATAGCGTGAAAGGCTGCAGAGTGATAGAGTAGGATTAGAATACATAGAAGTAACTTGTTAATGAAAATGGAAATAAAAAAGGCTGTTAATGAAAATGTCTTAATAGGCTAGCACACAAACTCCATGGTGGCAAAAAGCATTTTGATAAAATACGAAAGTGTTATGTATCAATGTCCAATTAAAAATTAGCTAAATATTGACGATGATAGAATGTTATAAAACCCACAGGATTATTCATATTTGTTGTAATATGTTCGTAAAGTATTTTACCCAAGGCATCTGAAGTGTACGGACCTTTTGTAAATTGCAATGCTGAGCTCCATGACATGCACAGGAAACATCAGTATAAAACATTTGAGTTTTTGGACTGACGGTAATCCTATTAAAGCTTAAAGTAGACTGTAAATAAGAAAGACAACCCATAAACACCCAGATTATGGAAATAACACTGCCTTGCCAGATCCGAACCAACATACATCAAATCCAGCTGCATCATCTATATTATTAGATATTCTATCTACAGGCCTGTCACCCTGAAGTCCACAAACTATCTCACTGAGAAACTCAGCATCTTGGGAGACCAAAACTCCATCACAAGTTAAAGACATGTGCATACTTGAACTTCATCAGTACAGTAAGGAAAGAACCAGAAGACAGGCCTTCTCTCTCGATGCCCGAAGACTCTGGATCCTCTCCCACATCAACATCAGAATCACCTTCTCGCTTCTACAGTTCAGGAAGGAGCTCAAGACCCTGCCCTGCTCTTAAAGGAATGGCTCCTGCCTAACACACACTCAACTCCCCACCCTACCAAAGACTGGGTGATCTGATCCCCATTTTTTCATCCATTGGTTGCTTTGGTTTTATGTGAAAATGTCCCCTGGGAAAAAGTCGCCAGGGAGGCGACTTTATTCCCTGCACTCCTAAAAGCCTTCCCCCGCATGTTCTAGGATGGGTATTAATGACTATTCTAACTCCAGTCCTAGAATATTTGGGGAAAGTGCTTGATTTTCGCGGGAGTGCACATTTGGGGAAATGTCACCCAATGGTGATCTTTTCCCAGACAACCTTATCAGTGGATATCGTTGCTTCTAGATCCCTTGTTGACAAATGGCTTGCTCTACCACCCCTGTTATTAGCTCTGCATCCCTCACCATGTTCTTCCCTCTATGACTGTAAGCACTCCATTGCTTCCTGAATCTAGTTCCGCACTCAATAAATACATTAATAATAGTTATACATAAAGTACCTCTGGATCATGGAACAAAGTAAGGATTAAAAGGGCCTACCAAATAAGCCTGATCCATACCAACTGATAGAGAGTAAAGTAGAAGATCCAAATGTGGCCCTTTTGACTCCCACTTGACTTGCAGCCCGAAGGCAGAGAAAGTAGAGATGTACATCACTCCTGGGCCCTTCATCGCCATCGGTGATGTATCATAGATGTGAGAAACTTTATTTTCTCAGACAGCCATTCAAACCATACCAGACTGACAATATGGAAGATATACTGTTGTCATCGATTGAACAAGTTGACTGACTAAAACCTTGAAAGGCCGATGACACCACCATTGACATCACAACGTTGATGCACTAGACATGAAGCATATAGGCACCCATGCATGAAGCTACAAAGACACTCTCGTATTTTGCTGCTAGACATGAAACAAATGCTTATGACTCATGCAGATAGAGGACTGACACACACACCTACATATATATCCTTTGCTACACGGAAAACAGCAAGACACCAAGAATACATACATACATACAGCTTGCACATGTTTAATTGCAACAAACATGGACGGCCACACAAACAAAGATGGAAGACATGGGCGCATTTAAGTGAATGGGGAAAGCCAGACGGACTTCGAATACATGGAGAATCTGACAGCCTGATTCAGCTAAAGGGAGACAGACAGAGCTTTCAGTGCAGACACGGTGCAAATCCTAGCCAAGGACAAGCATAGATGGAATGTTTCCAGATTTCCAAGGCAATGAGACACCTACATAGAATATAGCTTACAATCCTCATAATTACAAGGAGAAGAGCTCCATTTTGTGGTCCATTCACACGTGGCCTGGACGACTACGGCAGTGCCTAATCATTTGAGAGAGATGGGGGAAAGCTTTTCCCATCTAACCAGAGGTGGAAAGATACAATTACAACACTACATCCGGCCCATGAAGCAAGTGTGAGTCAAGGCTTTTGCCGCCACCTTCCCCCCCCCCCTCCACCCTGGGCCGACTCACACCCTGACACAGCCCTGGCCCTGCTCTACTCCTCTATTTCTGCTACACCTGATGCTCTTGCCCCTGTCATGAGGATCCGCTTGAAGTCCAAAGCCAAGTGCAATTCTTGGTATGACTCTGACCTTGCTACACTTAAACGTAAGTGTAGGGTGGCTGAGAGGAAATGGAGGGCTTCTTGTTCATCCTCTGACAAACTGGCCTGCCGCCTGCTCCAAAGGCAATACCGACTCTCTCTCTGCACCAAGAAGAGAGTCCGTATTCAAGCCTGTGTCTCTGCAGCATCTAACAATTCAGCTGAACTCTTTATAATCTGTAAGGAGCTGGCCAATCCTGCTACAGTCTCCACCCCTCCTCTTGCCTCCCAGTCCCTATGCAATGCCTGTGCCACTCACTTTAGCTCTAGAACGCAGGACATCTTGTCCACCCTCTCCTCTGCTTCCTCCCCTCTCCCCCCTCCTCCTCTGCCAGCCGACCCACCTTCAGCTACCCCCCACCCAATTTCTCTTCATTTCTTCTTTTCTCCCCTGATGAGGTTGCTAGACAAGTCCAATCTATGAAAGCCTCATCAAAAAAGGTCCATCTTTGTTCCTCTAAAAACCATTAAGGACCCCACTGATGCCCCTGCTCCAGCCTTGCTGATTTCTGCAACTTCTCCTTTGTCACTGGATCATTCCCCTCCCATATGAGGCACTCCCTTGTTCATCCTCTACTTAAGAAACCTACAGCTGATCCTTCTTGTCCGGCCAACTATCACCCAATCTCCATTACTCAATTTTTGGGTAAACTCCTGGAAAAGCTGGCCATCTCTCAGCGTAACCTTCATTCTGACTCTGTTGGTTCTCTCCATGATCACCAATCTGGCTTCAGAGCGGCCAGAAGCATGAAAACTGCTCTCCTGAACATCCGTGAAGATCTCCTCTCCAACCTTGACACTAACATTCACTCTGTCCTTATCCTACTTATCTCTCCTCTGCTTTCGACATGGTCAACCATACCAACCTGCTCAACCGTCTCTGTGACAACCTGGGCATCACCGATCAGGCTCTGGCCTGGCTGACATCTTTCCTCTCTGATCGACCCTCCCAGGTTCAACTTGGGTCTTTCCTATCTTCTATCTCCCTTTCTACCGGTGGTGTTCCCCAGGTGTCTAACCTTTCGCCCAATACCAATACCTGGCAACTCTCGCCTACTGCATTTCCTTTTTCTGCTCTGATTTCCAGTGCTATGCTGATGACAGGCTTCCTTCAGCCACCTCCTCTCCGTCCCTCATCTCTGATTGCCTAATCGCCATTCAAAATTGGTGTGCCGCCAACGACCTTTGTCTAAATGCCAACAAGACCGAGATCTGCCTCATTGGTACACCTGCACTATGCTTTCCCCTCACTCTCTGGCTGGCCTCCCTTGGCCCTCCTCCTACCTCTATTTGCGAGGCCAGGAACACTGGTGTCATCTTTGACTCCACACTCTCCTTCTTTGCACACATTTCTTACATCTTTAAAAAATCAAACTTCTTACTACACCTCTTCACAGGTACTGTGCCTTTCCTCTCCTTACCTCAGAAGCGTATAGTCTCACAAGCTCTGCTTCTCTCTAGGTTGGACTACTGTAACAGCCTCTTTCTAAATCTTCCTGCCTCCACTCTCCACCCTCTTCAACTAATCCAGAACAGGACTGCGAGACATGTCCTTGGCCTCAAGCCCTGGGATCGTATCTCTCCGGCTCTGAATTCCCTTCATTGGCTCCCAGTGATACAAGGATTACATTTAAAACCCTCTGCAATGTACATAAGGCTTTCTGGGGCCTGGGTCCAAAATATCTTCAACTATCCGTAAATACCTCCCCTCTCAAGCCCTTCACTCCTCTACGTCTAACTCCCTCAGGGTCAGTCGTTTTTCATAGAAACACGCTGGGAGTAGATCTCTGTCTTCGGCTGGGGCCTCCCTTTGGAACAGCCTCCCTGCCACCCTGAAACTTGAGGAGAACCACCTCCGGTTCTGGAAGCACCTCAAGACCTTCCACTTCGCTTCTGCCTTTTCCCCTCTTCTCCCCTGTTGATCTGTTTTCACTCTCGGCACTGTTCACCTGGCCACCCTCTGTCCTTCGGGCACAGGTACCTGCCAACCCTGCCACCCTCTTGCACTGCCTTCTGGCCACCCCCTGCACTGGGGTCTGTATCTGTACCCATACAGTCCCCGACCCACTTCTCTTCTGCACTTCTCAGATAGACCCTATCTGCTTAACCTAGCACTTGCCACTTGCTGGCTGCACTACCACCTTTAATTATCTATTTTTATTTCTTTATTCTGTTCTCTCCTCTGTTCCGCACTTTCCACTTCCCCTTCCATGCACTTTACCCCTTTTCCCCTTCCCATGCACTTGCGCGTTCTCAATGTCACTGGGCCTAGTAAGATCTCTGTTTTTGTTCTCCCCTGTTCCCCTCCCTTTGCCTGGTCGTGCTCTGAAACACTTGGGTATGAGCGCAATATAAATAAAATATCATTTCATTGCATTTCATACAATTTCATTTCATTACACAGGTCCAAAGGTGGGTGTAAGCTCTCAGGGCTTAGACAATCAGAGATGGCAACTTATTGGGAACACACAGCACTTTTGTGATCCTTTCCATTGTCTTGAACAGTTTCACTCAGCCTGGTAGAATCCAAGGACCCAAGGCCGAGAAGACCCGTTCTCTCCAATCCTTAGGTACCTTTCATGTTGAGCACACTATGTTGCAATAGCTAATAATTTCCCTTTTAACCTGCAACTTTGTAGTTGTAACATTTAGAGGTGGTCCTAGGAGGAGCCACCAGATATGGTGATCCAATAACCAGAATAACTCCCTAAACTGACCAATTCCCTGCCCATATAGGTTTTTGGGGGTGTAACTTGTTTTATGACATCACTAGCCTTTAAAACAGTGTAAACCACGTTTGAGGACGAGAACTTCTGGAACGAGACGCTTTTCTAGTGCGATCCCTGTTATTTTTTACTGAAAATAAAGACAGTAAACTTTGCCCTATGGTTGAGTCTTGCATTCTTGCTGCAGGGATTTTGTTGGGGCCCATGTACCCTCTTACTGGTAACCGGAGTAGCTGCTGCAAGTGCACCTGCCACTCCTTCAAAAGTGTTAGCAGAGGGATGGTTGCTAAGACCTTTCGGCACCAAAACCGCCTCATCCCGCTGCATGGCTGAAGGAATGCGCAGCAACCCACGAGGACAGACCCCCAAGACCACGCATGGGAATAATTGAAGAGGTCGCCAGGAGCTGCCTTGGAGAAATTCTTGTCCTCTCCCTGTGTGACGCCAAGCAGACCAGATGGCAGAGTGGCAGATTCTGGGAGAGTCGGTGTTCCGAGGGACTTCAGCGGTTTACAGAGTGTAAGCATAGACTGAACTATATGGCAGATATAGGGGAAGGAAAAGTTCTGCTTAGTGTTTTTTTTGCATTTTTGTGTTTCTTGTGAAGGTTCTTTAGGATGTCAGTTTAGGCGGTCAGCTTAGACGGTCAACTTAGCTTACGGATGAAAAATATAAAAAATGCTATGAAAAGTTTACCTGTTTTCTGGGCATTAGCTTGGTTTATAGATGAAAAATAAGCAGGAGACGCTAACTCATGTCATGGAAGGTGTTTTTTTAATTTATCTCATTGAGATGTATTCCTATATGCGGCGGTGTAGAAAAAGGAGCAGACGATTTTTTGGGATACCCTGTGTCTTGGTGAGACAGGAAGATGGCTATGCGTTATGTTATGTTCCTTATTGTGTCTATATTGTCAAAAGTGGAGACATATATCAAAGTATTAGGGTTTTTTCTTTGGACAGTTTGTGACCCCACAATACAATGCGAGGTTGTTGGTCACTTGTGAGGTTGTTGAATAGGACATGAGGTGCTTTAAAGGTGGTGGATTCCATTTTGTTGAACTGTTGCTTGAAGCGGTGAAAAGTGTTATGCCATTTGGGCGTAGCTCGAGGAGCACATGAAGGAAGTCACGGTTTGGGCCTTAAGGGCGTAAAACGCAGTGTGGGTGGTGTGGGGGGCACGTTTTTGTTGATGGTGGTGAGCCAGAGAGGCTGTTTAGTTTAGTTTAGTTTAGTTTAGTTTAGTTTAGTTTAGTTAGGTTTAGTTTAGTTTAGTTTATTTATTTGTACTGCGCACCGAACCCTCAGGTAACTAGGCGCCCAAGGCTCATGCAAGAATTACAGACAACAACAACAACAAGAAAAATAACAGTAGCAGAAATAAGTGCAAGTCGACCATGGTTAAATGGGGGTCGAGACATGGAAAAGTCAGTTACAATACCAGGCTGCTGGTGTTACAGAAGACATGAAGAGAATGGCCCTCATTAGGACTCTGGCGCTAAACCATGGTCTATTAGCACCAAGGTTTAGAGCCGGAGTCCGCCATGGAGAAAGGGGGAATTACCACCCCATTCCAAGGTTGGCGGGGCGGTAATTCCCCTTTCTCCATGGCCATTCCCCATTCCCATTTTTGCCCCATATGGCTCAATGGGAATGGGGAAGGCGGCAATTACGGTACCTCAAATTGCGGTGCCGTAATTGCCATCAAGGTCCCTTTGCGGGTCCCTACTTTAACGGCTGGTCCAGACCAGCCGTTAAGGTTGGGAGCCGCAAAGGGACCTCGTAGTAAGGCGTTAAGGGGTTAACGGCACCGCAGCCTTTTACGGCGCCGTTAACCCCTTAACACCAGGGTCCTAATGAGGGCCATTGTCTTGAAATATCTGTTGAAATTATTCTTTGGATTGCTATGGTTTTGTGAATTTGATCAAAACGTGATGTTCATTATGTAAACTGTCAATTGTCAAAAGGTAATTGAACGTTTGGAAATCCCGATTTGAGGAGGTAGCTACTGTGAGTACCCCTGCCACTCCGTTACAAGAGCAAAAGATTAAACAAAGCATGCAGACCTGCAATCAAAGAAACATTTTAGTTTATTGTAATACATGTCAAAAAAGAAACCTATGATCCCAGAGATGAGCACATGTAGGGGCGGCAATCACTACCACCAAACACACAGCGGATGAATTAAGTCACCCAGGAATACAGTCCCCAAAGGAGAATAGCACAGGGACTCAGAAATTAACAAACAAAAGGACTGTTGTCCAGCTGCCAGAACTATATAGATACAAATACAATAGTGTGCCACATCATCACGCACCTGCGTCTCAATAAGCCCGGCGGCGAGCTACTACAGAAAGACCAAATGCCCAAAACTAAAACTCCAGTGATATTGAGCCCACAGGATCCCAAACCAAACACATTCTTCCTGGAGGAAATGGGGTTCAGAAGGCAATGATCCCCAAACAGGTAAAGGAGAAGAACTTACTTGCAGCGTGCATCTTCCTTCCCTAATAAGGAATTACACTGCCCCAAAGTGCTGCCATACCAGGCTGATAGCTGGGGTGGTCACACCGCTAACTCCAAACCATCTCTCTTTAAAAGATGTATGCAGTGTATGGTCCCCACACAGACAGCAATCCGATATCAAAGTCAACTGATGAGATAACTTGCTTGAGTGCCAGAACGGGGTTTTAGCGCCTGCCTTTGAAACAGGCTGCAATTTCGACACCATTGTAAGCCAACACCTGGCTCCATCACTATTCAATATCTGCAAGGATCATTTCACTATAATTATAAATGTTCTTTTATAACGTGCTTAATACCTGAGATTGGTTTCTAAGTGCAAGACCGGGATTTGAACCTGCGTTGCTATGCGTTGTCTTGCTTCCAAGCCCAACGCGTCGCCCCTGAGCTATCCTCCCGGCCTATGGTAGAAACACAGTTGCAGCATCCAAACTAGAAGAGCCATGCAGTTTAATCTTATAAAACGAGACTCAGGAACGTCGAGTGTGGGTGCTTTGAAACACAATTTACTCAATGTATAAGCACCTTACAAATGCACAATGAATAATAATAAATAAATAAGTGTCAACTAGGAGTCATACTTCCAACCGTGTAGGCTATGCTATCTGGAGACTTGATCCTCTTTTGCCCTTGAAGGATATGTATCCCTGCTCTCTGTACTCCTAAAAGGACCTTCATGAGACACAAGAGCATAGAAAACAAAATCATTTAAGTAGTTATGGAAAACAAGTGACCTACCCTGAAAACCAAGCACATCAACCGACATGGGACAGTCATGATCCACAAAGACTTGCCCATTAAACTGGAAGATTTGGATCCTATAAAACATGCAACGGATTTAAAATCCCAAAAAAGAACCTAAGAAAGAGCAAACATTGCCATTGACTTTAGCGTAAACATAAGAGTATGCGACTTATAGGATGGACACTGGTGCCGGAGTCTTCAAGCGACGGTGAGGCATCATCACTCCTGCACTTTGTACTCTACTTCGGTCACAGTAAGCATCGTTGTTGCCTCGTTCGGCATGCTCCAGGAGTGATATCAAGATGTTGGATGCCATGCTGCCGGCATAATAGGAAGTGCAGCCGGACAACACCAGGAGAATGGGTGCACTGTGGAAGTCCCTAGTGAAATGTGTGGGCCACCATTGAAAGGCATGGTGCTTCAGAATGGGTGGTGTAGGCGAATAGGCAGTGCTAGCAGCGGTGGGCACTGAAGAAGAACCCCTTGTGACGTCAAGGTAATTCAGGATGAGGCTGTGTAGTGCAGGCCGCAGAGGCGAGCATGAAGACTTTGAGTATGATGTGGTGGGCAGGGGTAGCCAAAGAAGACATTAAGGTGGAGTTGTGTAAGTGGGCAGATTGGAGATGGGCCAGGTTTGGGCCTAAAGTATGGTGGGTGGATATGCGGCCATAGAAAAGATAGCCAAAGAAGGCACAGTTGTTTATGGGGCATGTAAGAGGAGAAAGAGGACACCAATGGGTGCCTGCTGGAAATGTCTGCAAGAGAAGTGGCCTGAAGGACTATTGTTTTCCTGTGGATTGCAGGAAGTGGAAAGTGAGAAGGAGGCTGGCCTTCCAGAAGATCGGACGGTCTTGCTTGAACACGAATAGGGATACGGTGAAGTGGCATGGTCCTATGGCATGGTGGACACAAACTATGCCCAGCCTTTCACATAGTCCATGAGAAGCAACACCCTCTCCCCGAAGGAGATCACCTTAACGCAACTTCCGGTGATAGCATGGAATACCTAAGAGGTAGGTGCAGGGGAGTCAAAATAGAGCCGCAAAATGGTGGAAGCCAAAATGAAAATATTGGACTGGGATCCAAAGTACAGCCGTGCATACAATGTGGACTAGAGGAACACACCACAGCGAACAGGAACACTGTGTAAGAGGAGAGTAGGTGCCATGGGGCCAATGAAAGGATTTAGCGTCCCTTGTTCCCCCTCCCCAAACCTATTTAATGGGGCTGCAATGGATGTCTTGAAGGCCAAAATGGCACCCCCCGGGAGTTGCTGGGCGTGGTGTCACCCTAGGCAGCTGCAAGGAGCTGCCCTGTTGCAGCGGCTCCCTGAGGTGTGATTAATGATATTAGCAAAGGATGTGTTGTGAAAGTACCCGAAGAACCAGGACGTTACAAAGCACACAATATCTAGAAATTAAACAGTTGTCTTATTTGCAGCTCAAGCAATTTATTTTAAATGTGGCTGTGGGCTGTATGTTTCGCCATTTCTTGACTCATTCGAGTAATTTTACAAAGGTAGCCACTACTGTACAGAACTCATGATTGTATGGTGTTTTTATACACTCAAAGTGCTGTGTTTTGACTGTTTCATTGTCCCAGTAAATAATTCCAAGCCGCTTCTGAAGATCCTGATTTTTGAATGTGACACATCTTGGCTTATGGCATTAAAAAAAAAAAAGATTTTGATTTTCAATATCGGAAAAACCCTTTTCATCCTGTCAGCAATGTAAAGCTGCGCAGTGATGCAGCCTTCAGGTTCCCATGGCAACCAGCCCCATTGCCTAGGTGACAGTGATCTTATGATGTCACTGATGAACTTACCTAACTCTGGAAGCAGCACGTTGGGTTTTCTTCCCCTTGCAGCGCGCGGCGCGAGGCTGCCCCCGTTCCGCGCGCTGCAGACCTCACACAATGCCGAGAAACGGGTTCACGCCACAAGCCAACAGCACATTAGCCGAGCGCCCCAGAAGAGGACACGTGTCCTTGAATTGCGTGTTCTCTAGTGGGCTATTATGAGGGTAATAGCAGCTGTATTGAAAAAAAAAACCTCAGTCATTTTAACTTTCAGATCTAAGCTCAGTGGTGAATTTAGTAGTTATAAAGTTAAGAAATCCATCCTTCAACGTGCAGATATTTTTACACACAGCTTTATCGCGTATTCCTCCTGCTTTGAAGCGCTATACTATTGGGTATTATTTATTTATTTTATAGCGACCTTGCCAGATATTTCAATGAAAAACAGGTACAACGGCCTCTATTTACCGGCACCCCCACGCTCTAGTGCTGCGCTTACTTCCTCTTCACCTAGCAACTGGAAGACATGTAAGGCTGTACACCTGTCAATATTCACGCAGGCAGCTTTCAAACGCCAGCAATGCAGGGGCCAGTGAGAGAGCACCATAGAACCAAGGGGAAGGTGGGTGGCCTACACCCAATTCCAGTGGCACTGGAAAATGGGCCGTTGCTCATCAAGGGGGGCGGGGGGGAATGCCTAACGGCGGGGGTCACCTGCCGGCTCGTTAGGGCACGCCCACTTGATGAGCGCCAGCTTTATGGGCTGCAGGCACCCCTTTGTATCATATGATACAATTGTCTATTTATAACGCGCTTATAATAGTCACACTTATATCAAAGAAAAGGTGATAGAACTTTGTGTTAGACAGGTTTTTTAGAAAGGTATATGAGTATCAATACTAGGTATTGACTTAGAAAGAGAGAGAGCTGTGGTTGAATGTATAAATGGATATGAGGTAAATGATTGTGAGAGTGTCGATATATATATACGAAAATTGATGTTTTTTTAATTTTGTGATAAAATATTTGTAATTTGAATATGATGAAAAATAAAATTATTTGTATGACGAATCAGTTGAAAAATACTCTGTCATTCTCGATCTATTGGTCCACAGCTTACCGACTGCCTCAACACCACCTGTAACTGGATGGCTGTACACCGGCATGACGCTAAACTTCTTCAAGACTGTAGTCGTCTTTCTCTCAGCCTCTAATGATATCACTGCTCTATCATTCCCCATCTCCTTTCTTTCAATTCTATCAGTTCATCATGTCCACCACTATTACATTCAGGCTTAACCATTTGAACATAGGGAATATTTTCCCACATCTCAAGCACCACTCAGTAAGAACTCTACACTGGTGCTCAGAAAACTGGGCTACTGGTCTAGCCCACTCCTTGGTATTCCCATTAACTTGTTGCTCCCCTCAACAAAGTTCTCAAATTTGCTATACAGCGAATCTTGCCAAATCATGTCTCACTTAAATGTATAACAGCACTCTGGTGCATCCCATGCAAACTTGCTCAATCTTTAAGCATCTATTCCAGCCTCTTTAAATCTATCCACGATCCTCCCTGCAATTATCGTGTTGATTGCATCAATCCATACTCCCTCAGACTCTGCAGTCCTCATCTCTCGGCACCCTTACCTCACCTACCACTCCTTCGCCAGACTTGCCATCTCCACACAAATGCTCTTTCTTGGGACGGCAAACCCATTTCATCCATGCAATTGTTCAAGACCAGACACAAGCGCCACTTGCTAGTGAATGAAGGGGCACCTCTGACCCCCACACTAACCCTTCTCAACTTGCCTTTCCCCATAACATCATATGTGCACATATAAATAGCCCTGCATTTCTTTCTCATTTATGATCGGTCCCCTAGACATTGTCTCTGGTGTATGTTATTTTAGATGACCCATGCACCACCAACTCACATGGAACATTGCCAAAGGAACAGAAATCTATCGGAGTCCAAGTTGTAATGTCAAAAATAATAGATAAATGAAAACAATCTGTCAGCAAACTCAGAGTTCTAAAGCCAAATGTTGAGCAATGTTCTAACTTTCATCACAGAAAAGGGGAACTAAGGGGCATCAGAACCAACACCAGCTGCCACCAAAACCGGGTCCGGGTTCCCTGAATGGGGTATTACCGGGCCATTCTGAGTTTGGAGGGCCCGGTAATTCCTCCTTCAGGGAACCCGGGCCCGGACCTTCCCTATTCCCATTTGAGCCCCCATAGGGCTCAATGGGAATGGGTGCAGGGAGCTAACAACGGGCCGATTACGATTGGCCCATTGTTAGCTCCCTCTTCCCCTCGCGGTACCCGGTAAAGACGTCTGGTAAAACCAGACGTCCACATCGGGCCCCTGCGAGGGAACCTCGTAATGAGGCGGAATGGGTTTAACGGATCCGCCACCATTAGCGGCACCCGTTAACCCCTTCCGCCAGGGTCGTAATGAGGCCCCATGAGTCTGATTGCTGCTTTCATTGAATTTGAACTAAGTAACCGCCTTGAACATGATGCTTGTTCTCACAGTTACTTTCACATAGTAGGCCACATAGGTTTCAACGTCTTGAAGACAAAAAAAGATATTCTATTTCCAAAAGAGCAGAAGTATAAAATAGGGACAAAAGAGAAAACTGCTAGAGTGGAGGTATGACATATGTGCATACATCATTCCACTTCAAAGGCCTACTCGTGATTTGGCAGGAAGCCACAGGTTTTCGCCTTCAGAATGAAGTATTTGGAAATTATTTTTCAGAGTTACAGTATTGAGTCGTTTTGGTAAGAAAATATGCTTCATTCTATAACAGTTCAGTTCTTACAGTAAAAAAAATGTTCAATTTAAATCTTAATGTGATTTTTTTTTATTTAACTGGGGCTTATAACATGCTACATTCTTCGTTCAAGCAGTTTCCGGGTGCATTGGAACATGACAGATTGATGCAAGTACAAGCCGGGAAATTGCAGACAACAAGGAGCGGAGTAATCGGGGGTGACAACTCATTTAGTTGTTATAAGCATGTGAGTGGAAGCGAGCAATCAATCAGATTACTCCAAAAGTGGACATGAAACTGGAAAAACCTTTTGCTGCTTACACGGTATGTTGGACATAAGTAGAGCATTCACAAAATGGTGTATATTTTAACGCTGCTTTATGTTGAGGCGTTCATCATTGAAGCTGCTGCGAGCAGAGAATCGACCAGCATTCCGGTAAAGGGGAAGCTGTGTACATTTCTTATTGGTGTATACTTTAGCTACTATTGCCATTATAGAGATTGTCTCACATGAGAGCTATGCATGTACATAATGATTTGCCGAGTTGTACCATGGGAGCATTTTGTCATCCTCATATTCCCTGTTCAAGGCAGATAGTTGTTTCTGATACATATTCTCTCAATTTAAGGTGGAAAAGTGTGGTCTATGCAGAGCCTCTGTCTTGATGGCCTTGATGGGGACAGTTTTATTCTGCTATGACATCTCCAAGGGTGAGATTTAATCTGAAAGTCTTTACCTTCAATGGGCAGAGTGTATTTTGATACAGGGTCTCCACTTTGAAGAGGAAGTTATTTTCTATGATAGAGTCGATGATTTATTCTTGCACTGAGTCTCCAGCATCAAGTGGGAGGTGCAAAGTCTCTATCTTCAAAGGGTAGAATTGTATTCGGCTACAGATTCTACCCATCCAGGAGGAACGTTTATTCTGATACAGTGTCACCCTCTTCAAGAGGGATTGATTATTCTTATGCTGTACTTCAAGGGGAGCGATTATTTGTATACAGGTCTCCACCTTAAATGGGGAGGTTATACACATAGCCTCCTCCTGCAATGGGTGGATGTTATTCTGCCAGATCACTTATCCTGCTACTGAGACAGGCCCTTCAAATGGGAAATTGTATTCTGCTAAAGAGACTCCATCCTGAAGGGATGGGGGTTATTCTACTACTGAGTCTCCCCCATCAAGGGTGAGAGATTTTACTGCTAAAGAATCTCCTCCTTCGGCGGAGAGAGTTTATTCTGAAACAAAGGCTCCTCTATCAAGTTTGAGAGTTTATTCTGATACAGAGTGTTCCATATCCAGGGGAGGTTTTATTCTGATTCAGAGTCTCCCCGTTCAAGGGTAGGGTTTACTCTCCTGCAGAGTTTCCCTCATCAAAGGAGAGTGTTTATTCTGATACAAAGTCTACACTTAAAGGGAATAATGTATTCTGATAGGCTTTCCTACAAGTAGATACATCATTCTGATTTAGACTCTAGACTTTAAGGAGGGGGGTTTATTCTGATACAGAGTCTCCCCTTCAAGGGTTAGAGTTTATTCTTCCATGAAGTCTCCCCCATCAAGGGAGAGATTTTATTCTTATACAGAGTCTTCATTTCAAGGGGGAGAGTTTATTCTGATACAGTCTCCCCCTTCAAGGGGTGGTGGCAGTTATTCTCATACATAGACTCCCCCATTAAGGGGGCGACCTTATTCTGATACAGAAATCCAAGCTCAAGAGACATGTTTATTCTGGTACAGAGTCTCTCCCAACAAATGGGAGGAGACTATTCAGCTACTGAATCTTCCCTTCACATGGGAGAGTTTATTTTGATCAGAGTCTCCCCTTCAAGTGGAAGAGTTTATTCTGCTATAGAGTCCCCCCTTCACTTCTGAAAAGGACTCACCCCCTTCAAGGGCGCATTTATTCTGTTACAGAGTCTCCCCAAGCAAAGGGGAGAGTTTATTATGATACAGAGCCTCCCCATCAAAGAGGAGACTTTATTCTGATACAGAGTCTCACCTTAAAGGGGAGAGTTTAGTCTGATAGCGAGTCTCCCCTTCAAGGGAGCAGTTTATGCTGCTATGGAGTCTTCCATTCAAAGGGGAGAGTGTATTCTGATACACAGTCAACCCTTCAGGGGGGCGAGTTTATTCTCATCCATAGCCTCCCCCATTAAGAGGAGAGCTTATTCTGATACAGAGTTCCCTCTTCAAGGGGCCACTGATTCTGGGACAGAGTCTTTCCCATCAAATGGGAGAGTGTATTCTGCTACAGAGTCTCCCCTTCAAGGAGAGGGGCATTATTCTGATAATGAGTCTCCCCTCAAGGGTTTCTGCTATGGAGTTGCCCCTTCAAAGGGGAGAGTGTGTTCTTATACAGAGTATCCCCCTTCAAGGAGAAGAGTTTATTCCTATACAGAGTCTCCTTCATCATGGGGAGAGTTTATTCTTATAAAGAGTATCTGTGATGCTGGAAATGCATCGGAGGGACAGAGCCTTCGTATCCTTGTCCTTTACTGCTTTTTATTGTGTGTTCTGTCGTGTTTTCCGCACAGGAGTTCATGTTGGACTCCTGGCGGTGCAGCTCTCTCTTTTGGTTTGGTGAACAGACCTGTGGGATACCCTTATGGCACCCATGGGTAGGGGTACAACCCTGTGCCCCTAGTGTATGTTTTTGGGCACCTGTGTGTGACCCACAGAGCAGGGCATGGGCTGGTGGCAGCTCTGTGCTGAAATGCCTGGTGCCCTGAGCATCCTCCATTTTGGGATGCCCAGGCCCTGTCATTTGGAATCGGTAGATTCCGGATGGAGACAAAATGGCCCCCATGGCCTCTTGCCTACCATCACCTGTTACCTCGATCTTCCCGAAGTCCCGGGAAGCCCTGCCTCTGTCCCTTCCCCCTTACTGGCTGTTGGGTGGAAGTTCCTTATATCGTAGTGTGGGAAAGTGCCGACCAGACTGGCTGGAGCCTTCTCAACGACCGTATGTTATGGGTACGCCTGTGGGTTGGACGTGGGTGAATGGAGTGTGTGACAAATATACATTCTATGTTGTGGCTGTCTAGTATCTGGTGTTTGACACAATGGTTGAGACAGCCCTTCCCGAAACCGGTATGAATGGAGTTTGGAGTGTTGAATGGCTCAGTACTTGTGCCAATACACATAACTTGTTGTGAGTGTCTGGAGAGAAGTGAATGGCCTGAATACCTCGTGTGCCTGATTGGCTGCCTGCCTGCATGAATCCCCGTAGTCGTGATTGGATGCTTGAGCGTGACCCAGCGGAATGAATGGGAGATCAACAGTATATCTGGGGACCTCTCACTGCTAGGAATCGTGTTCAGAAGCTGAAGTCCACTACGACGAGTAACTGAAGCTTGATCCTGAAGCCCTGCTTGACGAGAAGAATTGCTGTTGCTCTCCTTTGCATCTGAAAGCGGCTGTGCTTCAAGAACTGACCCAGAGAGGACCTGATAAGGCACCCTCTTCCCGAGCTACGAGGGACCATCGTGCACAGCTGATCTTTGCCTAAGCTCCCTGGTAGACAGACCTTCGACAGGCTGCCGACCTGATACGGGGACTGCTGCGGAACTCCAAGGAGAAGCGCCCGGACTGTTGTCCGACTGGAGCCGGCGTGCTCCCGTTGCCTAAGAACTTCATTGATCCAAGGACGCTCTCGTCCGCATCGTCGCCGCTGTATCCTGCTGGTGGGATTCCCGCCATCCAACGACCACAGAGATGCCGACGACTTGACGCCCTTGCTGGGCCACAGTTCTTCAACTCTTTGCGGTCCAGAACTATCGACACTGCACGCCTCTTCCTTGCAGGACGTTTACGCTTCCCCGTCAACGAGCACCGCTAGGAACGACGTGGCCACTCCAACGTCGTAGCTCGACCTGTTCTCTATCGGACGTTCGATGACCCGTGACTCCTGCCTGAAAGGGAGGACACTCAAGAAGGGTTGTCGATTTTCCCGATGAGGAACGCTACAATGCCAGGTACTTTGGGGTTGCAGAACTATTGGAAAGTCTAGTGTGAACAATATATGGACTGGGCTTGTATCTTTCTTCTACAGGTTGCCCAGGTGTAGGGATCTCCACACAGAGCTGTGTTTAACGGTAGTTACCAGTATTCTGCCTATTGCTCAACCATCTTGCTTTCCTTCCTCTCTCTACTGCTGGTTTCCTCTTTATTTTGATCTGTGTGTCATTCTGACCGTATGCAATTTAATAAGATCTAGTAACATTAGTGGTACCACTTTAGAATTGTACATATTTACCATTGTTGATTTTCGGAGTACAAAGTGAGTTATCGTGATCGTGTATATGACCTTGAATATTAATTATATAAAGACTGTTTTAACTGATACAGTGTGCGGACATTCCTTCGTGGGTGCTTGAGGACTACACTGTACTTAAGAATCAGCTTGCATCACCTCCTGAGAAGCTAGGCCTTGATTGCTCGATCACAACTACCAATAATAGAGAATCTTGGCAGGGGTCTCTGTGCCTCCCCTCTACCGTATAGAGAGCGAAAGTGTAGACCCCCTCTCCGGTCTTTACAGTATCCCTTTCCAGGGGGGAGTTTATTCTGATGCAGAGTCTCCCCTTTAAGGGAGGAAGGAGGTGTTATTCTGCTATGGAGACTCCCCTTCAAAGGGGAGAGTTTATTCTGATGCAAAGACTCCCGCTTCAAGGAGAGAAGTGTATTCTGATACTTAGTCTCTGACATCAAGGAGGAGAGTTTATTCTGATACAGAGTTTCCCCTTCAAGGAGGTGGGGGGAGTTTATTAAGATACAGAGTCCCTCCATTCAAGAGGGGGTGTTTATTCAGATACTGAGTTTCCCCCCATCAAGGGGGAGTTTATTCTGCTATATAGTCTCCCTCCTTCATGGCAGAGAGTTATTTCGTGACACAAGCTTCAGCCCCATCCTAAAGAGACACAATCACAGCACATTCGTGTTTTTTGATTTTATGTCAATAGAGATTTTATTGGTGCTTACTTTGCAGTGTACCAATTACAGTGGCAGAGTGGGCAGCGCACCCCAACACAGATCTCCGAGGAGCAGAAAGCTGGGGCATTTCTGGTGTCACTAGGACTTTTCTGCCAGCTGCTGCCTCACGAGGAGTGCCCTATAGTTGGTCGAAAGTACCCCTGATGCTTATCCTGCTGCAGTCTGTGGCGGCAACATTTTCACACTTGTCTTTATTTCTAGTAATGTCCTACCAATGGGCAGCTGTTTAATTAATATCTGCAAGCATCCCACTCCCAGGGAATTCTTACCCTTTGCTGAAAGGACCTGTTCACTTTCAGAGCTGTCATGAGCAGAACAAAATGTAGATGATAAACAGTGACAGCGCATTTCCTGCGTCCCTAAAAATTGCAGTACCACCCCTTTTTGCCTAGACGCAGGTCATCACTCGGACCCTACATTATGTGTGTGATGATGGTCTGCATGCTTAAGAACCTGCAGCATGGGCACTGTACACACACACCCACACACACACGTGATTGCAGGGGCTAAATCTTTCCCTAGTTGAGAGTGCTGAAGGTGGTAGGGGGCCCCGCTTGAGAGGGGGTGTGGGGGCTGTGTGGCAGGCTGGAGGGAACAGGTGTGCGAGGGTGGGCAGGAGCAAAGTCGGAAGGAGTGGTTTGGGGAAGAATACAAAAATGTAAATGAAAGAATTAGCAATTCAGAAGTCTGCGAGTGGCAAGTGATGGAGTGAAGGTCGAAGGTGGGTCGCAGGCGACCCCTTGGTAAAGGCAATCAACTGGAGCAGACCAGCAAATAGGTCAGAGGGGCCGAAAACAGGACAGAATGCTTTTGTAATGGTCCATCGACCTATTCCTCAAATTGACCACAGGGGGTCCGTGGTAAACAATTTTCTATTTATTGTAATAATGTTGATCGGTCTATAATGGGGATCAATCGTTGTCAAACACTGACAATGTTGGACTTGAATTGGGAAGCAACAGCCGAACAACCATTTTTTCCGGTCAAAACTGAAGTGTTCTGTTCTAGCACGTGCCAGCTGTGCATGAGGCATTGGGGCACACCAGGAAATGAGGAGGTGCTCAAGGTTGGCAAGTGTCCCCTGCCTCCATTTCCTGGCATGAGGATCCACTTGAAAACCAAGCCACGCTACACAGCCGTTGTGTGATGGATAGTGCTGTCACCTTGAGATGTCCTCTTTTTCCGTTTGGCTTGATGGTGTACTTTTGAGCTTGTAGATCATCGTGTGGGGCCTAGGGCACGTCTAATGATGCTGTAGGACTTAGGGTCGACGTACAATGTCCACAGCCGTGCATACAAAGGGATTGAGCATTTCCTAATCCAGCTCAAAACTGTCAAAGCGAGAAGAAAAAGGGGGTTACAAGAGACACTGGTGTGAAACGAGGCGTAATGAGGGAAACACATGTGTTGGATAACTAGTAATGCAGCCACTGCTGTGAAACGTGGACCTTGCTTTGAGGCTGTTAGTACACCCGAACTTGCAGGTAATCAGCCTCACAATGGCAGATGGACGGAAGGCTAAATTGGACGTGGCGTGATTCAGGCCTTGTCCTTCTCTAGCTTCTTGCTCTCTCTTCCTCTCCCTCTTCCTCCCACACACTCCTCTTTCTCAAATAGATACATTATGAAACAAGCATCAGGTAATGGCAATTTAGAGGAGAGGGCTGACTGGGGTCTCCACTCATTACTCTAAGCGAATTGCGACGGGTCCCGGATGGCATGAACCTTTTGGGTCGGAGAAAGAACTGCCGGTATATAAAAACCTCAAGCGCTCATTTCAACTTTCTCTGTTTTTTGGTTGCCAGGCGGCTGCTGACTGGTAGTTGTCTCAAACTTCGCTGCAACATGCACAGGTGGGACCTTTCCCAATCAAGGCAATTCCTGTTGGGTAAAGACCGGCGCTTGTCAGGTGCATGTCCAGCAATCAGGACTATGACAAGCATCCCCAATGTCTACAGCAGTCCTCACATGTCCTCCCCCACAGCACCGGGAGGAGAGCTCAGGTGCAACGTGTTTGCCTTGGAAGCAAGATGACGCAGAGCAACACAGGTTTGCTCCCCGGGTCTGCGTTTAGATACCTCTGGGTATTAAGCGCGTTATAAATAACCAATTGTAATATAATATAAAATATACACAACCCAAGTCCAGAAAATGCCCCAGTCACCTAGTCTTGTGACGTCCCATAGCTTCAGTTTCAGATTGTTGCTGAAACCCTGCAGGAGGTGCTTCACATGGGGGATAGGAAGATTACGTCGTCAGAGATTTCGTCGAATTCGAATGTGTCACTTTTTTATCAAATTTGGCCAGAAATATATGTGGGGGGGTGGGTAATCATGATAATTAAGGTAGTGGCAAGACGGCCGGGGTGGTTGCGGGGGTTCTTCCCCTGCATATATTTGCAGCTAAACGTTAAAAAAAGAAGACAAAAAATTCAACTAATTCAACAAAATAATCACGACCAAATCACATAGAAACCTTCCCAGGAAAGTCGATGAGATGCAGAGCAGGAAAGAGAAGTTACAATGAAGTGAGAGTGAGAGTTGCTCAAAGTGTAGAAGGGGGCGGGGGGTGAGTGAGCACAGCTTGTGTATATCTGAAATGTGTAATCAGCTTCTATGATTGTAGTTCAATTTTTTGGCCCTGTCACCAGATTTCTCCCTCGCCGCACGGTGGGGTGATGCAAAATGTTAACCGGATATTGATCCGGTTATGGTATCCCAGATCACCTGTGTGGAAATCCACCTGCTTCTTTGTATGCTGTTCCAATAGTCCTGATATATTCGTCAATAAAGATTCATCCAAGAATGCATGGGTTTTCACAACACATTGTTTTTTATTTTTAAAAGAGTTCAAAAAGTAGGCCTTTGGCAAATAATGTTCATGTCTAATGCATTTCGGTCAATGGTGACCATCTTCAGGGACTATTCAAGAAAATAAACAAAAACAGAAAACGTGTATGCTAGGCATTTAAATTCTTAGATTCTTAGAGCTAGACCATAGTTATTAATTGATATGGTATACTTGGTATAATTTACCTTCAATTATTACCAGCCCTCCTTATTCTTCAGATAGGTTAAACCCAAGGTAATCTTGTGTTGAGTATGGCGCCTTTCATCATTGCGAAATACATTAGTGCAACCACAGTGGGGCCCTGGCCAGTCTAATGGGGGTGAGGGCAGCGGCGGGGTAGTACCAGGTGTGTATCCAGTTATGGGGGCAGGAGGGGAATCTAGTAGGGAGCTCAGAGAATACCCTTCTTCCTGTGGACCTGCACCCTCTTTCTTGAGGGTGCTTGTGAAGAAAGTGATTATCTTTAAGGGGAGTTATAGTAACAGCTCCACACGTGGTTCCACATTTTGCAACCGTGATTGCCTTCACTCATTTTGAAACCTAAATATTACAGCAATTTTTGACTACATTTGCTATAGTTACTATAGCAACCATAGTTACTATGTTGTAACTATGTATTCACTTCGATACACTTTGTACTGTGGCTAAGAAACCTCTAACCTGTTCCTCAACGTTCCATACAAACGTGTGAAAATGTTACATTCAGTTTGGAGCCTATGACATCATCTGACACAGCTTATTCATCATGACTACAAACTTAAAAACATGAATAAATTAAAACAAAGTGGGAAAAACAAGGCATTCTAAAGGGCAGCCACTATACATCATACCATTGACTTAACCATCCACTGGGGGCTCTCGGCTCTTGCCCATGGCAGACAAACCAAATATCGCACGCATACCCTCAGTCGTTCACCCTGCTGCATGGGACACTTTGGGCAATCAGATATTGATCTGGGTAAGGTATCCCAGATCACTGGAAGGACCTGTGTGGTAATCCACTCGGTTCACTACATGTTGTTCTAATAGTTCTGAAATGTTATATGTCAATAAAGATTCATCCAAGAATGCATGGGGTTTTCACAACAAATAGTTTTTTATTTTTAAAAGAGTTCAAAAATAGGCCAATGGCAAATAATGTTCATGTCCTGGTACTCCCCCACCCCCTTTCCAGACTGGCCAGGGCACCACTGTGTATATTGTAGTGCTTTCTCTGACTGCTGCCCAATTCAACCCCCCCCACCTACCCCCCCTGGTCTTCCAGGGCCTATTTCCCTTCCCTTCTCAGGTACCCATGCCCGCTCGTCTGTAAAAGGCAAGATCCTATCAGCCATTTGGGACTCTGACCTAAGCATGAATTCCCCAATTGGAGCTTTGGTACAATATTGCTTCTTTCAACTAAAATAATTTCCGAAAAACTCTCTTTATTCCCACAGGACAAACGTAGTGCCATTGTTGGCTCGTTCATCACCTAGCTAGAGTACACAAATACTCTTTGCGCCAACCGTCTTTCCGTACACTTGTGTACGAGCGCGATAGAAATAAAATATCAATATCAATATCAATCAAGGGCTTGCAACGGGTGTAAAATCCAGCAGGCTAACCTATCCCCAGAATCCAAAAACATTCACAGGTAACTCTCTTCCTGTGAGAACTCCACCCCCTCAATGTCAATGACTGAACCCCCTTCAAACTTCTTTCCCTGACCCTCAAATGCCTGCGTGACGCTCTCCCCACTTCCATGAAAAACCAAATGCATTCATGTCACCTTCCCAAAGACCAACCCTCCACCTCTCAGATGCTTCTAGGCGTGCGCCGGTCTAAACACCTCAGCAGTGGAGGTAGAAGACTCTCGGTGGCAGCGCCTTCTCTTCGGAACACTCTTCCTTCTCACATCTGTCCTGACACGTCACTGCTACAATTCAGAAAACTCCTAAAGACCTGGCTCTTCACCCAGGCCTCAGCTGCCTCTGACCCAGCTATCTTCTCTGCCCCTCAAACCTTTTCATCCTCCTTTGACCCCTCTTCTTCCCCTCCTGCTCAGCACCTAGAAACAAGTTACTTTGTGGTGTGTGCTATACAAGCTTGTAAAACAAATAAATAAAGAGACCTGTGAACGATAGAAGGTAAAGTTTGGTTTACAAGTCGACTCTCTGCGCTACCTTACCTAGGACTCTGTGACTATACCATGAATCTTCTCAACATGTCATGGCACCCTGGAGCCTCCTGCCTTTCACAAGAACCTCCAGAAATAATGTTCTCCAGAGCAGTCCCCCAATCCCAGCCCCTACACCTCCTGGGCAAGATCACACCAGGAAGCTGAGGTGGTCTGCGCATCATACAGATCAATATCCCATCCAGTCAGACATCAGGAAAATAAAGTCAGACCCAGCCCCCTCAAAATTAAATGTGCAATACATAAAAAGCCCCCGATTTGCGAGCACCAACGAAGCACGAACATTTGCCTTTTTAAGTCACACAAAAAGATAGCATTTGAGTGTTTTGTAAACGAACGTACAAAAAGGGACGGAAAACAACTCCGAGGTTTTGGTGGGGTGCTGACGAGCCTTGTGGTTCATAGGAAACGTTAGAGCTGCTGAACTCAACCTCGCTGCTCACCAGAAGGTAGCTGTGGGGTGAATAATCCCCCGCTCTTCACGCCAGGCAGCAGGGCCAATTATCGTCAGAAGGTTTGAAAAGCCACCAAAATGGAGGCAGAATGCCTTATGACAATGATAATTATAGTGATTACACGACTAACAAAGAAAATAAACCTATTAATACCTTTATTCCCCCTTGACAGTAGTGCATTCATGACCCGACTGACAGAATCTAAATATATAAACTGTAATCTGGAACAGTGAATGCAACTCAGCGTTGGCCGCGGCGCGACTGACGCTCGCGGACGGATCGATCGGTTGATGAATACGCTTGATGACGCAAGCGAATCAAGAGGTTCAATGGGTGCTCTTTAGCCTACTGATGGAGCTTGGACCTGCGAAATGATTCACTGGGCCTTCCGTCGATGGCGCTGCTGTCAGTTTGCACTATAAATTGCGACTGAGAGCGCAGAAACCAATCATGTTGTACCAAAAATACAATGCCTACCAGTACCTTGCTGATGGGTCCAGATTACAGAAACGTTGCACTAGTGCAAGTGCAAAGTTGCACTATATTAGCACTAGGGTAAAGTTTGCACTAGTGTAAAAAATATTGGGGTCATTTCAGAAAATATTTGCACCATGACAAGTGCAATTTTTCATGGTATTAGCACTAGGGCAAAAATGTCCCTAGTGAAAAACATGCACTTTCAATGAACTTTGTCCACTAGGGCAAGGTTTGCCCTCGTATAGTGCTTATACCATTAAAAATTGTACTTGTCACGGTGAAAATGTTTTCGAATATGGCCCCAATGTTTTGTACACTAGGGCAAACATTGCCTGTGTGATAATATGGTGCAACTTTGCACTGGTCCAAAGTTTCAATAATCTGGCCCATGGTCTTTATCAGTGGGAAAGGATGTGACACTCTGGGGGTCATTACGAGTTTCACCACATGATATGATATGATAGGTTATTAATAACGCACTTAATACCCAGAGGTTTCTAAGCGCGGACCGTGGATTGAACCTGTGTTGCTCCGTGTCATTTTGCTTCCAAGGCAAGCACATTGCTCTTGAGCTATCCTCTCGAATCATTTTTATTGCGTGCATGGACCCTCCTATTGTTCCCCAATTTGGAGTCCATGCGACTGCATTGGGGACATGCAGTATTGCGGCATGCGGTAATGCTTTCGTGCAGACGTATTTTCCTGCACACCAAAGCAGTCGGAGAAGGAGCGTTTCAGTATGAAACGCGGAGTTGGTCGGCGCAGTATTTCCAAACACTGCGGGCCTCATTACACAGTAGGCATTAAGGGTTAACGGTCACCGGTAATTGTACCGGTGACCGTTAACCCTTACCGCCTTACTACGAGGTCCCTTAGCGGGTTGGTACTTTAACGCCTGCTTCTAGCAGGCGTTAAAAACCAACCCGCTAAAGGACCTTGGTGCTAATTACGGCACAGCAAATTTGCGGTACCGTAATTAGCACCTTCCCCATTCCCATTATGCCCTATGGGGCAAAAATGGGAATGGGGAAGGGCAATGGTGGAAGGGGGAATTACCGCCCCCCAACCTTGGAATAGGGCGGTAATTCCACCTTTCCACCAAGGCGGTGCCGGTATTTTACCGGCATGCACCTTGGTCCACCACCTACCGTGTAATGAGGCCCTGCATGTTTTACCACTACAGCCAAACTCGTAGCGACCCTGTTCAGGTGTGAATATTCCAGTAGCTCTGTCACACGTGTTCATTTCCGCATCTAGATGAAGCATGTTGGTTTTTGGAAACGGAACAAGAATAGAGGGCAATCGAAAAAAATAAATAAATCAGTAATATAAATACAAATACAAACTGAAAGCAATAGGCACCATTACGGAGCAATAACCAGTTTCACGATGCATCTGAAATGAAGTGGAGATTTCTCCATAGTCCTGGGACATACTGCATATGGCAACAGCTGTCTCCATTAGAAATGCTTTGGTCAATTGCAATATCCATTAAGGTTCTAACTGCCAGGCTATTATGCAAGTCTATGCAAAAAGGACGCGCATACTCGTCTTTGGCACTTAAGGGGTTAATGAAGCCGTTTCTTTGCCGGAATGTGGATTGCAGGCCCTAGGAGCAACCCACATTAGCTCTACCCCTGTGGACCGAAACACGGTTTCTGGATGCTTCATCAGGATGTGGCCCTGGTGTAGTCACACTGCTGTCTGCTGAGCCGTTTCCTATCAGACACTGGTTTACAGCATTGATTAAAAGATTATGCAGTAATCATTGGCACTGAGAAATAGGAAAAGGCTTCCCACAATATCACACATAACACATTGTTTTTGGGGCATCCTGCCTTTGCAGTGCTGATGTGCTCGGATACAGCATTATTTGTTTGGTCTCGGGAGGATAGCTCAGGGGCAACGCGCTTGCCTGGGTAGCAAAACGCTGTAGAGCAACAAAGGTTCGATCTCCGGGTCTGTGCTTAGAAACCCCTGGGTATTAAGTGCATTAAAAATAACCACATGCAATATTACGCTGTGGTAGGTTTTTGCTCAATGCTGCCCAAAGCAATTTTCGATATGCCCTGCCCTGCTCTAAAATACTATGCTCCCTTAGGATCGGCATGGCGTGCTGCACAGGGTTATGTTATGCTATGCCACATTATGTGGAAGTTACAGGGACTTGTTGCACAATGTTGGTCTGCTAGGATATATCTGTTTTGTTCGAAAATCCAAATAGAATTTTGTGCATTTTATGTACACCTTCTGTTTGCTTTTAGGTGTGTGCCCTCCTCCCCACATTCCTGTTTGATCTTCCACTTCCTCCCTTGCTACCTCTAAACCTAACTCTACACCCTTGCGTTTTTCCCTTTTTCATTTTCCCTTCCCAATTGCAATCGTGTAGCAGAATTTGTATTGTTTGCTTTTTAAGGGTGTTTTGATAATTTTACGTGTATTTATTTATTTATTTATTTATTTATTTATTTATTTATTTATTATGTATTCACACCTTCATTTTATTTTTTGGGACACAATGCCAGTTTTGTTATAACAGCTGGTTAGCTTATGTTATGCCTGGATATATTAGGTTATATTTTGTCATGTCATTTTACATTTAGGGCCTGATTTACAGAGTGTTTTCCAATGGGGTTTTGCCATTATAAAACGGTTCTGTGAATTAGGCACTTAATGTCAAGCGCTTTGCAGGAGCCATAAGGTTGCAGGTAGAACTCAACAAAACACCCAAATGAATAAATAATCCATATACGCAGCACTGAGTTCACGAAAACGGTCATAATGCCTGAAACAGACCTGCAAATGTAAGGTGGTAAGCAGTCTCTACGCCCCCATTGGATTTAAGAGTCCTATGCTGCCACCTATGAACAGGAGCCAGTAACTGCAGCTCAGGTAGAGAAGGGTAGACCAGGATGGAATATGCAGATTAACTCCCAGGAGAGCTCGGCCTTAGCTCAAGAGACATCCGGTCGCTCCCACCACCATAAACATCCCCATGAAAATGCTTGCAGGCCTCGAGAACTCCCAGGAAGCCCGGCCCAGAGCTTTGCTCTCATAGGAGTCACGAGTCACACTTCGAAACCCACCCTCATTTAAATGGTCCAGCGTCCCTATCGATAGTCCCTGGCTGTTCATTGGCCTAGAGAGCCACGAGAAGGGCATGTGCTCCCTTGCTCCCATGGAAATGGTTTCAGCACACCCAGACTCGCAATGAAACCATGGCGTTGTGGAAGGTTTAAAAGCCTCACTGCCTCTAAGCAAAAGACAAACAGTCTCTATTCACACTAAAGGGTGCCAGACTATCACTGCAAACAGGAGGTCTGACAACTGGCCCTTCTTTCTCTACTTACCCTGTTTGCTGTGCTCCCAAGACTGCTTTTCAGACAGACTAATGAACAGAGACTGCACAGGGAGCTTTGCTCCCTATACATGGGTACGTATTACTATACTTTACTAGCCTACTCTTCAAGTAAGGCACCAAACTGTCTCACCATACGCTAAAGTCTAGCGTGACATGACATGGAACAAACTCATAATAATACACTTTTTGATATCAAGGCCTTTTCAGTATTCCAGTATTGGTATTAGTTTGACCACTCCATTCCCTTACTTTCTGTTACTAACAACATTCACCTTTGTTCGCAGTTTATTCTTGACTTGGCCATTCTTGGCTCAGGCTTGGCATTCCCAGAATTAACATTCCGTAGTTTGATCTAGGGGTACAGCGTATAGCGATGCCTGGACAAAGAAGCCGCAAAACTTCCAGGATTGCCGGAGCAAGCTCTCAGGCTTACCATGCATCCAGCATTGCATTGTGTACTAACTTGCACTTCCAAATCTCCCTTGGAAACACAACCCTCCCTGATATCGTAGCATCTATTTTCCACGTTCCCATCCTCTTATTATACCTAAGGTCCTATTCTTTCCTATTCTTTCCTCCAGCAGACTAAGGTGTGGATGCCCCTGGTGGGGGCAAAGGACACCACTCCACGCACACGCCTGGGTGCTGTGAAACGACTGTGATGGTGATCTGGTGCAATATAAAAGCCTATTAATAACATAACAGAATATTACCATAATTCGTGTTATAAGCTATGCACATGTGCACAATACATGCATGGTGTAGAGGTGCATGGGAAAAGTAGACAGTGCATCCAATGATTAACCGTCAAGGACCAAAAGGAAGACTTCATTGTTTTCTTCCATTCATCGAGGGCCAATTTCCACAAGCATAAATGCAATTTTTGCATGTGCAATTGTGTTTGCACCAGTGCAAATGTGGTGCAAAAAATTGCGCTGGCATGAATGCACTGCGCAAGCAAAAATGTAATTTGCCCATGCATAAATAGCAGTTGTGTCAATGTTTAGTACCCTGCCCCCTGGTTGTTTATTTGCAAATACAATGCCAGATTCAACAAATTAGGCATAAAAGAAAGAATACCCCTATTTGAATCAAAAAACCAAACACTTACTTATATTTGTCAGTATCTGGCCTCCACACACCAGTCCTTTAATAAAGCTGGAGATGGTCCTAGGCCCCTAAACCCAAAACCCTTGCTCCAGGTCTGGCCCCATCCTTCCATGGGTAGCTGGGGGAACAAGATGACTTACAAAAATCCCTTTCCCCACCCACTGAGATTTCTCTTCCCCTACGCCTGCAGCCTTTTTACACCCTTGACCTGCACAGTCACCGGTAGAAATGACTGAGTCGAGACTGGGCACAGCAGAAGTGACAATGCCTGCCCATGTTACCTGGCCTGGCCACCTAATGCCTGCCTGGAGGCCCGAAACAATCCTAAAGAAGTGTTCTGCACACCAGACTCACTTAAGGTGAATCTTCTCTGATGGCGAAACAATTTGCTACTCACCCTTCAAATATCTGTAGCGAGGCAGATGTGCATGTCATCTACAGTGCCCGCCCCCTCACCTCTGCCATATTGGAAAAACAAGAAAACACTGTGCATGACACCAGGTATCATCCCAATACTGCATCGAAGATATGGGAGACGTTATGCGCTCAGACAACCGTATCGAATATACCCTAAAAGAGACTTGGTAGAAGGATGCCTGCAGACACAACTGAACATAGAAGAGCTATAAGTGAAGTCTGATAAGTGAAAAGTGATGTCATAAGGAGAATACACAAGGACGCACTGAAAAGATATGCAAATGCTTAAAGAATGAAGATGCGACTGAAGTAACAAAGTGTACATTTATGCGAATACGAAGAAATCATATACATTGAGAATATAAGTGAGAAGAGATGCAGTAGATGCATATACGCAGAAACGCAAGGTAGATGAGATACATAGAAGCTTGCTGCAGTAGAAAATATAACACGGGTAAAGCAGCCATGATGCAAAAATGGACGTTGACTCTGTATGAATAATAAGCAAGAAACCCCAAGGAGAGAGTCCAAGGCCGCAGAGCTGAAAGGCACTGGAATACAGCTCTGTGCAACAACAACACATATTTGCTTGGCTCAGAATCAAGGATGCTGCAGCGAGAAGCAATTGCAAGGCACAAAAGTAGTTGATGAGGATAAGCCACATACGCACTAACTATTTCTCTTAGATTAAGTAAAGGGGTGAACGTCTGCAAGTGCCAAGTATTGAACAATCAAACAAGCAGAAAGCATATGCAAGATGGAGCAACCACGTTTCCAGAGGCCAAGAGGAGTAAAAGCACCCTGCATAATTGAATCAAATATAGAAGGTCAGGAGGGACAAAATCATGGTCTACTCACACGTGATGCAAGACCAAGAAACAAGGCCTCATCGTTAAGCTCCAGCGAAGATGGCAATGTACCTTCACTCTCTTTAAAGTTCTAAGGAAGAGAACAGTCAGCAAGCTTAACTACAAAGAAGAAACCTTAATTTATGGCCTAACTGATGAGAGATGGCAGGCTAATTGGCCAAGTGGGCAGTTGTCTGATGTTGTTCCCTTGTACCTGAGTTTTGTTTTGCTTACGTGCTGCTAACAGGCTGAATGTCCAAGGTTGGGAGAGTATGCCAACCAATCATAAGGGCCTATGCAATGATGGACTATACATTGTTGCAGAACCCAATCTGCTGCTGTTATTCTGCTATTATCTGTATTGTAAGAAGTTAGAGGTAGTTCAAGGTGTGCCTACCAGATAAGGAGCAGCCAATAATGTTACTAACACCTAAATAAGCTACAGGTATATATGTTCCCCTAACCAGTCCCTCCGTCCGATAGGCTGTTACTGTTTGCCACGTAGGATGACATCATAGTTGATGTGAATTGAGGTATAAAGCTTTTGTATAACCAACATGTAGTTGAGAGTATGTGAGCTGCAATCAGTTTTTTTTCCAAGTTTCCCTACTTTAGTATGCTGATAATAAAGTAGTATTTTGCCATATTCTTTGAGTCTGTCCGGTTATTTGGGTCTGAGATCATTTATTGGTAATTCCATTTGGAACGTGGAACGTTCCAGGCACAGCTGTACAGATCATTTCATAATCATTCCATATCTTCACAATAATTGTAGATTTAATATCCAGTCCTCTACCTTAAGCTTCTTCCTACCTTGCCTCACTTTCAAAATCAGTTCCTTCGCCACAGCCAGAGTTAATATTCACAGTTGCCATTGTGTGTATATATTTTTTACCAATCGCTTAGCCGGTTTGGATTCCAAATAATACTGAATACCTCCCAAACCTGTTTTGCTTCTGGCTTTAAAGTATGCAAACACAATGTTTGCTTAGTGACTGCAGCCTTTCGGGAACTTTCTGCCCCGCTGCACATGCCGGCAAACATTGGCCAATACCCACAAGTCCATAAGCTGATGCCTTTTTTTCCTACTTGAGCATTTCTTTTTTATTTCTCCAATATTGACCTCTTTTCTCCTTGTCTCCTGTCAACAATTTTAACACCCACTTCACCAATTGGCCTAAATTCCTACGTGTATTTGCTGTACATCTCCCATTTGAGCCAAGGGAAAAGTTGTCACTGAATGGAAGGGGGTGGGCTCCTCTCTTATACCCCTTTACCAATATCAAATGTTTAAATGGAGTTGAGACCGGGTGGGGGGCATTCCGTAGCTGTGCCCACCGTAGAATGTTTGGCTTCAGTGCCAACCAAATTTACAGTGAACATGTGCCAAACCTTTGTATACTAAGGCTTGCACAGTCATTCCATACCTAGAATCCTTTTTGATAAGTACGGTCAGGCTCGGGCTGGCCTAATGGGTCGGCCAACAAGCCAACACAGGGCTGGTTTTGTGGGCCTGCTTAATGAATTAGTACCCTGAGCAGATGCTAATTATGTCTAATTTTATTGGTTTCATGTACTTTAAAATACACTGTATTTGAAATGTAGGTACTACTCATTTGCTGTTACAAATTGTACCAAAATGTACCAAATACTACTCATTTGGTACTACAAATTCCACATTTGGCACTACTCAAACCCAGTGCTTTAAGTAGGCCGGGGCTCGCTGGGCCCGAGCCCTGGCAGTCTCCAGAAAGGGTTCCTGGACTAGCCCCAGCACGCCAACACCTGAGGCAGCCCGTGTAGAAGCTGCACTGTTGCACAAGCTTCCTGCAGGTGTCAACACTTCCGATTCGCATCGCCTTTTGCTTTTTCTAAGCCAAAGTATTGACACCTACAAGCAACAGGCATAACCGTGCAGTGTGGGCTGCCTGATGTCTCCGTACTCTGAAACATGAGGAGGGCTGGACTGCCAGCTCTCCTTTTGTTTCCGAGTAAATAGTCATCACCAAGCATGAACACCTGCACTTTGGCCCGTGTACACAGGCTTCAACACTAGTTGTAAATATTTTGCTTATGCAGCATGCCATACACCTATCAATGCACTTCAAAAGAGGACAACGACCTATATAGCATGAGACATAACTGCATCAGTGCTACTGTATCAGATACCACTTGAATCAACCTGTCTCCCATTGATGCAGAGCCAGGAGTATTGGCTTCCTCCTGTGGAGAACAAAGGATTGTGACAAAATCATGTGCTTTTTTGGGGGAAAAGAAAAATTGTGTCTTGCTGTTATTATTATTTTATTTATTGAGCACTCACCTAAATTCTAGAAGCAATGGAGCGCTTTACAGAGGTATACAACAATACAGATCCACAACAGAGCACTTTACAGTGCTTTACAACAGTACAGCTGCAGGTTTTCAGCCGCAGGCCCAGAGTTGCTGGCTCCTCCGCTCATGCCTCCATCTCATTGGCGACAAAAGACTGCTGCTGGTAGCCAATTGGGTGGAGATGTGGGCCGGACCCAGTAATGCCATGGATTTGGGCTGTGTGGGTACGAAAGAAACTGCAGTGAATTGTTTTGGTGGTGGATAGACGGGTTAGTGTCAGTAGTGTTGGCCCTAGTGCTGTGTACAGAAGGAGGTAGATAGTTTGTGTTTTTAGACTGAGATGTAGAGCGCTTGCAGGCGAGGTTGCTAGGCGGTTTATTTCTTTAATAGAATGAAGGGTTCTCTGTGTGAGGCGGGGTTATGCGCTTGATGTCACGCTGGTGAGCAAAACAGTGAGGTGGTCTTTAGCAGGCGAATGCATTGTCTCTGTAAACTGTTGTTTGTGCCTCGAATAATAGTTGTTAGGCGCAACGTTTATCGATATCGAGAAGGAAAGGTTTCCAATAGAGTTTTGTCGTTGGTGTCAATGAAGATATGGGAGCGAGTGGCTGTATCGGCTGCATAGTGTGTGAACAGGAGAGGCCATCGAGGATCATGGGATGGACGCAGGATCGGACTGGCCATAA